>NC_082704.1:77543365-77846049 GCF_949987515.2 Delphinus delphis
TTTGCAACCCTTCCTGATCCATAATTTGGTACCAGGAGTAGACTATTGTAAGTAATTGACCTAAAATGTGGCAGTGACTAAATAGTGGAGGAAGTATACTGGGTTGTGATGACCCAACTATTTAAGGTTGAGAAGTTGGTGACTCTTGTTATATCACCATGAAACTTTTTCTTAACCTCTCACCTTAGGATCTTGCCTGTATGCCTTTGGAGGTATGGTACTGGGGGAATGGTAAGAACAACTCAGGATATTGGCACAGGTGGCCTCATTCTATCTGTCTTCAGTAAGATTCTATAAGAAAGGAGGCCTATCTGAAGGTAGAAAGGGAAGAAAATGCAGCTTTGCCAGGTGAAGTTCTTTCTGCCTATGGCCTGTGATACAGTCCCATAATTTGAAGTCTTTGCAATGAAAAAAGCTGAATGTTGTATTCCAAAGCTAATATCAGCCAGGCAGGGAGGTGGGAGAGTTAGCAGGAGAGAACTGATGTGATTTGGGGAAATCAAGCCTTATTACTTTCCCCCAAATTTTCCTTTCATTTTAATTCATTAATTAATTAATTGTTTGTTTGTTTATTGATTGATTGTATTTTTAATATATGTCTTCATTTATTTATTTGTTTTACAGTAGGTCCTTGTTGGTTGGTTAGATTGGGAGTTTGGGATTGACATGTACGCACTGATCTATTTAAAATAGATAACCAACAAGGTCCTTTACTTTAAAACACAAAACAAAACAAAACACTTTGAGTTGGATTTTTCTTTTACTTGAAGTTGAAAACACCCTAAATGATTTAAAAAATAGCAAAATAATAGAAACAAACAAGTTGTCCAATAATGTGGGCTTAGTTAAACAATGAGGGGTTAGTTAAACCCTTCACACAATGGGATATCATGCAATGCTCCTGATATTTAATGTGAAAAAATTAGGTTGCAAAACTGTTGAACAGGGTGGGGACTAGAGAGGGATCTTTTGGCATAATCAGTGTCATGATCATTACCGTTTAATGAACAGTTGCTAAGTACCAGTTACTGTCCTAAGGGCTTTATGTGCATTACGTCACTCAGTTTGTCCAACTGCACTCTGAGGAAGATACTGTTCTTACTCCCTTTACAGATGAGGAAACTGAAGCTGAGGTTTTATAACTCGCTCAGGTGAATGGTAGAACAAACAATTCAAGCACAGATCTGCTTCATTCTAGAGCCTGGGCTTAAAACTAAGCTATTTTTGGGGACTTCCCTAGTGGTCTAGTGGGTAAGACTCCGTGCTCCCAATGCAGGGGGCCTGGGTTCGATCCCTGTCGGGGAACTAGATCCCCCATGCATGCCACAACGAAGATCCTGCATGCCTAAACAAAGATCCGGTGCAGCCAAAATAAATAAATAAAATAAATAATAAAAAAATAAATATTAAAATAAAACTCAGCTATTTTTTGCTTTCTCTATCTCTCTTGCTGTGGTATCTAGTCAGTTTCCAAATTCTATCAATTCTGTATTTAAAATTTATTTTATTTCAATCCTTTCCTTTTATGTCCAATTATACCAGCCTAGTTCAAGCCCTTTTTATTTTTAGCTTGAACAGTTACAGCAGTCACTTAACTTATTTCCTTCCTCTATTTATTTTCTGTTGCCCGCACAATGAATTCATTTTATCTATCACTTCTGGATTAATCTTTGAAACATTTCACTTTAATTGTGATTAAAACATAACTGTCTTCACTAAATACCTGCTCAAAAAGTCTCTGGGGACTTGTGAATGTTTACCAAAGTCTAAATTCATTGACTTGGCATTCAAGTCTATCCACAATCCCAGCCTGCTTTTTCAACTTTATCTTCCATTATTCCTCTAAATCAGGGGTCAGCAAACTAAGTCCTCGTCCTGTTTTTGTAAATAAAGTTTTATTGGAACAGAGCCATGCCTGTTCATTTACATGTTATCTATGGTGGTTGTGATGGAGACTGTGTGGCCCACAAAACCTAAAATATTTAGTATCTGGTCTTTTACAGAGCAAGTTTGCCCATCCCTGCTCTAGATGAACCCTTTGCTCTAACCAAATGGATCTACTCTTCATCTCTATCTTAAATAATTTTTGGAACAAAATAGGATAGGTTAAAACATGTTCAGTGTTTTCTGAACACCACTTGGACTTTCTTACCTACCATGTCTTTTAAAAATGCTTTCTCATTCAATGAGTGAATGGTTAAACAAATAAATTCCATGGTACGTTTATACTGTGGGATACTACTCAACAATAAAAAGGAGCAAACTAACCCTTCAAAGCTTAATCAAAGTTCTATTGCTACCTGTTCATGTATTAAGACTTCTTTGATTAATGTGGAGAAGTTCATCTCTGAACTCTTCCTCTGAACTACCTGCCACTGCCTCACACACTCTAAAAAATTTTTGTACCATTCACGCATGTTTGTTTTCTCTTTCCTGATCAAATTTCTCATTCTTTAGGACTTTTTAGGATATAGACATGTGTAGGTCATTTCCCCCCATTGTATTCACACAGCAAACCAGTGAGGGTAGGCAGTGATGGGTTTATAATTGACATTTTTTGGTGGAAGAAGCTAAGGTGTTCTAAGGTTCTGTGATTTGCCAGTTGTCACAAGGCTGGTCTTTGGAATCCCCAAATTTAGTGCTGGTCTTTTTTTGCCATCTTCCTGAGAGCAGCAGTCCAGTACCTTGCACAGTTGTATTGCTAGTACAGTTCTGGCATTGGGAAGCAATCAGTGAACCACAGATCAGTAGTTCTCAAAGTATGGTCCCTGCACCAGTATCCCTAACATCCCCTGGCAACTGTTAGAAATGCAAATCCTCGGACCCACCCAAAACCTACTGAATCAGACATTGTAGGGTGGGGCCCAGCATCCTGTGTTTTAACAAGTCCTCTAGGTGATTCTGATGCCGGCTCAAGCTTGAGAAGCACTGGCCTCGGTAATCATGAGACATACTTCCTGCTTTTTTCTAAGTCTGAATTGGTACTGCATGGTGGAAGGCAGGAACACCCCGACACCCCTTTCAATGATCATTTCTCATGCAGCTAACTGACAGCAAGGATAGCAAGGGAGGTCAGTTCACCAAAATGTTGCAATTGCACGTGCATTTTCTGAAATTAAATTAATGAAGCCTTTGTCTTTCAACATAGGATCAAAGGCCAGAAATCCCTTCTTATGTTACCTTGGATCTCCCCTCAATTAAATAACCTTTACCTTCCCACAGGAGAATGAGGTAGATTAGTTAGGACTTCAGTAGGGGTAGAATTCATTGTATGCTTTTCCCACAGATGAAATTAATAAATGAATGAATAAATGAATGAATCCACTTGAACATCACCTATGCAGTATCTAGTATTGAGCAAGCACTGGAGTAGTCTTTATTAATAGAGGACACAAACAGGTAGACATATACTTACAATATAATATCATATAGACAATAACAATTAAGCACAAGATATGAAGTGATATGGAGAAGGGAATAGTGGCCTGTGTATGCATGCTTTTGTGCACATGCATGCGTGTGTGTGTGTGCATGCATGTGTGTATGTGTGTGTGTCTTGTGTAAGGTAGGATGGGTTCAGGGAGAGGTGTTTAGGATTTCACAAAGCAGGACATTCTTTTTTTTTTTTAACATCTTTATTGGGGTATAATTGCTTTACAATGGTGTGTTAGTTTCTGCTTTATAACAAAGTGAATCAGTTATACATATACATATGTTCCCATATGTCTTCCCTCTTGCGTCTCCCTCCTTCCCACTCTCCCTATCCCACCCCTCCAGGCTGTCACAAAGCACCAAGCCAATATCCCTGTGCCATGCGGCTGCTTCCCACTAGCTATCTACCTTACTAAGTTTGTTAGTGTGTATATGTCCACGACTCTCTCTCGCCCTGTCACAGCTCACCCTTCCCCCTCCCCATATCCTCAAGTCCGTTCTCCAGTAGGTCTGCGTCTTTATTCCTGTCTTACCCCTAGGTTCTTCATGACATTTTTTTTCCTTAAATTCCATATATATGTGTTAGCATACGGTATTTGTCTTTTTCTTTCTGACTTACTTCACTCTGTATGACAGACTCTAGGTCTATCCACCTCATTACAAATAGCTCAATTTCGTTTCCTTTTATGGCTGAGTAATATTCCATTGTATATATGTGCCACATCTTCTTTATCCATTCATCCGATGATGGGCACTTAGATTGTTTCCATCTCCGGGCTATTGTAAATAGAGCCGCAATGAACATTTTGGTACCTGACTCTTTTTGAATTTTGGTTTCCTCAGGGTATATGCCCAGTAGTGGGATTGCTGGGTCATATGGTAGTTCTATTTGTAGTTTTTTAAGGAACCTCCATACAGTTCTCCATAGTGGCTGAACCAATTCACATTCCCACCAGCAGTGCAAGAGTGTTCCCTTTTCTCCACACCCTCTCCAGCATTTACTGTTTCTAGATTTTTTGATGGTGGCCATTCTGACTGGTGTGAGATGATAGATGTAGTTTTGATTTGCATTTCTCTAATGATTAATGATGTTGAGCATTCTTTCATGTGTTTGTTGGCAGTCTGTATATCTTCTTTGGAGAAACGTCTATTTAGGTCTTCTGCCCATTTTTGGATTGGGTTGTTTGTTTTTTGTTATTGAGCTGCATGAGCTGCTTGTAAATTTTGGAGATTAATCCTTTGTCAGTTGCTTCATTGGCAAATATTTTCTCCCATTCTGAGGGTTGTCTTTTGGTCTTGTTTATTTTATTTTTTTTTGTTTTTTTATTTTATTTTACTTTATTTTATTTTTTTGTTGCAATGGTAAATGGGAGTGTTTTCTTGATTTCACTTTCAGATTTTTCATCATTAGTATATAGGAATGCCAGAGATTTCTGTGCATTTATTTTGTATCCTGCTACCTTACCAAATTCATTGATTAGCTCTAGTAGTTTTCTGGTAGCATCTTTAGGATTTTCTCTGTGTAGGATCATGTCATCTGCAAACAGTGACAGCTTTACTTCTTCTTTTCCGATTTGGATTCCTTTTATTTCATTTTCTTCTCTGATTGCTGTGGCTAAAACTTCCAAAACTATGTTGAATAAGAGTGGTGAGAGTGGGCAACCTTGTCTTGTTCCTGATCTTAGTGGAAATGTTTTCAGTTTTTCACCATTGAGGATGATGTTTGCTGTGGGCTTGTCATATATGGCCTTTATTATGTTGAGGAAAGTTCCCTCTATGCCTGCTTTCTGCAGGGTTTTTATCATAAATGGGTGTTGAATTTTGTCAAAAGCTTTCTCTGTATCTATTGAGATGATCATATGGTTTTTCTCCTTCAATTTGTTACTATGGTTTATCACACTGATAAATTTGCGTATATTGAAGAATCCTTGCATTCCTGGAATAAACCCCACTTGACCATGGTGTATGATCCTTTTAATGTGCTGTTGGATTCTGTTTGCTAGTATTTTGTTGAGGATTTTTGCATCTATGTTCATCAGTGATATTGGCCTGTAGTTTTCTTTCTTTGTGACATCCTTGTCTGGTTTTAGTATCAAGGTGATGGTGGCCTCGTAGAAGGAATTTGGGAGTGTCCCTCCCTCTGCTATATTTTGGAAGAGTTTGAGAAGGATAGGTGTTAGCTCTTATCTAAATGTTTGATAGAATTCACCTGTGAAGCCATCTGGTCCTGGGCTTTTGTTTCTTGGGAGATTTTTAATCACGGTTTCAATTTCAGTGCTTGTGATTGGTCTGTTCATATTTTCTATTTCTTCCTGATTCAGTCTTGGCAGGTTGTGCATTTCTAAGAATTTGTCCATTTCTTCGAGATTGTCCATTTTATTGGCATAGAGTTGCTTGTAGTAATCTCTCATGATCTCTTTTATTTCTGCAGTGTCAGTTGTTACTTCTCCTTTTTCATTTCTTATTCTATTGATTTGAGTCTTCTCCCTTTTTTTCTTGATGAGTCTGGCTAGTGGTTTATCTATTTTGTTTATCTTCTCAAAGAACCATCTTTTAGTTTTATTGATCTTTGCTGTTGTTTACTTCATTTCTTTTTCATTTATTTCTGATCTGATTTTTATGATTTCTTTCCTTCTGCTAGCTTTGGGGTTTTTTTGTTCTTCTTTCTCTAATTGCTTGAGGTGCAAGGTTAGGTTGTTTATTCGAGATGTGTCCTGCTTCTTAAGGTGGGCTTGTATTGCTATAAACTTCCCCCTTAAAACTGCTTTTGCTGCATCCCATAGGTTTTGGGTCGTTGTGTCTCCATTGTCATTTGTTTCTAGGTTTTTTTTTAATTCCTCTTTGATTTCTTCAGTGATCACTTCATTATTAAGTAGTGTATTGTTTAGCCTCCAGGTATTTGTATTTTTTACAGATCTTTTCCTGTAATTGATATCTAGTCTCATGGCATTGTGGTCAGAAAAGATACTTGATACAATTTCAATTTTCTTAAATTTACCAAGGCTTGATTTGTGACCCAAGATATGATCTATCCTGGAGAATGTTCCATGAGCACTTGAGAAAAATGTCTATTCTGTTGTTTTTGGATGGAGTGTCCTATAAATATCAACTAAGTCCATCTTGTTTAATGTATCATTTAAAGCTTGTGTTTCCTTATTGATTTTCATTTTGGATGATCTGTCCATGGGTGAAAGTGGGGTGTTAAAGTCCCCTACTATGAATGTGTTACTGTCGATTTCCCCTTTTATGGCTGTTAGTATTTGCCTTATGTATTGAGGTGCTCCTATCTTGGGTACATAAATATTTACAATTGTAATATCTTCTTCTTGGATCGATCCCGTGATCATTATGTAGTGTCCTTCTTTGTCTCTTTTAATAGTCCTTATTTTAAAGTCTATTTTGTCTGATATGAGAATTGCTACTCCAGCTTTCTTTTGGTTTCCATTTGCATGGAATATCTTTTTCCATCCCCTTACTTTCAGTCTGTATGTGTCTCTAGGTCTGAAGTGGGTCTCTTGTAGACAGCAAATATAAGGGTCTTGTTTTTGTATCCATTCAGCCAATCTGTGTCTTTTGGTGGGAGCATTTAGTCCATTTACATTTAAGGTAATTATCGATATGTATGTTCCTATTCCCATTTTCTAAATAGTTTTGGGTTCGTTATTATAGGTCTTTTCCTTCTCTTGTGTTTCTTGTCTAGAGAAGTTCCTTTAGCATTTGTTGTAAAGCTGGTTTGGTGGTGCTGAACTCTCTCAGCTTTTGCTTGTCTGTACAGGTTTTAATTTCTCCATCAAATCTGAATGAGATCCTTGCTGGTTAGAGTAGTCTTGGTTGCAGGTTTTTCTCCTTCATCACTTTCAGTATGTCCTGCCACTCCCTTCTGGCTTGTAGGGTTTCTGCTGAGAGATCAGCTGTTAACCTTATGGGGATTCCCTTGTGTGTGATTTGTTGGTTTTCCCTTCCTGCTTTTAATATGCTTTCTTTGTATTTAAGTTTTGACAGTTTGATTAATATGTGTCTTGGCGTATTTCTCCTTGGATTTATCCTGTATGGGACTCTCTGTGCTTCCTGGACTTGATTAACTATTTCCTTTCCCATATTAGGGAAGTTTTCAACTATAATCTCTTCAAGTATTTTCTCAGTCCCTTTCTTTTTCTCTTCTTCTTCTGGAACCCCTATAATTCGAATGTTGGTGTGTTTAATGTTGTCCCAGAGGTCTCTCAGACTGTCCTCAGTTCTTTTCATTCTTTTTTCTTTATTCTGCTCTGCAGTAGTTATTTCCACTATTTTATCTTCCAGGTCACTTATCCGTTCTTCTGCCTCAGTTATTCTGCTATTGATCCCATCTAGAGTACTTTTAATTTCCTTTATTGTGTTGTTCATCGTTGCTTGTTTCATCTTTATTTCATCTAGGTCTTGTTAACTGTTTCTTGCATTTTGTCCATTCTACTTCCAAGATTTCAGATCATCTTTACTATCATTATTCTGAATTCTTTTTCAGGTAGACTGCCTATTTCCTCTTCATTTGTTAGGTCTGGTGCATTTTTATCTTGCTCCTTTATCTGCTGTGTGTTTTTCTGTCTTCTCATTTTGCTTATCTTACTGTGTTTGGGGTCTCCTTTTTGCAGGCTGCAGGTTCATAGTTCCCGCTGTTTTTCATGTCTGTCTCCAGTGGCTAAGGTTGGTTCAGTGTGTTGTGTAGGCTTCCTGGTGGAGGGGACTAGTGCCTGTGTTGTGCTGGATGAGGCTGGATCTTGTCTCTCTAGTGGGCAGGTTCACGTCTGGTGGTGTGTTTTGGGGTGTCTGTGGCCTTATTATGATTTTAGGCAGCCTCTCTGCTAATGGGTGGGGTTGTGTTCCTGTTTTGCTAGTTGTTTGGCATAGGTTGTCCAGCACTGTGGCTTGCTGGTCGTTGAGTGAAGCTGGGTGCTGGTGTTAAGATGGAGGTCTCTGGGAGATTTTCGCCGTTTGATATTATGTGGAGCTGGGAGGTCTCTTGTTGACCAGTGTCCTGAAGTTGGCTCTCCTACCTCAGAGGGAGAGCCCTGACTCCTGGCTGGAGCACCAAGAGCCTTTCATCCACACGGCTCAGAATAAAAGGGAGAAAAAGTAGAGAGAATTAGTAGAAGTATGAGGAAAGAAAGAAGGAAAGGAGGGAAGGAAGTAAGCAAGGAAGGAAGGAAGGAAGAAAGAAAGAAAGAAAGAAAGAAAGAGAAAGAAAGAAAGAAAGAAGCAAAGAAGGAAAGAAGGTGAGAAGGAAAGAAAGGAGGGAGGGAGGGAGGGAGGAAGGAAGGAGGGAAAGAAGGAAAAAAGACAGAAAGAAAGAAGATACAGTAAAAATAAAATAAAGTGTAATAAAGTTATTGAATTAAAAAATACTTATTTAGGAATAAAAATAGGGACGGATAGAACCTTAGGACAAATGTTGGAAGCAAAGCTATACAGACAAAATCTTACACAGAAGCATACACATATACCCTCACAAAGAGAGGTAAAGGGGGAAAAATCATAAATCTTGCTCTCAGAGACCCCCTCCTCAATTTGGGATGATTCGTTGTCTAAAGGAGGGAAGGAAGGAAGGAAGGAAGGAAGGAAAGAAAGAAAGAAAGAAAGAAAGAAAGAAAAAGAAAGAAAGAAAGAAAGAAAGAAGGTAAAGTATAATAAAGTTATTAAAATTAATTATTAAGAAAAAAAATTTTTTAAAACCATGGACGGATAGAACCCTAGGAGAAATAGTGGAAGCAAGACTATACAGACAAGGTCTCACACAGAAGCATACACATACACATTCACAAAAAGAGGAAAAGGGAAAAAAATCATAGATCTTGCTCCTAAAGTCCACCTCCTCAATTTGGGATCATTCCTTGTCTATCAGGTATTCCACAGATGCAGGGTACATCAAGTTCATTGTTGAGCTTTAATTCGCTGCTCCTGAGGCTGCTGGGAGAGATTTCCCTTTCTCTTCTTTGTTCTCACAGCTCATAGAGGCTCAGCTTTGGATTTGGCCCTGCCTCTGCGTGTAGGTCGCTGGAGGGCGTCTGTTTTTTGCTCAGACAGGACGGGGTTAAAGGAGCCGCTGATTTGGGGGCTCTGGCGCACTCAGGCCGGCGGGGAGGGAGGGGCACTGCATGCGGGGCGGGCCTGCGGCGGCAGAGGCCGGCGTGACGTTGCACCAGCCTGAGGTCTGCCGTGTGTTCTCCCGGGGAAGTTGTCCCTGGATCCCGGGAACCTGGCAGTGGCAAGCTGCACAGGCTCCGCGGAAGAGGGGTGTGGAGAGTGACCTGTGCTCGCACACAGGCCCCTTGGTGGCGGCAGCAGCAGCCTTAGCGTCTCCTGCCCGTCTCTGGGGTCCACGCTTTTAGCCGCGGCTCGCGCCCGTCTCTGGGGTTCGTGCTTTTAGCCGCGGCTCGCGCCCGTCTCTGGAGTTCCTTTAAGCAGCACTCTTAAACCCCTCTCCTCGCGCACCAGGAAACAAAGAGGGAAGAAAAAGTGTCTTGCCTCTTTGGCAGGTGCAGACTTTTCCCCGGACTCCCTCCCGGCTAGCCGTTGTGCACTACCCCTTCAGGCTATGTTCAAGCCGCCAACCCCAGTCCTCTCCCTGCGCTCCGTCCGTAACCTAAACCCGCGCCTCAGAGCCTCAGCTCCCAGCCCCGCCCGCCCCGGCGGGTGAGCAGACAAGCCTGTTGGGCTGGTGAGTGCCGGTCGGCACCGATCCTCTGTGCGGGAATCTCCCCGCTTTGCCCTCCGCACCCGTTGCTGTGCACGCCTCCGCGGCCTCGAAGCTCCCCCCTCCGCCTCCCGCAGTCCCCGCCCGCGAAGGGTCTTCCTAGTGTGTGGAAACTTTTCCTCCTTCACAGCTCCCTCCCACTGGTGCAGGTGCCGTCCCTATTCTTTTGTCTCTGTTTTTTCTTTTTTTCTTTTGCCCTACCCAGGTACGTGGGGAGTTTCTTGCCTTTTGGGAGGTCTGAGGTCTTCTGCCAGCCTTCAGTAGGTGTTCTGTAGGAGTTGTTCCACGTGTAGATGTATTTCTGGTGTATCTGTGGGGAGGAAGGTGATCTCTGCGTCTTACTCTTCCGCCATCTTCAAGGTCCCCCCCAGGACATTCTTGAGCTGGATTTTAAGATCAATCAGCTCAGCAGGAAGACAAGGAAGAGAAGAAGATTCCAGGCACGCTGAATAGAATGTGTAAACGTAAGGGGGCGTGAAATAGCATGAATAGCAAATAGGGAGCCACGAGCGGTTTGGTGTTGGTGCAGTCCAGAGTGTTTAGGAACAGCTGACAATGAGGCCAAATAAGGAGTCAGGAGGCAGATTATGCTAAGAATGAGCACTATTCCCTTCTCATCACTTCATACTTGTGCTTAATTTTGTTATTGTCCATAACAGAATTGTATGTTATTACTATATAATAAGATTATATTGTAAGTATATGTCTACCTGCTTGCATCTTCTATTAATAAACACCATTCCAGTGCCTTCTCAGTACTAGACACTGCGTAGATGATGGCAAGGACAGAAAGGTAGACAGGACATGTTAAAGGCTCTCAGAGCCCTTGCAAAAAAGAAACCCATTTAATTTTATTAAAATTTTCACATTTACGCAATTATAGAAATCTTTTTTTCAAAGACACTGGACCCAGTGTTTCATGATGTGTACACTTTGGGAGACCCTAGCCGATGGATCAAAAGCTAACTCCTTAGCAGCACATTCATAGCATGATCTGCGTCCTGACTCCTTCCTGCTGTGTGTGCTTAGAAAACCAAAGATGGGGATCCAAAAGGCGTAGGAAGTTTTCTGATGAGCCTCCTCAACATCTAAAGTTCCCCCAAAATGGACTTTGGACACTGCCACTCTGCAATTTGTGGCCTAGTTGCTGAGGGTACATTCCTTTCCTCGGAAGCCCATGTGCAATGCAATGTGTGGTCATCTGTATTTTAGCTAGTTCTTCTCGCAGTTAGAAGAGGTTGAAGGTCCAGGAGAAGAGAGCTGTCCTCCAGGCCATGCCCTACCAGGATGGACAGTGTCTTATTCTATTTGGGCTTCTATAACAGAACACCATAGAATGGGTGGCTTGTGACCAACAGAAATTTTATTTCTTATAGTGCTAGATGCTAGAAGTCCAAGATCAAGGTATCAGCAGATTCCGTGTCTCATGAAAGCCTCCTTCCTGGTTCACAGGTGGCTATCTTCTTGCTGTGTCCTCATATGGTAGAATAAACAAGGATGCTCTCTGTAGTCTCTTTTATAAGGGTGCTAATCCTGTTCATGAGGGCTTCACCCTCATGACCTAATTATACCTCTTGTAGGCCCCACCTCCAAGTACCAACATATTGGCAGTTAGGATTTAACATGTTAATTTTGCGGGGGACACAAACATTCAGTCTATGGCAAACCGACTCCTCACCCAATAGGCAAGGGTCTGCACTGCAGGATATTGGGGCATCTGTGGCTCTCCTCACAGCATGGTGCTCGAGGCCCATAGAGAAATGCATTCTAGCCTTTCCTCTCAGGCTCGCGTGAGCTGGCCTAAGGGTACTGTTTGCAGGAAAAATGTTATGCCAAGCACCCTCGAGAGAAAATAAAGTCATTGCTTGCCTGAGAGTGATTTATTCATTCATTAATAACATATCTCCTATCTTTCCAATGATAAATTAGGTCCTTACGGCAAATGTTTTTGTTCCTAACCTGGCTCAAAGGAGAGGGCTGTGCATCACTAACAGGCTGTCAGTTTTCCTGGTGTTCATGTTGGGTCAACTGACAAAACCTTCAAACTCATCATTAGCTGAAGTGTGTTTGAACTTTATTCTTGGGCTGTCTAATTGTCATACGATATGAAGCAGACCTCTAGAACAGGTTGCTTTATAACTAGCAGTGTAGCCTTTGCGGGAGGTACAATATGCAAAAGAAATTATGTGAGAAAAAAATCTAACACTTCTATTGAAGTTACTACCCAAGGTCTAGATATAGGTGTTGTAAAATGAAATCTGAGGTCATAAACATGCTTCACACATCTGGAATCTTGCCTGTGGAAGATATTCTAAAACTTGAGATGCTATGTTAAAGCAAGCATTAATTGAATACCTATTAAGTGTTAGTAGGCTTTTTCACACTTTACCTCATTACAGCAACCTTGCTAGCTGGCGTTACTTATTATCATGAATTTACAAAGTAAATAGCTTGAACAAAGTTAAGATTCAAACTTTAGCTTTCTGACACGGAATCTAATCACTTTCTGAGCACTTACTGCTGCCACTACAAGCCAAGTATATCAAAGAATTTACTAGGAACACCAAATAGTTTCACCTGGGCCAGAGGAAGATTCTAGTTTCTCAGCATTCATGAGAAAAACTCTTTGTCCTATGTGGGTGGACTGGTGGAGGGCTCTGAGCTGAGCCTGGGAGCTGGGTTTTAGAATAATGCTCTGCATCCAGTGGATGCTTTTGAAATGAACGTTGACTGACATGGCTATTTACAATTCAGTTATTGATTGGGTTATGACCCTTAATTCTCCTTTGATATCTTTTCTTACTTCTGTGCTAGAAGATAAAGAACCAGGATTTTTAAAGTCCTGCCATTTAGCTAAGAGAAGCAATCTTCTTTCAAGTAATTTACCTAATTTGTATTGTCATTAGAAATCAATGAAATGATTTCTTCCTTTCTTAGATGGACTGTTTACATTCCTGCCTACATTACCCATCAACTTCCTCACTGGGGTACCCTTGTGCCTCCACCTTCCTGGCTCCTGTGGTTGGGTGGGGTATGTGGCCACTTCTGGCCCAGTGGGTTGGGGGTGGGAATGATATGTGTCACTTGTACATCAGAGCATTTAATTGTTGGTGCTAGAGTCTCTAGAGCAATGACTTCCAATGTTCTCAAAGATGCTGGCTGATTTCTTGCTCATCTTGGATCCCTGAGTGATTTTGTTGAGGAGAGAGCTTTTCTGACGTCCTGTGATCAACTTGTACTCTGAACCAGAAAGAAACATTTATTGTTTTAAGACACTGAGATCCTGGGTTTTTTGTTATCACAATAATCTAGACTATCTTGATAGATACAAGAATTGTTTACTGAATGGAAACTTACAGTAAACGTCTAGTTTCTGTTCTCACCACTGTAAGTCCTAATAAATCTTACTACATTGTAAATCCTCATAGATTCTTTTTAGTTCTTATTCATTTGTATAATTATATTACAGTTGGCCTGCTAACTTCTAGGGCCCTATTTTGTCCACCCCTCACCTTTTTTTTTTAAAGCAAATTCATCTGCTTATGTGATTTCAACTACTACCTATATTTATAGCAAAACAGCATGAGGTATGTGAAAGAATACTAGATTTGAAGATAGATAGGCCTGAATTCCGGTTCTGACTCTATCACTTCATAGAGACCTTGTTAAACTGCTTAAACTGTCTCAGTTCTCTCATCTGTACAGTGGGGGTGATGATGACAGTCATGCCTGTTTCACCAGGTCACCTGTGAGAATCAGATGAGAGAGCAACTTCGGTAAACTGTAAAGAATTATTCACATGGGGGGAAGTATTTTAGAGGAACTCTGAACCTCCATCCAGCAAAGCTTCTTCCCTGAACTTCCTCATGTTCAAGATCTACCTTGCATGGCTGTGTCCTCATTAAGATGACCCGCCTCCACATCCGTGCTCATCTACTTTGTTGTGGCTGCATTTTCATCATCAGCTGTTTGTCCCCAGGGCTCACCCCACCCTCTCTCCCTATGGCCAGCCACATCTTTATTTTTCTGTCACTTTTTCCTGATGATTCACCTTCAACAGGCTTCCTGGATCTCACCTGTTTCAACCTGGTAACCATCTCTAGGTAGTGCCCTAAAGGTTTATGCTGCAATTGCAACAGCCAAACTCAGATGTACATCTCCTTCTGAAACGGAGCAGGACCCTGTGGTCCTTGCCCCGTCGCCCATGTCCTCAGCCTGCCTTTTGTCTGTGGAAAAACTTTAGCCAAAGAATAAGTTTAATCAGAGAAGTGAGAAAATGCAGAAACAGAGGAAAACAGTCAAAGGAGACCAAATAATAATAGTTTAGTCATTAAGCGTAGTCAAGGACCTTTAGTTTCTCCTTAAGGGCTACAGATAATATTCTGAGCCATATCCTGTGAGCTGTCTTATAGATACTGAAACCGCCACCAGGTGGAAGAAGTTAACTACATAATGACCAGGCTGTAGCCATGACATAAGCTGCCACAGTTCTGAGAATTGGCCTCAAAGAAATGGAAACAGACCGACCCTGGAACTGAAGATTAACTGTACCTAACACAATCAAGATGACACTGGTCAGACCACCGACAACCAATTTCAAGATGACTGTCAGAGCTGAGTGTATTGTTTCTGCATGTAGCCCCCTCACTCTGTCTATAAAAGCTCTTGTCCCCTGATTGTCAGGCCCTCCATTGTCCAAAGGAGTCAGCCTTTGGACAGGCATTCACCCTCTCCCCACCCTGGTTGCTGGCATCCAAAATAAAGCAAACTTTCCTTTCCACCAGCCTGGCCTCTTTATTGGCTTCTGAACGGCGAGCAGCCGGACCCCACTTTCGGTTACTCTTCAAGTTCTCACTCCTTTGACCCAACTTACTCCCAGCAGTGAAAACAAATTTCCCTGAGCCTCACATAACTTGTGTCACTTCACTCCTGAGATTAAACACTGGTTCCCAGGTGCCTCTTTAAAATAAGATGCACATGTGTGCACACACAATTTTTGTGGCTATTACAAGAGTGACTCATGCTTGATGTGCCAAAACACAGAAAAGCAAATGGAAAAATAAACAGATCACATATTAGCAAGTCACTTTAAGATAATCACTAAAAGCATTTCCATCTTTTCTATGCTTCTATATTTTATAAAAATGCTATCAAATAGTATGAAACATAGTGTTTCATACCTAGCTTTTTTCCCTTAGTAATATATTCTGAACTTTTTTTTAGGTCATTAGGTAGACTAATTCAGTGAATCAATGGCTCCACTGCAGTCAATTGAATAGATTTACCATACCTGACTTATTTCAAACAATTGAAAAGCTTTGATTGTTTTCTATTTTAAATAACACTATAAAATATATTCCTATGCATATATCTTGTGTACATTTATATTTTATACTTTTTGGGGGAAGGGGTAATGAATCTGTACAGATAGAATTGCTTGGCTGAAGAGTATATGCGTTTTAAGATTTCTGAAATATGTTGCTAATTGCCTTTCAAAAAGTGTGTACCAATTTATGTTTTGAGCAGGGTAGAAGAGTGTGAATATCCAAACACTCTCAGTGAGTTATAGTCTTTGCTAACTTTATGGCAAACATACCCCATTTTGAGCTTTTAATTTGAATGGTTTTGATTAATAGTAAAGTTGAATATTTGATCATATATTTACCAACTGTATTTCTTCTTTTGAAAACTGACTCCATATAGTTTCCTCATTTTTATAATGTAGGGCTAATCCTTTTCTCATTGCATTATAAAATCTCTTCAATGAATTAAAGATGTTCCTTACCTATCATATATGTTTTATTTAAGTTTTCTATTTTGTCATTTCCTTTTTTTTCTTACCCTATGAAAGTTCTTTATTTTCAGATGGTTCAGTGTATCAGTATTTCCCTTTAAGTTATCAGACTTTGTTATTATATTTAGGAGGAATATATATATATATATATATATATATTTGTATTTCTTTTATGATTTATTTTAAAACGTTAACTCTTAACTCCAACTGTAGTTTATTTCGGACTATGATGTAAGTAAAAGTGTGACTTAATTTACTTTCAAATAGTTAACCCATTAGTTCAAAAAAATTTCCCAGGGGAAGTAAATGCTATCCTGTCATTTAATAAATTCTCATATAGGTATACTTGGGACCATTTTTTGAGCTTTCTATTCTGTTTCTTTGATCTAGCTTTCTCTTCTGGCACCTATACAGCAATATTTTATTTATTGTAGGTTTATAGTAAATTTAAAATCTGATAGAACAAGTTTATCCACATTATTCTTCTTTTTCAATAGTTTCTTATTGGTTATCATGCATTTATTTTTCTAGATGAACTTAGGAATTACTTTCTCAAGTTCCAACAATACCATGGTAATTTTGATGGAAAAAGTAGTAAGTCTGTAAATTAATGTGAAGGCTTACCACCTCTACAAAGTCTGACTTCCCATCCAGGAGCATGGAATTTCTCTCCATTTATTTAAATCTTCATCTATGCCTCATTATAAAATTCTGAAATTTAGTAAGTATTACTTAGGTTTCTTAGTGGTATTTTAATTTTTTTGGTTACTTAGTTTGATGAGATCTTTAAAAAAATTATATTTTCTAACTAGTCATTGCTGATTCCATTGAACTCTTTTTATTGGTTCTAAAATAAATTCTCAAAGCTGCAGACGTAGAGAATGGACTTGAGGACATGGGGAGGGGGAAGGGTAAGCTGGGACGAAGTGAGAGAGTGGCATGGACTTATATATACTACCAAATGTAAAATAGATAGCTAGTGGGAAGCAGCCGCATAGTACAGGGAGATCAGCTCTGTGCTTTGCGACCACCTAGAGGGGTGGGATAGGGAGGGCGGGAGGGAGACTCAAGAGGGAGGAGATATGGGGATATGTGTATATGTATAGCTGATTCACTTTGTTATAAAGCAGAAACTAACACACCATTGTAAAGCAATTATACTCCAATAAAGATGTTTTTAAAAAAAAGAATCTTAAAAAAAAATTCTCTTGGATTTTTGTCGGAGTAAAATCTTAGCATCTGAAAATAATTATAACCTGATTTCCTCCTTTCAACTATTTCTACCTCTTTTTTATTTTTCCTGTCTTATCACATTGATTAAAACTTCTAAAACAAGGTTAAAAATAGGAGTGGGGGTTGGCAGTTCTATCTTATCCCAAGTGTTTCCCAGTTAAGTGGATTACTGGCTGGTGCTTTCAGCTAGTTATCCTTTTTTTCATCTTAAAGAAGTAAATTTAAGTTCCCAGTTTCTAAAAAAGTCTTGGATGACTATTGAATTTTATCAAATGTCTTTTTGGCAGTTTTACAACGATCGTATGTTTTTTCTCCTTTGACCACATCAGTAGATGTGATGAATTATGTTAATAGATTTCCTCATATTGAACTATCCTACACTCCTGGAATAAGCTCTACTTAGTCATTCTGTATTATTTTTCAAGTACACGGCTGGATTCGATTTGATAATATTTTATTTAGGAGTTCCGCTTCAATGCTTTTGAGATTGTCCTATAGAGTTTTTTTGAGTGGATTATCTGTGCCAGGTTTTGATTTCAGGGTTTTTCTAGCTTTCAAAACTGATGTTCTTCATCTTGAATCCGTTAAGTAGCGTTCCTAATAGGGACATGTAGGCTCTAAGGATAGAGTGATGGAAAGAACACAGGACTGAGAATTAGAAGACAAAGTTTCAATTCCTGCCTCTGCCCCATTAGCTCTGTAAATTGGGGCAAATTATTTCACCTTCCTAAACTTCAGTGTCTTTGTCTTTAAAATGGTAATTAAACCCAGTTTCTGCCCCAAGTACCTTTTGTTGTGACAGTCCAGTCGAATGAGCAGATGAAAATGGAAATACTTTGCAGGGGAGAGAAACAACATTCATCGAGTACCTTTTACATGCAAGGTGCTGTGTGTAGCATTTTACATGAATTATGTCATTACTGAGAATCCTAACTATAATTCTCACATGCTCTAGTCACATTGAGGACTCTTTAGAGCCTTGCAGCAGTGGTCCATGGCCAGCATTATCAGCATTACCCGGGGGCATGTTAGAAGTACTGAAATTCCAGCCTTACCACGGAAACAGAGTCCACATTTTCACAAGAACTGCAGGATGATTGACATTTACATTAAAGTTTGAGAAGCACTGGTGGCTTCTACATCATACTTGTACAGATTCCTCAGTATCAGAATAGAAATGCAAATGTAGCATTTACAAATAATTCCGATAATGATTCTTTTGTTCATGGTTCTGAGATTCTGGATGAGATGACTTCACCTTTGAGACTGTAAACGTTAGTTTTTAGAGCAAATATGAATATGCACACTAATTTCCAATCCAAAGTTGACTGTCCTTGGAACCTGAGTAAAACTGACCCCATCCATTGTGAGTTATTTTCTAAAAAGTTCAAAATTTAAAAATAGTTTTGGTGCCTGCAGATGTACTTTTCCCTGGGGAGACTCAATCATACTGCATTCCCATCAATGTGAAGGAATTTTTCAGCTGATCCTAAGCAACCACAGACCTTTCACTGGGGTGAGGATTACTTTGTGATCATTTTCATCACAAAGATTACACTAGTCACTCCTCTAGCATGTTTTGGCTTCCGCCAAGAGCAAAGGGCAGCATGCTCTAAGCTTCAGTACACACATTAATATATGTACATGCATGCACACACAGGCTTAGAGAACATCTAAGATTATGGCGGGAACTGAAACCATGGCTACCAAGAGATCAACAAGGACTCTCTCCATGGGAGTTCTGCAGGGATGTGTAATGCAATCAGGGTAATTGTTTGCAGGCTGTGGCTGGCAGTTGCCATGGAGACCGGCAGTTGGGTGAGGGAAACCCTCCTCAGTGACGTGGCCAACAGCTGTTTTATTCCACCGGGTCTTGCATTCAAGCAATTCTTTCACACCCTATGTGAGAGGGAAGCACAGGTGTGTTTTTTGCTCAGCTAGGAAAGCAGAGGAGAAAGATATTCCTAATTGTGGCATTCTTCCATGATGGATAAAGTATTTCTTTTGGTCAGAGTTTAAATGGACATTAAAAAAAAAACTATCCATCATGTCAGGGATGCTATCATTTTAACCCAAAGTGTAGAACTTTCTCTGATTATAAAATAATTTCACTGTGTTAGAACTTCCTTCCCAGTTCAGATATTGTGTCTATACGGCTTTCTCCAGCTCCCTAGGGCAGAAATAATTGCTTCTGTGGATGTATGCACTCAGAAATTTGTCTCTAAGTCTCTTATAACATTTTGTAAATTATATTGTAGGTTAGTTATAACCATCATCTCCACTTAACTAGTTCACCTCCCTCTGTTAGCACTTAGGTCTGGGTCCATGGCCTAACCAAGTAAATATGGCCACTGTGCCTAGAACAGTGCCCAACACAAAGCATATTCATGACTCTTATTAATTAGGCATTGCTGTGTAACAAATTGCCACAAACTTAGCAGTTTAAAAAACACACATTTATTATCTCACAGTTTATGTGGGTTACCTGTTTGGCCCTGGCTTAGCTGGTTCCTTTGCCCAGAGTCTCATTAAACTGCAATCAAGGTGTTGGATGGGCTTCATTTTCATCTGGAGGCTCTACTGGGGAAGAATTTACTTCTAAGATTATCAAGTCATTGGCAGAATTCATTTCTTTGTAGCCTGTAGGAGCCGAGGGCCTCAGTTCTACAGGTTGCTCACAGTTCTGTATACATGGTCCTCTCCATAGGAAGTTCACAACATAGCAGCTTACTTCTTCAAGGCTAGCAGGAGGACAAGAGTGACTCTAGAGAGACAGAGTTTTATATAGCACAATGTAGTCCTGAGAGTGACATCCCATCACCTCTGCCACATTCTATTGGTGAGAAGCAAGTCACCAGTCCTCCTCACACTCAGGGAGGGGATAATATAAGAGTGTGAGTGCCAGGAGTTAGGGATCACTTTAGGGTCTGTCTGTGATAATGACCCTTTGCAATTTTTCCAATGAACTGGCCATTCAGCTGCACCAGAAGCATGAATAGTCCATTTGAGCTTGTTAGGATGGGAAAGGAGATACCTACTCATCACAGAACTCTGTTATCATCTGTATTCTATTCTTGTGAGAACTGAGTTTCATCACATACAGGATGAGTCCATGTCTCTTATAAAAGGCTTTATTTTATTATAGTTGCCATTTTTGTATTTAGAAAAAAGTTGCAAAATGTCCAACTGGGGTTGTAAATAAAACAAGTGTTTGAGAAGAGTTCTAAATGTTTTTACCAGATTCTGTGCAAAATTACCATGGCAGCCATGATTATAGAGAGTATAATTGACTGAGGCCCCCAGCTGCTCTGAAGTTCAGCACTCTATTCAGATCAAACTCTTTCTTCCCAAGGGTTGCTCTCAGCCAGTGAAGAGCCTGGTAGAGATACTAAAAGAGGCCTGTTGCTGCACGATGGGGTCTCTCTGATGGGCCTCTTGGCCTGGGGAGTCCCTTCAATGACCTGGCCAAAGTTGCCTTAGGCCTGAATGGCAACCTGAGGTACTTCTATGCAGCCTTTCTTCTTTCTCCCTTCCCTCTCTCCTTCACTTAGGGCCAGACCTACATCATGGCCAGATGAGTCTCCCAGCCTCCCGACTCCCTTGCCATTTTTTTTCTCGCAATACATTTCTGACATTTCTGATATAATCCCATCTTTATATCTACTTCTCAGATGACCCAGGCTAACATAGTTATTATTCAGTGCTATGTCTTTGAATAAAGTCCCTCCCTCTCAGCTGACTGCGAGAATGGCATGGGGAGAGGCTGGAAAGAACATGGATGTCAGATCTGGAAGACTTGAAGTAGAATATTGGTATTACCTGGATGACCTTGAGTGAGTCACAGTTTCTCTGAGGCTCATTTATTTCATCTGTAGAATGGGAATAACATTAATAATAATGCATTCATGGTGGGGTTAAAATGAAATTGTGCCTAAAAACATAGCTCCCGGAACAGAGTAGGTGCTTAAAAAGTACTGTGTTGATACTTTGCAAGATATAGTAAAGCAGTGATACTTTTTGTAAATTGAGAGGGTGTATTGCCATGAGATGCATCTTTCTGTAAACCTCATTAGTGTTTACAAGGTAAACTCTCAGGTACAAGGAATATAGGGAGCACAGGATCCTTTTCAGGGCATCTTTGTGAGCAAGAATTTTAAAAGACCAACTAAATCAACATCTTTTTGTGACACAAGCCCATGGAAGGCTGGGAAGGGATGGGAGAGTACAATGGGGTTTACAATCAGGGCAGTGGGAAGGAGGGCAGAGCCTGGGGAAGTCTGGAGGGATGGGGCCTGCAGGTCACCATGCCCCATTTTGGTTTAGCAGTAGAAGTCACAATAGGGGTGATGACTATGCTTCTCACAGGGGCTGGAGAGAAGCCATTCCTGGGGTCTTCTCCTCATTCCCTTTTCCAGTTTAACCTCTACTGTACCTTCCAGGTAGGATTTATGGCTAGATCTAGTGAGATTTCTGTGGTTTCCTTGAACTCCCTCACCCTTTTCCCCTCCTCAATTCTCAACTCACCTAAACTACCTTTACCAGGAAGCAGAGTCCTTCCTTCCACCCTTAGATACAACCAGAAAAAGTGGAGAAGCCTTTGGGGGAAACATGTGACCCAGATTGCAGAACTAGTGTACATATATGTATTGTAGCTGAAAGCCTGGGTTTTGGACTCAAATGGTCTGGCTTTCACTCCTTTGCTCCTCTTCCTTTGTGATCCTGGGCAAGCCACTCAGCCTCTCTGAGTCCGATTTCCCTCATCTGTAGAATGAGGTAATGGTCTTTTTCTCTTATGCTATGAGAACCGATGACCTCTTCCTGGGGCTGGCACATGGGATGGGCTCAATAAATTGGCTCTTTTCTTTCCTTATATACAACATTGTTTAAAATGGCTTTTTCAGTTATCCTAATAAGCAATTTTGGTTCCTAATAGCAATATATAAAAAATGCTTGGAAGTTTACATGTGTTTGCTCATGTTGTGGCTTAGAGCTTTGGAAAGTGAGAAATGCAGGTGAATTGTGTGTGTGACAGTGAAGAGTAAATGGCCTTGGGCCTAGCTTCAGAAGTTGGCCTAAAGAGAAACCCACTACTCTTATAAAAACAAGTTGGAAGCAAAAAGCTTTCATATGTATGTTAGGGCCATTCTGCAAGTGTAGGCCAAAAAGCTCTTTTAAGTGGTCACAGGAAAAAATTAAGGGAGAAGCGTAGCTAGAAGAAACCTTCTAGCTAGTACCATCCCACCTTCTTCGGTCTTTTACTTTTCCCAGGAAGGGAAGCAAAGAGCTAGTTGTGCAGGATCCCCCACCTCAGATGAGAGTGACCATTGGAAGCAGAGCCTGGGCAAGTATCTTTACAACATAACCCTCTGTATGATGCCAGAGGCAGAGTGGAGAAGTGGAAATTTACCGGATCTGGAATCTGAAAACCTGGACTCCCATCTGCAATCTACCACTCACTAATTGTGTGACTTGGAGCGAGTCACTTCATCTCTCTGATCTTCAGTTTCATTATCTGTAAAATGGACATAACAAAATAAATCATAACACAGGCTGTTATGAGGCTCAAACAGGATAATGAATGCATGTGAAAGCTTCCTGTAAATTGCTGTGTAGAGGTTAGCTATTTATTGGAATACTATGTCCTATTACAACACCCCTGAGTTAGAGCTTCTCTCTGGTTATCGTTGAAAGATGGTCTTTAAATCACAGAGTTATGAAAATTTAGAAAAACTGGGTGCATCATACAGTGGATGATGATGAGGAGGAGGAGGAGGAGGATAATGACATTTGCATAACTCTAAGTGGTGACTTCTACATAGGAGGAATTGAGGAAAGCAATCTGGCTGCATGTGGGTGCCAAAAAATTTGTCTGGACGCTGCCTTTCATGGCACACACACTGTTTTTACTTATATCATGCATTTGTTCATTTGGGGCAGCTGGAGGAAGTGCCAGTGAAGATAATGGGGGGAGGCAGGGCTGAGGGAGAGTGGAGTCTAAATATTTATATAACTTTTTAAAGAGGAAATTTGGATCTGCTGTTTCGAGTCTCACAACTATCTTCTGTTTCCCCCCCCCCATTCTATAAGGAAACTGAAGTTCAGAGAGGTTAGTTAACTTGCACAAAACCACACAGCTCAAATGTTGGAGTTGCAGGCCTGACCTGATACCCCTGAGAAAATGCACATGGCAGGGCTTTGTAAGCAGTACAGTCCCACGGAGATGGACATCATCTCTCGTGTTGCATTTAAACAAAGAAGGCAACTAAAGCCCAGAGAAGTGCAATGGTTTGCTTAAGCCCACCCAGCTTAGAAGCAATAGAAGGGCCTAGAGCTGGATTTCCCCATTCCTAGAACAGGATCTGTTCTACCCTGGTTGCTGCTTTATGAGTGCTTTCTAGTCCTGACCCCTACCCTCTGCCCTTCCCCCTTTTCTTTTCTAATTTTTTAAAAATTAATAAAAGGCAGTCAAGCAATGGCTAATGGGCTCATGAGAGGCTAGGAAACATACTTGTGAGGCAGTCATAAGATCGCTTTCAGAGAAACACATGATCTTGGTAACAAAAGGAATATAGAAATACATTTCTTTGAATGCTCTTCAACCTAATCAGCCCTGATGCTGCTAAACTGTTTCTGACATTCTCTGGTGCCCCCTCCTTTAAGGCCCCAAATAAAGCATAATGAAATAAGCTATAAGCATTTGGGGGTTATTCAACTCTCTGAAGTGATTGAGGATGCAATTTGTAGGCAAGATGTTAAGGAATTAAAAAAATAAAATAAAAGCTGGCTGGTGCCAAGCCGGGTTGTACCAATTTCTCCATGGCCCTGTTGCATGTTAGGTATGCATATGGTCCACACATTTTTCAAAAACATACCCCCAGGTGTCAGGACCTATTCGTTAGAGCGTATCAACTAAAGGTGGAGAGACGGGTGTGCTGAGGAAATGAAAAATAAAACCCCAGCTGCTCCTTAGAACATTGCTGTAATTTGGAGGCTCGGCATAGGCTGCAATATTCTTGTCTAGAGCCCAACAGATGCAATACCCTAAAAGGTGAGCTCCTCCGGGGTTGGACTGAGGGTACTGGCTTGTTGTCCCCTGGCCCAGCATGGGGCCCAGCACAGAGCAGGGACTCAGGGAGCTCGAGGTGAATAAATGAATAGGCGAGTGAGGCTAGCAATCAAATTGGTATTAGGAGAGAAAAGGCCCTTTAGAAGAAGCTGATTAAAATAAGCCGTGATCCCAACCCACTTTTCCCTTTGCCAATTCCTGCCTGAAAACCCACCGCCATCTTAAAGAGTTGGCTGCATGTGTGGTGAAAAAAGGGGTGAGGAGTGAACCGTGGAGACTTGGGTGTATGACCATCAGGATTGCATTGGAGCCCTTTCTTTTCTAATGTAACAATTGTAGAGCACTTAGGGCCATGTTTGGCACACAGTAGGCATACATTTCATTCATTCAACTTACAATGTGCCAGACCTAATGTCAAAAGCTAGTGGTGAGGGCTTCCCTGGTGGTGCAGTGGTTGGGAGTCCGCCTGCCAGTGCAGGAGACACGGGTTCGTGCGCCGGTCCAGGAGGATCCCACGTGCCGCGGAGCGGCTGGCCCGTGGGTCATGGCTGCTGAGCCTGCGCGTCCAGAGCCTGTGCTCCGCAACGGGAGAGGCCACACAACAGTGAGACGCCCGTGTACCGCAAAAAAAAAAAAAAAAAAAACGCTAGTGGTGAAAAGGTCACTGCCCTCAAGGAGCGCAAAGTTGAGTGGATTTGGAGAACTTTACTATCATTATTGAATTCTCTTGATAAGCCCTTTAAGGCAGAGATTATTTCTCTTCCTTGAGTGATAAGGCAGTCAAGCTTTGGAGAAGCTCCATGGTCAGCCTCCAGCCCTGTAACCCTGAGTGCTGGTACGTCAAATGGAACACTGCATCAGAGGTTACCAAAGGGCAGCTCACAGCTCAGTTCTGTCACAGCACATTTTTTGTCTGGGCTGTCAATTGTTTGTGGAGAAAGAAAATATGGAATGGGAATGCCTTTAGACAGGGCATGTGCTTCGCAGTTCATGTGGTCCCTCCACACCCAAGTTCGAACCTGTGGGCAGCTGAGTGTGTAATCCCAGCTCAGATTTACTGTTTCTACACGCAGTGCTCTTTCCAGTGGGCTTAGGGCTATCTTATCTGCCTTTGACAGGGCCTACACCTGCACTACACATCTTCTCTGGGTATTTTCTGATGTAGTGCTGATGGTTACTGCTATCCTTCTTACAGTTTCTTCAACACCATGGACTGATTATTAGCTTTGGATTGAACAGACCAGACCACTTGTGGCAAGCACAGATTCTGGTATAGTTCCTGGACTTTTGGGGGGGCAGTAATGATGGTGGTGGTGGTGATGGAAGTGGTGGGACATTGTATAGCAGAGACTTGGCACATACTAGATGGTTGGTCAGTGTTTCCCAAATAAACAAAAACTATTCTGAAGCTAGCCTGCCTCTTCCAATAGCTCCAATCTTAAAAAGGTTTTCTTTTTTTCTTTTTAAAATAAGGAGCATTCCTAGCCTATATGCAGTTCACTTTCCTCATTTGTTTTATGGAAAGGGTGGGCAGCTGGTATTACATCCTCTAAAATGTTTCCATGCTGAGGTCATCGATTCCATTTAATGTAGTGTGTGGAGCTTTGGTGTCTCCATCAATCACTGGGAAATGAGCTGAAGAAAATGAAAATCTTTATCCAGAAAATCACGTTGGTCTTGGGTGCCCATGCTAGGCCTGACTTGAACTGTCTTGGATGTGGGCAGGTATTGAATCTGGTCCAGAAATGTCTTCGGAGGAGGCAGGGCCACCCTGAAATCATAAAGAATGAAGGACCATTGCCTGTGCTGTAATTGATAGCACAACTTGTCTGCCTTTTTTTCACTTAGGTGACTTAATAAGGAGATGAATGAGTTCCAGGCCTTGTCCAGAGCTCATTGAATATATAAGATGCCCAGTGGGCCATAATTGGTCAGGTTGAGGTGGAATAGCCTGATGCATAAGAGTGAGGATTCGAAGACAGACTGCCTGAGTTAGAATCCTGGTTCTAGCAGTTATAAGCTCTAAGATTTGGGTACATTAATGGCCCTGTGCCTCAGTTTCCTTACCTGTAAAGTGGGGACAATAATAGCAGCTACCACATAGGGTGTTTTGTTTGTTTTAATTTTTATTATTATTTTTATTGGTGTATAATTGATTTACAATGTTGTTTTAGTTTCAGGTGTACAGCAAAGCGAATCAGTTATACATATACATATAGCCACTCTTTTTTTAGATTATTTTCCCATATAGGCCATTAAAGTTTTTGAGGATTTAATTAACTATTACACAGAAGTGGCTTAGAACAGTGCCTGGCATGTAATAAGCACTCAATGTGTGTAGCTATCAATCTTTCAAGATCCCCCAAGCCCACCCCTGAATTAGGCCCGATCTACAGAAAGCAGCCAACTTTCAGTGACCCAGCTTTTATCCTGTCCTTTTAGTTGACAGGAGTTGATGCAAGAATAGTGTTTCTATTCTTTATAAATGGCAGTTGGAGATGACTTCATTATCCATACAGTGTTCTTGCAGAAAGACACCTATCTCTGACTATGGATATGTTTGCTTTCTGTTGACAAAAAATGAGTGATGTTACTGTGTTTTCTTTTTGCCTTTTTGTCAGGGAACCTAGAACATTAACCACTGCTTATCTTGAGTGCCCCAAAGCGTCTATTTCTTCCATTTCCTTCAAATGGATATTTATCTTAGACTAGAGCTTCTTAATTTTTCGATGGCACCACTAAAAATAGCCAAGAATAGTGACTGAGGGGAATTTGGAGATTATAGTCTTAAGAGTTCAGAAGCCTGAATTCTCTTTCAAATTTTGTATTTTAACTTGAAAATGTATACATATTTTGAACTTGAGCTCATTCCATATCTGTGTTTGCTTTAGTGTTCAGTCAGTGTTTTGAATTATCAATCTTTAAGTAGAACTGATGTTCCAGAAAGGCACACCTCTGAATTTATGACTCCTTGTGAAGCCATTAGTGCTGGTCGTCAAGTATTTCTTGATGAACCCCTTCCAGGCTCATAGTAGGACTGCATGTCCCAGTCAGCCTGAAGTCAGGTGTGACCCTGTGACTAGCTTGGCCAAACGAAGCACATTAGCTCTGGGTAGTGCGCAGTTTGCCACACTGCTTTGCTATGGAGAGGTAGAAGCTCAGGCTGAGAGGAAACCTCTATCAGCCGGGTCCCCAAGTGACTGATGAGCCAAGTTCTTCTACTGGATCAGGCTGGACAGGCTAGGTGGACAAGAAGTAAATGCTGTTGTTAATAGCCACTGAGAGTTAAGGGCTATTTGTCATCACTGTTATGATGCAGCCCATCCTGACATACAGCCTCCTCATCCCCTTTAGTGCCCATCAAGTTTCTGAAGGGGAGCCCGTCCTCCATTTTGAAAGTGTGGCCTCCAGTATCTTGCCTAAAACAGTACATTTTGGAAGATGAGGAATACAGATGAGAAATGAAAAAGTTCAAATGCTGGATTCCCACTCCCCCATTTTCTGGAAAGATTATTATTCTTACTCTATAAAATATAGCAAATAGTGTGAGATTTGTGAGTCCTTCTCAGATTTAGAGTCTCAATATGTAGACTAAAATCAACTTATTATTTGTTAATTTTTGGGATGTATCACTCTTTAACAGTTATTTATTTACTAAATGTCCAGGACTATGTACTGTATCTGAAAGTATGAATGATAAGTTTATGTTGAGCCATAAACCTTTGATTGGTGGATTTTGGTTGAAGTATCATGCCTAAATAGAGTGGGCACTTGGTAAATGGTATGGTGAATGAGTGTACTTTCATTAACCTAATAGTGAAAACTCACAGACCCTTCTTTGCCTGTTTATATCGCACTTGGGCATTGATTTAATTTTGTCATTTTGTTTTATAGCTTGCTGTTGATATGTTAGTCCCTCCGACTAAAACACTGACTCTTTTATGCAGGAACTAGATCATTTCATCTCTGAGTCTTCCAGTGGGGATAAGCGTAATTTCTGCACACAGCAGGTGTTCAATAAATGCTTGCTGAGTTGAATTGAGTTAGGTGATAAATTAGTGTTGTTTAGAAACCAAGGGTACTGCAATGTGTCCTGACATTATGAATGGATTCCCTTTGCACTAACTCTAATTCTCAGCCAGAGCTCACTCCTGTTTCTCTGGCAGAAACTTCTCACTGTGGTCAGGACAGTCCCTGAGGCCTATTACATGGGCAAACTACAGCAGCAGTCTGACTTTTACTGTCTCCCTTTCTCCAGCAATAAAATGAAAATGGCCCCAGCTCCTCATTTATGAAGTGCTACAGGATTCCTCTGCCCCAGCTGGTAGGATCAAAGCAACTATCAGGAATTTTCATATGTCTAAAACATCTGAGGAACCAGTTGACCAATCTGCATAAAAAAAACTTGCCTTCCTGGAACTTCAGGAGAAAGTTAGGAGAAAGATAAATGAGAGATGTGGGAAAGGTAAGAGACCCAGAAACATCAGAATCCAGGTGCTTTGTCCATTGCCACGTAACAAACCACCCTAAAACTTAGTGACTTAAAAAAACAATATGTTATTGTCTTTCACAGTCTGTGGGTTGCCTTGGCTCAGCTGGGTGCTTTACATTTGGGTCTCTTATGTGGCTGTTGTGTGATAGCAGCTAGGGCTGGAGTCAGCTGAGTGCTTGAGTGGGTTGGCCTCTGAGATGACTTCTCCACACACGTCTGGTACCTCAGCTGTATGGCTAGAATGGTTAGAGGCTGGCCAGGTCTCTCTGCCCCATATGACTAGTTTGGACTTCCTCCTTGCATGGCAGTCTGAGAGAAGTAGGACTTCTTACAAAGCATCTGGCTTCCCTTAGAGCAGCGTTTCTTGACCTTGGCACTATTGACATGTTGGGCTATTTTGTTGTGGGGAGTTGTCCTGTGCACTGTAGGATGCTTAGCAGCATTCCTGGTCTCTATCCATTAGAAGCTAGTAGTATATCCCCTACCCCGACCCCCATGTTGTGACATTAAAAAAACATCTCTAGACATTGCCGGATGTCACCTGGGAAGCAAAATGATCTCGGGCTAAGAACCACTCCCTTAGAGTGAGTGTTGCAAGAAACCCAGGTGGAAGTTGCAAGGCTTCTTATGACCTAGCCTTGGAGGTTAGGAAGAGGCATTTGTGTTCTGCTGGTCCAAAGTGAGCCCCGGGGCCAGCCCAGATTCAAGGAGAGAGGACCATACAAGAGCATAAATAGAGGGATACAGCGTTCGTTGGTGGGGGAGTCACCTTTGGAGATTAGGAGTTTGTTAACAGTTTACTCATGGAAACAATGTTCCAGGATTCTTCCTATGCTTCTTGTCAGCTCCTTTTAATGATTCTCTGCCGTATGCTTACTTTGTCCCCATTTCTGTGAGAGGCACTGGATAAAATGACATGGTTCCTGTACTGGTGGTAAGTCATGGTTCCTGTTCCTGAGAATATTGGAGGCCATTTGGGGAGACAGATTCAAAACCAGAGATTTTCAACACGACATGGTATATGATGGCACACAGAGAATGAAAAGGTGTGAAAGGAGCATGGGAGAGGGGTGCTTATTCTAACGTGGGAGTTCATACACGGCTTCCTGGAGGAGATAACACCTGAGCCGAGACTTGAAAGATGAGTGAATCAATCCAGCTGAGGAGATGTGGGAAAGGCATTCCCAGGTGAAAGCACAGTGCAGTGGAACAGACGTGCACACGGGTCTGTGCAGTGCCTACAAGCCCTAGGTGTGTAAGCCTGTTACGGGGGTGGGGTGGGAACTGATGCCGCTCAGAAGGGGAGGCGTAGAAAGTAGGGACCCTGTGCACCAGGCTAAAGAGCAGAGACTTGATGTTTTATCTGTTTCCTGGTTATTGATTTACCAATGCCCAGTCACCAGGAAATGACACATCACTATCTAGTAAAGTAAACAGCAGTGAGGTTTTCCTTTTAGGGCACCAGCAACCTGAGGTTACTGTGGAGGCAAAACTGAGCACTGTAAACCAGGAGTGACGTGATTCTCTACTTTGATGGGTGGAGAGGCCAGGAGAGCCATCTGGTGTGTCGGGTGCCTCCTAAGCGCCAAACCCTTTGACAGGGGGCTTTGGAGACCTCCTGTCCATCAGTCCCCATGACAGCTGTGTGAACGCATTCCAATCATTTGTAGAAGATGTCACTGAGAGTCTCAGACTTTAAGTGACTTGATCAATGTCTCACAGTCAGTTGAAGAGCTAGGATTGTACCCAGATTTTCTAATGGAGGTATGTGTGTATGTGTGTGTGTATTTAGATGTTGAGTGTTGTTTAAAAAAGAGAGAATAATAAAACTGAGCAACCTCGTGTGTTTTTGTTTTATGATTGAAGTGTTAAAAAATGCTGGCTTGTACACTATGGAGAACAGTATGGAAGTTACTTAAAAAACTAAAAATAGAATTACCATATGACCCAGCAATCCTGCTACTGGGCATATACCCAGAGAAAACAATAATTAAAAAAGACACATGCACCCCAATGTTCACTGCAGCACCATTTACAATAGCCAGGTCATGGAAGCAACCTAAACGTCCACCGACAGATGACTGGGTAAAGAAGATGTGGTACATATATACAGTGGAATATTACTCAGCCATAAAAAGGAATGAAATTGGGTCATTTGTAGAGACGTGGATGGACCTAGAGATTGTCATACAGAGTGAAGTAAGTCAGAAAGAGAAAAACAAATATCGTATATTAACGCATATTTGTGGAATCTAGAAAAATGGTACAGATGAACCGGTTTGCAAGACAGAAATAGAGACACAGATGTAGAGAACAAACGTATGGACACCAAGGGAGGAAAGGGGGAGTGGGATGAATTGGGAGATTGGGACTAACATATTTACACTAATATGTATAAAATAGATAACTAATGAGAACCTGCTGTATAGCACAGGGAACTCCACTGTACAGCAGAAACTATACAACATTGTAAAACAACTATACCTCAATTAAGAAAAAGAAAATGCTGGCTTGTAATTATTGCCTCAGTGTGCTGGGGCTCTGTTAGGTGCCTGGGACTGTACACATGTCCCTGTGGTTCTGGTGCCTTCCCTTCTTTTTTTTATGATTTTCTTTCTTTTAAAAATTTTATTGAAGTATAGTTGATTTACAGTGTTTAATTTCTGCTGTACAGCAAAGTGATTCAGTTATTCATATATATATATATATATATATATATATATATATATATACACACACACATATATATTTTTTCATATTCTTTTCCATTATGGTTTATCACAGGATATTGAATATAGTTCTGTGCTATACAGTAGGATCTTGTTGTCTATCCATCCTAATCCCAAGCTCCCAATCCTTCCCTCCCCCACCTTACCTTGGCAACCACAAATCTGTTCTCTGTGTCTGTGAGTCTGTTTCTGTTTTGTAGATATGTTCATTTGTATCATATTTTAGACTCCACATATAAGGGAGAGCCTATGGTATTTGTCTTTTTCTTTCTGACTTACTTCACTTAGTATAATAATCTCTAGGTCCATCCATGTTGCTGCAAATGGCATTATTTTATTCTTTTTAATGGCTGAGTAGTATTTCATTGTGTGTGTGTGCGTGTGTGTGTGTGTGTGTGTGTATACACACACACCACATCTTCTTTATCCATTCATCTGTCAGTGGACATTTAAATTGTTTCCATGACTCGGCTATTGTAAATAGTGCTGCTATGAACATAGGGGTGCATGTATCTTCTCGAATTATAGTTTTATCTGTGTATATGCCCAGGAGTGGGTTTGCTGGATCATTTGTAGTGCCTTCCCTTCTTGCTCTATTAGCTGCTGCCCACTTTAAGATTCTGAGGAGCAGCAGCCAGTCAGCAGGGGTGTTTCTAATACACTCAAAGGATAAGGTGGGGGATTTGGGCTCTCAGTTAAAGAAAGACTCTGAGCAGACACTTGGCTAGACTTTGATTGAAATCCTTATGCATTCATTCCCTGGGCTAAGCCACAAGCTACCAAGATGGCCACGTTTGCTATTTTTTAAAAAGTACCCAACTTAATGAAGTCCAAGAGACAGTGTTTTTAATTGTGAAAATATGTCTACATGGATCTTCCCATGGCACACCCACATTAATAAATCTACCCTTTGTTCCCGGGTTAAAGTTCCAACTTCTTTGCATGGCAAACTGAGCATTTCCCAGTTTGAGCCCACCTTCCTTCTCCAGCCTCATCTTCTGCTCTTACTGATACTGAAATAACTGTTTTTCCCTCAAAAGCCCATGCATTGAGCCTTTTTGAAAAAAATCATTGCGCCCTCTTCCTGTAATGCTGCTCCTTTCTCTTTTTTTTCTAGTGACTCCTACTCAGTCTTTGAGATCTTGATTATTTATTTGGCACACATCTGTGAGCACCTCCAATGAGCAAAACCCTGTGTTATGTGGGGCGGGGGGAACAGTGATGAGTAGGACATAGTCCCTGACCTCAAAGAGACCACAAGCATTACTTTCTCTGTGAAAATACCTTTAATCCCTTTGGTAATTCCCAAAGCATGCTCTTAGGGTCTTTATTATACTGCTGATTACAATATGTTGCAGTTATTTGTGCATGTATCTAACTTCCTCATCAATCTGTGAGGGCAGAGACCACATCTGACTTGTTCATTGTTGCTCTTGTTCACAATATCTAGCTCATGTCTGGATCACAGTCAATACATATTTTAAAATAAATGAATGAGTGAGTGAACGGATAGGTAAATGCAGCTTCTTGGTGCTTAAGTTTATGAATCTTTACCAGCATATACCTCACAAACCGTGGGTAGGGAGAATGAGTTCCCCATTCTACATGGCAGTTCTCTGTGAAGATTTCTATATATGTATTTCACCTCTGAAATCTCTTAGTGGAAGAACAGGTTTTTGACACACAGGCAGCAAACTTGACAGAGTCAACTTGCTTTCTTTAAGAAGATTAACGAACAAGGACTTAAAAGAAGGGGTGGGTGAACTGGTTACTAACAAGTAAGAACCAGCCATAAGCTCAGCCCTATTTCAGGAACAAACCAAACCAGGATCTTTAAGGTTGAGCTTGGCTTGGTTCAATTAATCCTTCTTCTCTTTGTGCCTTAGCTGCTCCCACACCCACCACAGCCTCTCACTCATCTCTGTTGCATCATGAATCATGCGCCAGCAGCACCTCCACATTCTGTCCTCTGTTGGATCTGGCCTTTTCTTCACTTTGCTGTCCTATGAGGACAGAGGGCTGGGGGTGGCGTGAGAGTCTTAGATAAATAAGCCATTTTGAGTCTTTCGGAGCGAAGGCAGGTCTGGGTGGGCTTTGTGATTCATGGTGAAAGGAAGATGTGGAGGAGGGAAGAGGCATGGGTTGGATGGGAATCAGCGGAGAAGACAGGGAGGTTGGGACATCTTATGGGAGTGGGTGGGAAAAAGTGAGTCACCAGAGTCAGATAAGGAGTGGAAGGTCGTTGGCACATGAGTGAGGGATTGTAGGCAGAGTGGGGACACAGATAGGTACATTTTTCTTCTTCATGGGCAAATTTCTAGTCAACTTTCAGGATCCAAATTGAATGCCCCTTCTTTATGAAACCTTCTCTGGCATTTCTGTTGTTCTCTGAAGTGCTAACACCCTTTGGTTACCTCCTCCACCACATCGTTTTGCACACTGGTTCATTCTTTTTCTATTGCCCCTTCTAGACTGTGAGCACCCCAAGGGGTGAGGTCTGGCACACACTTATACTGACCATCTTTTCCTAACCCCAGATCGAGTCATGTGGCCTGGCACGGTATACACCACATGGTCTTAGTGAGGCATAGAGCACCTGAAATGAAGACCATCTTGGAAACTCTGGGACACATGGTGAAAACGTGCTTAAGATGGCTTGTGTACGAAGAGTCAGTGGAGTTTAATAGTATTCCTTTTATTGCCTTTCCCCCCAAATTCCTGGGTTTCTGCCTTTCCTAATATGAAGATGCATTTTGCTAAAACGATGCATTTTACAAAAGTCCTGCAGGCCAAACAAGAAGAGGCATGCAGTTAGGTTTCAAATGGAAGTGCATGATCTGGAAATCTGGGGTTTCCGTTCCAGTTTAGTTTACAGGTTCAGCTAGTTGTTTCAAACCTCCTCTTCTAACCAGGATCTCAGATAGAAAAGTGAGGAGTGCCAACAGACCCAGCATGCAGTTATCAAGATCCTACTGGATGCCAGACACTTTTGCTTACATTATTCCATTTAGAACCATCCTAGGAGACAGGTAGGTACCAGCCACATATATTAAGCAGATGAAGAAATTGCTTGGCTTCTTGAGGGGCAGATGTGAGCTATGCAAGAATCATTCTGAGGCTAACCACCCACATCACAATCCAGGCAGTCAGTAAAAACTAAAAAGAGCTCTTGTTTGTTGCGAATGTAGGGACGGCAGCTGCTCTTGCTGCCTTTGTAGTTACGCTAGAGTCCCTTTTCTGGGACACTGGGGGGCAGTGTGGTACAGTGGTTTGACCTTGGGATTTGGAGTAAGGGAATTGGGGCGTGGGTTTGAAAGCTGTGTGGCCTTGAACAAATTAAGCAACCTCTCTGGGTCTCAATTTTCTTGTCCCCAAAATGTGGATAATCACGGTAATACCCACCTCACTGGGCGGTTATGAGGATCAGGTGAAAATGGATGTGGGAGGTGTTTATTGTAAACTATAAAGAGCTAAGTACATCACGATTCTAATGTTCTTGTAAGTGTGTGATTGGGGGTAGGGGCTCCTAAGGTCCTTTCTGACTAAAAATCATTGCCCTCAAAACTGCCTTAACAAAAACAAACAAACAAACAAAAAACAACAACAACAACAACAAAAAACTGCCTTAACGATTAACATCCTTGACTCTGGAGTTTCCTCTTGGGGTTCAAATACACTCTACAGGAGACCATTGCTCAAGTAAACATATATTCCCTGACATGGAGGTGGGGAAGGGTGCCCCAGTTGTAAATGGGGTTTCCATTTATCAGTTTAATCTTATAACAGGAAAGCAGGTCGTTCAGGATCCAGGACAGGTGTATTTGGGGAGCAGGAAAGGAAATGTACCAGGACTGGATGTTCTGGAACACCAGGTGAACACAAGGGCTCTGGGGACTCCAGCTTTGGGGTCTGCACTTTGCTGAAAGGAGAAAGGCAAAAATCGAAAGTGATCTCTGGTCGAGGGTGAGTATTGAAGGTCAGAGAATCTTGGAATCTTGAGGCAGGGAGGAGCTTTCTTGTTCTCCTAGTCATCGCCATTGTTTCCTTGTCTTCAGTTATTTAAGCATTTTGCCATGTCTGCAGGTGCCCTCTACTGTCTTCTTCTTGATGGTTTTCTTTACATCAGTTGACTGAGAAGTAAATTCAGCCTCATCTAAATCAAAGGTATCTGTGAGATCGCCTTATAACTAACTATTAAAATAAAAAAAAAAATCTGTTTATGTATCATCTAAAATCACCCACCCAATGACCACCAGTTGTCCATGTGCTAACTTTGTTGAAAACTTGTGTTCCAAATGAACCACCCATCTGAAGATGGAGTCTCCTCTGCAGCATCTTCAACAAGTAGTCACCCTGCATCTGTGTGCACACCTCTAGTCACAGGGAGCTCACCTTTTCTCTTGAGACAGCAATGCCAGAAAGTTATTCTGTAGCTTGTGCCCAAATTTTCTTACCTGTAATTCTACCCACTGGCTTTAACTCTTGGGTCACATAAACTATGTCTATTGTCCCTGCCAAGGTCGCCCTTTAGAAATCTGAAGCCAGCTCTCAGGTATCCCATACTTCATTCAGGCTGGACACCCCCAGTTTCAGCCAGTGTTCCTCTGATGACACCGTTGCAAGTGCCCATAACATAGTTTCTCAATGTTCTTTCAAAAGACTCCAGTTTTGGAGTTACCTCTTAAAATGTAACTTCCACCATGGAACATAATTCTCTAGGTGTGGTCTGGACAAGTAAGGTTGAATGTGACTGTCGCCTCTCTCATTCTAGGTATGTTACCAGTATAAATACAGATTAAATAACACCCTCTTAATAATACACCTACCAAAGGTCAGTAGGTCCTCTGCAGAATGACTAGTTTTTTCAGCAGTGTGCAGAGTATCCACACTCTTACCTGCCCACCCCAAAGCCAGTAAAAGGCATGTGTGGGCTAATTGACTGCCATCCTGGGCAGCATTCTTTAAACCTTTTTGATCATGCCAGCATCTCTGTAAAAATATATTGAGCATGCATCTCTAATATATGCATGTTTATTTACTTATAAATAGTGTAATGGACTCATACACATAGTACATGAAAAAACTGGAAATTTAAAAGTATGAGATAAACCAATTAGAAATAAAAATTCTAATATATTCCCCTCATCTTATTGGATTGTCTTGCATACCCCAGCTTGGGATGTTTACCCCCAGAGCTTAGAACCCTCAGTGTCTTCCTGCTAAACAAAACAGATCTCTGGATGAAAAGATTGAACCCCCAGTTGTGGTCACCCTGGCACCATGCTCTAATTCACTGTTTCCAAACTTCTCAGATAGTGACGGTGACATGCCTGGGTAAGCACTCAGAAGAATCAGAGGGAAGGAAAAGTGGTAATCTGTATCCCACATCCCCAATTACTATCCTTATCTTGCTTCTCAACACACATACCCCATCTTTCACTCTACATCCTTTATGCATTTTATACTAAAAGACTAGAGATGTCTTTGGAATGCACAGAGGTGTGGTGACATGCTAAAGAGGCAGTAGTGATTTGGGGTGCCAGAGAAAAGAGGAGAAATCTTTGAAATAAGATTCCTTCCAATGTAAAAACCTCAAGTGATAAATTGGAAGTGATCTGGCCTTGGCACAAGTTCAGAGGAACATGAACAAAGTGAGGGTGGATGTAAAGTCACTCCAGTGGGAGAGGCTGGAGCCGCTGGTTAGCTTTAACCGGAAGAAGAGAGGGCAGGACAAGAGTGTATTTTCAGATGCTCCAAGAGAGTCAGGCAGAAGTGGCTTTCAACCTCTTTCCTGGGGCACTCGGTGATATATTAGGGAGGCCTAGTGGAAGCTATCTAAAGATCAGCTGGGCTGTAAGAGTTGGGTTCTCCAGTTCCTGGAGGAGTTTAAGCATGAGCTGGGCAAGCAGCTGATGGAAGGCTGTAGAGGCCCACTAGACTAGAGAGATAGTGAGTTCCTGTGAATCCCAAGATTCTGAGCATCTAAGATAGAGTGAAATATGATTGGGAGGACTCCCGTTCTACCTGATCCCCAGTGACTCCCTCATGGGCGTGGAGTTCTGACACCCCTGTTTCTGCTGGCATGGGGCTGCCTCCTTTGGCGAGGTCACAGCCTAATAAGGTAGGTTGATCTGGAGCACTTCTGGCATGGCAGAGAGCCCTGGGTGGACCACCACCTGCCATAGTTGAGGCAGAACTTGCTGGGTATGCAAAAGATTTGAAGGGAAGTGACACCCACATCGCCTTTTTGCCCTTGGTGAGCAAAAAAAATGTCCTCTTCTGGACATTTTCCTCATCGGTTTCTCTCTAGAGTCATTAAGAAAGGTGTGAGATCTGAAAACCTGGGGGTACCTGTTCTCTTTCCTGAAGGTAGGAAGAAAACATCGACACTATTCTTCTTAGGCCAGTGTCACCTCCTATTGGGCAGCCTTACATCCTACGGAGCGTAGGTCAACACAGTCTGCTAATTTTGCCTCAGAAATGGCTTGGGGATCCATTCGTCCCCTCTGTCACTTCTCTGTCTCAGGCCCTTGTCATCCTTCATATGACAGTGACAAGAGCTTCTTGTTCTTTGTCCTCTTGGCCTCTATGCTCCCTCAGAGTGGTCAACCTGAAAAATGATCCAATCACATCATTGCCCCGCTGAAAGATTCTGTGTTCTCTGCATGCAGGATAACAACCCAAACTCATCCCGTCACAGTTTGATGCCACACAACCTCTCCCACCTCCTCTCCATCCAGGAGCCCCTTCTCACTGCACCCTCAGTCTACCCCTGCCGTGGGGGAATCCAGACTTTTACTTATAGAGTTTTGGTTTCTCAGAATGCCCTTATCCATGTTTTCTGCTTGGAAAACTCCTAATCTTGAGACCTTCTCAAATGTCACATTTTCTATGAAATCTTCTGACTCATCCAGGGAGAGTGAGAGTCTCCTACTTGGCTGCTTGGAGTCCTTTGAGCCAGACTCTCCTGTGTTGCCCTTTTCTTGAGTCCACCTCTGTGGCTCATGTGTCTGCTCACCAACCACAGGAACAGAGCTGTGCTTCATCTGTGCCCAGGAAATATTAGTCAAATGAATGAATAATCAAATTCCCTAGCCTATAATTTATTGACCTGCTGACCATCCCATAAAGGAGCATGATATTAGGCTTGCCCATTAAAAGTCAGCTGAATGGCCTCTCATTTTCTACAGAACCATTGGGTCTGTAGCAGAGAGAGTACTGTGTAAGTTTGCTAAGGGCTACTGTAACAAAATATCATAAACTGGGTGACTTAAACAACAGAAATTTATTGTGTCACAGTTTTGGAAACTAGAAGTGTCTGTAATCAAGGTGTCAGCAAGGTGGGTTCCTTCTAAGGACTGTGAGAGAGAATCTGTTCCATGCCTCTCTCCTAGCTTCTGCTGGTTTGTTGGCAACCTTTGGCCTATAGAAGCATCACCTCAGTCTCTGCCTTCATCTTCACATGGTGTTCTCCCAGTGTGTGTGTCTGTGTCCAAATTTTCTCCTTTTATAAGGACTCTAGCTATATTGAGTTAAGGCCCATTTTAACTTGATTACCTCTGTAAAGACCCAAATAAGGTCACACTGAGGTACTGAGGTGCATATGGGGACATAATTTAACTCTTAACAAGTACCAAGGCCTTGGGAATATGATTTTTTCTCTCTCACCATCCCTTTCCACACATGCAGAATGGGAGACTGAACTAGATAGATAAACCCTGAGGCCTCATTTATAATAAATTCGTTATAAATTCATTCATTCATTTAACAAATAGTAATTGAGTGCATACTATGTGCCAGGCACTGGAATTTGTGCTCAGTAAGCAGAGTTCTCTCAGTGGTTTGTGCCCTTCCTGCTGAGCGAGACATAGTGAAGTGTCCATGACATATCTATGGTCGGCATCTTCAATGCAACCTGTGTAATTCGATTGGGAATCTGCCTCATCAGCTGTTTGAACATTGGTTTCACAATCTGAAGAATAGACCTGTGGTTGCCAAGTTTAAATCTTAGGCATAATCTGGTTATGAAATCAATTTGGAAACATTTTGAGTGAGCTGCATTGCTCAGTCATTCTCCAATCCCATGTTTCTGGCTGCAGGAGGTGCTGGAACCATCTATTTGTAAAGGAAGTAGTAGCACACACCTCCTGAGAACCTATGTTGTTGAGAACTGAGCCTCATTCTAAAGGCACATAACATAGCCAGGTACCCACGGATAGAGACCTAGGATTGGGTGCCTCCTGGGGTGGTGGGTGAGCTAGGCTCCCTGGGATTATTCCCTGGGCCGTCCCTCTTCCCTCATTGAGACCACCAGAACTGTGTTCATTGTTTAAAAAGTTCCCATAGAGCCAGGGCTCACCATGTTCTCTGGGGTCTGTGCTATGCACCTTAAGTGCCTTATCTCATTTAATCTTTGCTACAGTCTTGTGAGGTAGGAACTATTACTGTGACCATTATGAGAAACTCAACTGCTAAGTCTTGAACCAACTTGCCTGAGGTCTTATAGTTAGTAAGGGGCACAGAGTAGGCTCTCAAATCCAGGTCTGTTTGACCCTAATGTGTGGGTTTTTACCTTCTGCTCTCTTGCCATCTCTTAATACATGGATCTGATCATGTCACTCTCTTGCTATAAACAATTTATAGCTCCCTGTTGCCTACAGTGATGGCATCTTACCGGAGATAGGAGAACACTGTGATGCTGAATGTAAAATTTTGTGTTTGTGTGTGTGTGTGTGTGTGTGTGTGTGTGAGTGTATTTTCCAGAGAGAGGATTCAGATCTTGGCCAGATTCTCAAAGGGTCCCTGACTTCAAAGGCTAAAGTACACACATTTCTCACTGGGGTTACTTCCTTCTACTTCTTGTTAAGATCTGTTTCTCTGAACTTCTAACAACTTTCTGGAAGGTCCCTTACACTCTCACACCTTCAGATCTGTGTTCATGTGGTTTCCTCTGTTAGTACTGCCTGCTATCCTCTTCCTCACCAGAGAAATTCCAGCTCATCCTTCAAAGTCTAGCTTGGAGGCCACTTACATGAAACTATCCTCAATCCTCCCCCTGCTTTGGGCTTGTGTGAGTTTTATTCCCACTATGTATACAGAACTCATGGCATTGACTGGGGGCTAACATGGTTTTTGAGCCATCGGAGAGCCCAGCGTCCTCCTCATTCTGTACTGCCTGGTAGAGGGCCTGGCCCAGGGTGAACATGCAGGAATCATCTGTTGGAGTTTAGAAAACAATAAGAGTCGTTTAATTGATCTGGGTCCCATAATCTAAAGGACACACTTTTAGACTCTAGCCTTGGAGGGCAGGACTAACTCCCATCTTTTAGGCTACGTGTGTTCTCCCAGATTTCACTTTCCAGAAATGCTTGATTTGGGGAACCAAATTTGTGAAATAATAAGCCCTGTGATGCTTCTACTGGACAGAATAGAAAAAAAAGCTGGACAAACTGGGAGCAGCCTCTGTGCAGTGACTGGTAGTTTTCAGAGTCACAGTGGTCAGATTTAATAGTGAGGACTTACTCCATTCATCTCTGTTGCCTGCCATCTCTCCGTTCATCCACTTCATGAAATGTCTTCCTTATTAAGATTTTCTTTCTCTTTCCCCTTTCTCTCCTCTTCTCTTCCCTTGTCTTGCCTTGCTTTGCCTTCCCTTCTGCTCTCTTTCCTTTCCATATTCTGGAACCAAACTGTTTAGACTTGAATCTTGGTTCAGACATTTACTAAATCTAAACCTCAGTTTCTTCATCTATAAAATGGGGGATAATAATATCTCACTAGAGAATGGTATAAGGAGTTAATTAAATGAGTTAATATATGTGAAACTCTTAAAATTGTGTTCAGTCAACCTTAATGACTCTTGGTTTTCTCAGTGACATCTTTTTCTTAAACACTTGCTTTTCTCTTGCCGTCGATCAATCTCCTCTTTTACTCTCGCATGCGCGCTCTCTCTCTCTCTGTCTCATTTACTCAGTCCCTTTTTCTTAATCTCGGTCTTTCTCTCTCTTCCCCTCCTTCTGGGACCCAGTTCTAGGAGTTCACAGGCCTCTGTCTTCCCCTGCCTGACTCACTACATGGGAGGCTGGTGCTGGGCAGGCAGGAGGGTCTCAAGCACCTGCTCTGGGCCTGTGAGGCCTACAGGCTTCCCTAGGAGACCCAGGTCCCCGGAGCCTGTAGGAGCTGCCTGGGCATTTGTGTCATCTCCACCTTGGCCTAATGATTCTTTTCCCCAGAACCCCTGAGCAGCCCTGCTGTGGGCTCAGCCCAGGGGCTCCTGCCCTGGGCAGCAGTGGGTGGGTGGTTGGCTGGGCGACTCTTCCTCCCCTTCCTTCCTCTCCTGCACAAGGTGAGGGAGACCGTAAACTTTTCATTTGTGCTTCATCTTAGGAGCTTCTGTACACTGAGGGTAAGAGTAAACCTTTCTTGGGTCCTCTCTCATCATACCTGAGCCATGAGGAAGGTTTATACCAATTTTTGGCTTACTCTGTTAAGCCAGAGGAGGTTCCTGCTGGCATACAAGATGGAAAGCAGAAAGCCCCCTTCCGTCGACTGCTGCTCACTGGTGGACTCACTGTGGAGGCTCTGTCTGCTCTTCCCACCTCTTCTTCTTTTATCAGAGCCCTCCTATAGCCCCTGAGCGTCGTTACTTTCATTATATATGAAAGCTCCCACTTTAATAGATCATGTTCTTCATATAAGAAAGTGCATGAGCAAAACCCAAACAATACATCCACGTATTCAGAGGGGATTTTATTCCTTGAGAGCTGAAAAATGATATGAAATCTCTGATTTTACCTTGCTTTTGGATAATGTAATTTCAGCATGAAGAATATGTTTTTAATGTTTTATTCTTCTTCCTAAGTAAATATACAGTCTGGCTTAAGTCCATCAAGTATCCAAATGAAACAAAAATCTGCCACTAAGTTTTTCCAGTTGAGCGAAATCTCTGAGATCTGAGCTGTTAATTGTTAGTGTCAACTGCTTAATGTTCCTGTTTTCCAGGAAGGCTGGGTAGGGGGCAGCACTTCACTGTGTCCTCCCCCATTCCCACCCCACTAGTCTCATTTCTAATTTTGCCCTTGGGGCAGCTCCCAGGAGGCCTATCTCTCCTGCCTTTCTTTCTCAGCCTCTTCTGTACAGAGTCCTCTAGCACAGAGGGAGGTACTTCCAGAGAGATTTTGACTTCCCTGAAGGAAGCTCTGCTCCACAGCCTGCTAGGTGGGGAACTGGCTTTTAGAGTTAGGGTCCTGCTTGCAGAATTTTTGCGGACATGCAGGTTATTGTGTGTGGGGGACCCTTTCCTAGCTTGCGGGGCAGGTTGCAAGCTGGTTCATGGGTTCCTAGGACACAGAGGGCTCTGGGCAACCTCTCAGGCTAATTGGGATTTATTCCTTTCCTTATTCATTCAGCAAATACTAAGTGAGTTCCAGGTACCATGCTGAGCCCTGGGGAAACCAGAGTGAATGGGACGTTGGCTCATTCTCAAGGGGCACAGACTCAGGTAGGAGAAATAAAAATGTGTTTCTGTCATTGTTTTCATCTAGCATAACCCCAGTGCCTGATAAATATTTGTTCTGGGTTAGCCTGCTCATGTTAATGACATGATATGACTCGACTTGCATATCTGTCAGGAATAAGCATTTGTTTCTAATTCCGTCATGGGTTTCTCACCAAATGTGGCCACAAATTCCCATTGCTCCCCAGAGAAGAATTTAAATTCTGCAAGAGCAAAAGCCGTGTCAGTTTTATTTACAACTATACACCAAGTATCTAGTAGCAAGGTTATTAAAGGATAGATACTCAGTAACTATTTGTTGAATAAATTAATGAAAGGGAACGTGAAGGGAAGATGGTCTACACTAGCGTTTCTCAAACTTTAACATAAGAATCATGTGGCGCTTCCCTGGTGGCACAGTGGTTGAGAGTCCGCCTGCCGATGCAGGGGACATGGGTTTGTGCTCCGGTCCGGGAAGATCCCACATGCCATGCCGTGGAGCGGCTGGGCCCATGAGCCATGGCCGCTGAGCCTGCGCGTACGGAGCCTGTGCTCCGCAACGGGAGAGTCCACAACAATGAGAGGCCCACGTATCACACACACACACACACACACACACACACACACACAAAGAATCATGTGAAGAGCTTGTTAAAATACAGATTCCCACCCCAAAGACTCTGATCCAGTAGGTCTGGTGTGGAGCCTGAGTATTTACTTTCTAAGCTCCCTGATGATGCTGATACTGCTGGTGTAAGGGCCCCACTTTGTGCAGTGAGGGCATATGGAGTCTTCTTCCCTATCATAGATCAATGACAAGACGTGACACTGGATCCTGTTCTCAAAAGACTGACTTGGGGTTTGGCCCTCCCCACCTTCTTAGCAGAGGCCCCAGGCTGCCATACAGGATCATTCCAAGTATTTGGGATTCTGTACAGGTATATGATAACATAGCCATGATGCAGGTGTTTGAGCCAACCAGTGGAATTATGAATGTGAGCCTTCAGTAGTCAGCTCATTAAGTGAAATACAGGGCTATTAAAACATCTCTGCTTGTGAAACCCTTTTGTCTATCATGAGGATTATGGTCCCTTCTTATGTAATCAGCTTCTTCAAGGAGAAGGACCTGCTCTTGTGGTAATATGCGTTTTTGCTTATTCATCGCCGCTGTGTATTCATGCTAAGTTTTAATTGTCTTTTGACCTCCCTACCCACCCCAGGGCTGTCAAATGGGGTTTGCTAACCTCTCTCTCCAAACCGCTGAAGGATGCACTGACTAGGTGAGGGGCAGCTTTCAACCCACCCACCCTGCAGTTCTGAATGAGAGATCTGACTCAATCTCAGTGAGACTCTGCGATTTCTTCCCTTTTCACAAATCGTTGGAGGCTGGTGTCCCTGACTAGGCTTATTGCAGACTTCACCCCTCAGACGTACATCTGCAGTCACTGTCGAAAGCTATCTGTCATCTCTTAGATGAAATAAGCACTGTGGTGACGGGGAAAGCGTTTTGGAGTCTTTCAGGATCCCTTTGGGTGTTTCCTCCCCCATGACCTGGGCTGGGTCAAGTGCCTCACCACTGAGCACACACAACCCCAGCACTTCTCTGCCCTTCTGCCATAGCACACGTTCTGAAACTGCCAGGCCACGTGCCTGCCTCCTTCATTGGATTTGGAGTTCCTTGAGCACAGGGATTGTCTCGTTTCCTCCTTAGCTGAGGAGCCCAGACCAGGGCTTGCTGCGTGGTGGCCGCTCACTGATGGTTATTTGAGCCCATGAAGAATCATGTTCACATACTAGCTGGGCTGCTTGCTGATTGTGTGATCTCTTAGTCACATTTTGGAGCCTCACTTTCTTTTCCTGAAAAATGAGGATGAGTATATGTATGGGAAGGTTGGCTTTCTCTGTGCCAGGCCTGATTCTACATGCTTCATGTGTGATGTCTCACTTAATCCTCATAACTACCCTATGTGTGGGTATTACCATTAACTATTTTCAGTTAAGGACACTGAGGAACAGAGAAGTTTTGGAATTTTCTAAAGTTATTTGATAAATGGGATAAAGGGTGGGTCAGGATTTGGAGTCTGGCTGTCTGATTCCAGAGCCTGCAAAATAGCCACTATAGTAATCATTCTCAACTTGGGGTGAATCTGCCTCCCAGGGGCTGGCAACGCTGGAGACAGTTTCGATTATCACAGGTGGCAAGAGGAAGTGCTACTGGCCTCTAGTGAGTAGAGGCCAGGGACGCTGCTAAACAGCCTACGATGCATAGGACAACCCCCACAATAAAGAACTGCCCTGTCCAAAATGTCAGTGGTGCCTCAGTTGAGGAACCGTGCACTACGCTGTACTGCCTCAGTGAAATCAAGTGTGCTAAGAGCCTGGCCCAGAGCAGGCCCACAATAAATGGCACTTCGTTCTCAAAGTTCACAGGTTGCAGCTCAGAGAAGAAAAATCACTCAGTCTCCGGTTTCCTTCAGCAGCTCAAGTTTTAGTCTTCCCGGCTAAATGGTTCCCGGCTGCTTAGCATCTCTATCTCGGGAGTTCCTGTCTTTGTGAGATGTGCTGACAGTTGTCAAGAGTCGGGACAAGACTTTCCTTGGGAGAAGAAGTCCAACTTCCCTGAGACGTGGCAAGTTCAGACATTCCACACAGAATGTGCCTTCCCAAAAAGCCTCCTGGCCTCTGACCTCACGGCACGGTCGACTCTGGGGATGGCTGGGTTTTGTGCATGAAACTTCTCCTTTCAAGGGAGCTGACATTTCTCACTGTTTGCATGGAAGGCCTTGTGGGGTACTTGCCACTATCACTGAGGTCTTGACATGGACACTAGCATGGTTCTGACCCTTGAAAATGAATGAGTCAAGGAGAACATGACAGATGACATGTCAGCTAGTGTAGCAAAAACACCCCACATGCTGGGCACTTCAGAAGGGAAGCTTTGAGACCATAGCTTTACCACTGACCCACCAGGTGACCTTGGGCAAGTGCCTGGAACTGACTTCTTTCATTGTCAGCATGAGGGCCTCCGTCCTGCCTTATGCGGCTCCACGGAATGATCTTTGGGCAAGTTGGATTCAGGGGGTCTTTTTATGTATAAGAGAGAACCAGAAAAACAGGAAGTTAATGACAAATTGAAAGGGTGTACATACAGAGGGTGCAGTGGTTTAGCATTTGGGGTTTTGTTTCCTTGTAAACTCATATTCCTTCACACTTCAGCAAGGTAGAGTTAAGTCAAAACAATGTTTTCAGCAGTAAAGGACCATTGAATTTTTGTTGAAAGCTTGCTCACAGCCTTGCCTGGGTCCTGATACCCAGTGTGACATTTTCTAGCCATGAGCTCAAGGAAGTTTTACTTAAAATGTTGGCCAACAGTAGGCAGCATAAATTGACTCTGGAGAACCAGTGGCAATGAGCTAGTATATCCACCCTGGCACAGGAGCAGAAACAGCTGGCTTCTCTGAGGCCTAAAGAAAAAATTGATTTCAGTTAGAATGTTACCTGGGATTTATGATCTGAGGGGAATTTGTTCCTTCTTAAGGCTGACATCATGTATGTATACGTATCTCCAAACTCATCAAGTTGTATATATTAAATATGTACAACTTTCTCTATGTCAATCATACCTTGAGAAAATGGTTTAAAAAAAGTTGACAGACATAGGACTCCAGAGGGAAGAGTGTGTTGCCTCTCTGGGGGTGGGCGGGTAGGTGGGTGAGGGAGTCCATAAGGGGACTTTTCACTCCATGTGCTCCACATGATAAGAGGATATTTGAAGAACTCTGAAGAATTGGCAATTTACACTTCTTATCAGCACTGACATGGTTCAGGGCTTTGAATTTCATGAATAGAATTGACAGCTTGGCCAGGGTGTGCTGCTAGTATTATGGGTGTGACTGCTGCCTTCTATGTTGCAAATCTGGAAACTTCTTGGATAAAATATAAGAGGCCAGTAGAGCCAATGACAAAGTCCTTCCCTGGGTCTCCTTTTCTGAACCAAGTTTGTCACCTAAACTGGTCCCAGAAGCCATAGGTGACATGGCACCAGTCATACCACACTAACGAAAGGAGCAGCCTCTAACTCAACCACTGACTGCAGGCAGAGAGCTCCCTCCCATCTGCAGGAGTTCAGTGGATGCAGACCCACCCCCGCTGCTCAGGTGTGGAGGCTTCCCCTCACATTCTAGTTGCAGAGTTGACATGCAAAATGCCAAATTGAAAGGCTATAGATGTTCAAAAGTGGGATGACGTCCAGGTCAGCTAATAGAATTCATATCGTGTTCTGTCAGATAAACTTGACTGTACATGGCATTTTGGAGTCCTCTAAACATGTTTAGAGAGTTCCAAGTTGGATGCCTCATGGTGCTGTGGCATTTGCAGCAGGCCTTATCAGTGACCTGAAATAACAATAAAAATAGTAGCAATTATAGCACTCACTGTGTACCAGCACCATACAGGGTCCTTTATTTATAATTCTTTTAGCTACCTGAAAATTAATATTATTTGCCCTTTGTTGCATGTGAGAAGAATACCTAGAGCAGTTGACTGACTGCAGATGATTAGTTAGTGGTAAAGCTAGAATTAGAACTTAGGTTTCTACGTCTTCAAAAAAAACACATACTTTCTGTCATTACCTTCAGATGAAACCTGTGTAGTTAGGGAAAGGCTAAGCTGTAACGCAGTAACCCCAGTACACAGTGGATTAAATAATATGGGAGCTTATTTCTCTTTTACATAACAGTTCTGTTGTAGGTGGATGGCCCAGGAAGGCTGGGCAGCTCTAAGAGGTCATTCAGGGAACTATGTTCTTCCTTTATTGTTGGTCCACCATCTCTTAGAATGTTTTCCTCATCTTCATAGTCAGTTTCTTGCCAACAACATGTCCATGTTCTAACCCTTGAGAAGGGAGAAAGAAACCGGTTGGTAGGCAAGCAATTTACTGTGAAGAAAGTGACCAGAAGTTGTACACATCATTTCCTACCCTCACACCATTAGGGAACCATAGTTACATGGGCACATCTAGCTGCAAGAGAGTCTGGAGAATGTGTTTCAGGTAGAGTGGATGTGTGTTCTGCTAAAACTCAGGGTGGAGGTGTGTGCACGAGTACGTGTATCTGTCCTAATACTAAATAGAAGGAAAGAATGGATTTTTGGAGACATTTAACAGTTGCAGATATATACCCCTCCATAAAGTCGAAAATATATCCTTCTCTCTTTAGAAAAAAGTGAAGGCACTTGAAAATTTAATCTGACAAGGCATGACCCAGTCATGCCTACCCACTGAGTTGGTGCTAATGCTAATGTGAGGTGAGACTTTGGGGCAATGGCCTGGACTGAGTGAGTCAGGCATTGAGCATTGTTCCTTGCTGATCTTGCCTGGGGGAGGGTCTCAGGAAATTCTGACCTTGGCCAGACTTGTCAGGAGTTGGTCCCTGATCACTCTCCACAAATACTTGGATCATCACTTAGTACTCAGGATCACTCCAGGTTGAGAACTCTCTTTGGAATTCCTACTGCCCCTGGAAGAGTCTTTGCTCTTTAGGTTCTAGAGTTAGGATGGTAGGATTAATTTAGGAAAATGGTGCTGAATGTTGTCTGGATGTTCTGCTCACTTAATTTCCTCTACTTTTTCAGTGAAGACAAAGGACTTAAACAATTCCAGTGTCACTCTCTCGCTTTGGGTGCTATTTAATGATGGAATGACCTGGAATCTCTTCTAGGGACAAACATGTGCCTGAGGTTGGGGTCACCACATTTCCCACTCACATTCCTTTCTTTCATACTCTTTTCTTCAGCTGTACTGCATGAACCAAAAACCTCTTCCAAGAAACCTGAGTTTGTTTCATGCCACTTTTTATTTTCATAAATAGTTTCCTCTCCTAAATCCCACTGCCTCTACCCTCAGTTCCCACACACCACCCTGCAATATCTAACCAACTTCTTATCCATTAAATCTCATTGCAACCTCACTTTCTTGGGGGTGCCTTCCCTCACTCCCTGTTCTGATTCAAGGGCTTCTTGCCTGTGATCCCAACAACCTTTGTACTTCTCTCTCTCCTTGTAGTGTAGAGCAGTTGTTGAAAACTGAGTTTGAATCAGGGCTTTGCCACTTTACTGGCTGTACAACTTGGCAAGTTTCTTCCTCTTGCCAAATCTCAGTTTATCGGTAAAGTTTGATAGTAAAGTGCCTGTATTATAGGACTGCTCTGAGGACCCAGTGAGATATTGCATATAAGTTGCTTGGCACAGCCTTTGGCACATGTTTGCTGAGTGCCTTGGCACTCAGTAAACATTTGGCTGCCTGGCATCTGAAATCCATCCTTGTATTTGGAAGATTCCCTCAGGATGAGTCCTGGAAGAACTGCATCCACCTGTGTCCACTTTCAAAGCTGAAAGGCCAGCTGCTGCTTTCCCCTCACCATTGGGACCCAGGGCTTGCGCTTGGCTTATCAGATGCCCCAGCCTTATAGTCAGTGTCTCATCTCCCTGCACTACCTGAGGGGTTTATCCTGTTCAACTTGGCAGCAGCAAGAACAGCCTGTTTTCCATAGTAGCCATGGAAACAGGACCAGCCATGGTGTCCTCACCAGATCTTCCCTGTGGCGGGATTTTGGCTGTGGTTCTATTGTGTGACCTCTCTTAGTTCCTGCCCATTTTTGGCATCTTGTCCTCCAAGCTTCCCAGAAATTCTGTGAGAAATAGTTTCCCTCCAATAAATTTCTTTTCTGCTTAAGTAAACCAGAGTTGGTGTCTGATGCTTACAACCAGGAGCTTGATCAGCAGAGTTAACTTTTATTATTATTGTTGTGTTGTTATTGCCCTCATCACAGTGTACTGCAGTCACTGAGTTACCTTCCTCCCTCCTGGACTGTGAACCCAGCTGTTGAACAGTCCACAGCACAGCACTGAGCTCGGAATATACTTACTGAATGAGTGTGTGACATCTAATGATGGATGGGAAATGAATGATTGAATGAGTAGATGAATGAAATATTTGTCAGTGCTTATGATGATTCTCATTGCATCTAGTTTGGAGTTGAGGTGACCTCCAAAGATGGTGACATGAACAGAGCTTAGATAATGGACTGTCACTTCTACTATATATTTTAATAGTAGAAGGCCTAAATGACCTGCCTTTCCAGCCTGAAAAAAATGTATTGAACACAGATAGTTGAGGGAACTCCCAGGTTGACACACATCTTACATTCTGGGTTTAAGACATCCTTACAACATCCTGATTGTAGCAGGGGCTCCCCAGGAATGGCCCTAACCAGGTACATGATGTTTTGCCCCTTGTGACGTGTGTAAATGCACATTGCTTTACTTAATTCTCACAAAAATGCTGACTGATAGGTATCGCTATCCCCATTTTACAGATGAGGAAACAGTTTCAAAGAGGATAAGTAGCTTATAGAAGATGACTCACCCAGATATGTCTCAAATTAGGTCCTAATCTCCAAATACTATGCTCTCGCTGTTTTACTTCTCCACCCAGGGAGTAGTAAACTGTCAACGAGGGTTATTTACTGAGGGTGCTTTTTTAAATGAGGAAGTTAAATTATTCTCATCAGAGGCACTAATCACATTATCTTGGGCACTCTGTTGGCAACGTACCAGGAGGATTTACATATGTCACAGCCTTGGAGCTATGCTTGATGTTTTGGAACTTATTCTGATCATTGAAAACCACAGAAGATTGTGGTACATATTATGATTTGCAATGTTAATCAACCAAACCAAACTAATTTTCAGTGGTAATAAACCAAGAAGCCTTGGCCAAGAATCCATATGGATTTTGTAGGACACTTCCCCAAGGTGTGTCTGAATATTTGTCTCCCTCTCGTATTGGCTCAAAGTGCCCCTATTTTATTTCTGATATTAGGCATACTCACGTCTCTGTGTCCCTTGTGGCAAACATGAAGATTCTGGATCCCATCATGCCTGATAATAATGGGCTTATATCACGGTGGAGCTATTTGCAGACAGGAAGTTCTTCAGAACTGTCTCCATTTTCTTTCATAGCCTTGGGTTGGTGGGCACCCTGAGAGGAGGTATAAATAGCTAAGGATTTTTAAAGAGAATTGTTGGATGAAATTGCACACCTCCAAAGTGTATAATTCCTTGACATTGATAATGCTATTTCGATAACAGGAAGCATTTATTTTGGCTCTTGGCTCATTTGTTTTTGTCAGAAGAACAAGACGGATGGCGTTATACAGATTCCACTTTACATTTTGTTGAGGAAAGTATAAACTTTTCTTTTTCAATTTATTTTTGGCTGTGTTGGGTCTTCGTTGCTGCATGTGGGCTTTCTCTAGTTGTGGCCAGCGGGGGCTACTCTTCATTGCGGTGCACAGGCTTCTCATTGCAGTGTCTTCTCTTGTTGCAGAGTGCGGGCTCTAGGGCACATGGGCTTCAGTAGTTGTGGCACATGGGCTCAGTAGTTGTGGCTCATGGGCTCTAGAGCTAGGCTCAGTAGTTGTGGTGCATGGGCTTAGTTGCTCCACAGCATGTGGGATCTACCCAGGCCAGGGATCGAACCCATGTCCCCTTCATTGACAGGCAGATTCTTAACCACTGCGCCACCAGGTTATAAAAAGTATAACCTTTTTAATAGGGTAAATGACAGTTTTGTTCATTCACTTAGTTATCATTTGAATGTATTTAAATATTCTTCATAGCACCTTTCAGTATGTGATAGTATCACGTGGATGTATTTGTTTATCTATTTATCATCTGTCTCTTATATCTAGAAGTGAACTCCGAAAGAGCAGAGCCCTTCTCTTTTCTGTTTAACCCAGGTTTGCAGCACCTAGGGCAATCCCTGGCACCTGGTAGGGACTTGATAAATATTGGTTGAATGAATAAACTAATGAAGTAAAGTAAATTATTGACTGAGGCTGGGATCTTAATACTCAATCTCAGTATTCTGGTAGAAATATGTTGAAAGAAATACTAAAAAAAGACTGAGAAAATGATGGAAAGTTGATTAAATGAGCAAAATTAATTCTAATTCTGTTATCTTCATCAGAGCCATGTTTCCTTATCTGTAAGTTGGGAATAATGGTATTTACCTGGCAGGTTTTGGGGAAGATTAAAGCTAATTCATGTACACGTGGGTGGCATGTTGCTAGGTGCTCAATGAATATTAATAGAGAGTTAACAGTAGCGTCACAGGAAAGTTAAGAGGAGTATCAATCCTCCAAAGACTGAAAATGACATTTTTAAGGGAATTCTGCTTCCAAGCTTCAAACTTTATTTTAATTTATATTTGCATGTTTCTTCATAGTTTTCAAAGCTCTTTTTCCATACTTTATTTCACCAAATTCTCACTCCGTAATCTCACCTAGTGGTTACAATTAGTCCTGTTTCACAGATGAGAGTCAGAGGTTGGGCCCGGATTTAAGTTTGGAGATTCCCAAACTTTCCTTTCAGAAGCTTCCCGAGCAAGCTTTTCCTCTGTTCATGGATACCTCCTCTTGCCTACCTGGCCAGGCTTGCCTTTCCAGCCAACTGTTGCATCATTTTTATGGAATTCAGACCAGGAGCCCCTTGAGGGCAGAGGCTGTCTTTATTGTTTTATTTGCAAAATCCCAGATGCAGTCTGATTGCTTATGTGATTATTAGCAACAGGGGTTATACAAAGGTATTGGGTTCCTGGTTTGTTTATGTTCTGTTTAAGCAAATACACAGTCACTTTTATTTTCTTCTCTCCCACCCCCACTCCCTGCCCCCTTCTTCTTGCAATCTGAACACCCTCTGTGTCAACCAGTGGACTCCGTGGGAAAAGAAAGCAGGTAGGATGGGAATGTCTCCTCCATGTTCCCCTGTCTCTTGTCTCTCCCCTGGCTTTTGCCTGTCTTCCCTGCGTCTCAGTTACAAAACACCAGATTTAAGCCTAGCCTACTACCTGCACAATCATCAAAAAGACAATGCTATTAATTATAGATTGAAAATGCAAGTAGCCGGACTAGAGAACTTTCAGGCTGAAAGAGAGCAAAGGGGACCAAAGAGAAGGAACTCCCTCCTTTCTCAATTTAACCAGTGATAGATGAAGTACGTGGCCAGCTATTCCCTCTCTAGCTTGCTGGACTGATGGTCATTCTTATCATTCCTGGATACTTGGGGTGAGTTGCAGCTCATTCAGGAAGAGAGTTCAGGATGGTAGTTGAGGGTGTGTTTTTTAGGGTGTTTTTATAATTTGTTTGAGAGAATAGTATGTACAGAAAATACAGCATGTGGAAGATACATGGGCTATGTGACATCAGATGAATGGTCAGACGAAGCTAAAGCTACAGAGACAGGGAGTCTTTTCCTTCAAACGATATAAGATTGTAAATTACACTGAGCTAAACAAATGACATGTCTTATAGATTATTTCCCCAAATGATTCAAGAGTAAATTCTAGGTATTATACATAGATGCTTCGCTAAAACTCATTTGATGACAGGAAAGCATTTAGAAACAAAACCCAAAATAAGTTCCTGGTAGAATCAGGAAGATAGTATATAGGTATGTTTCAAAAAGTGAAGCACTTTGTCAAGAGACTTAGTAGTGACTGAGGAAAATTATAGAATTATCATGCAATAATCAAAGGAGGGAATTCACATAATAGAAAAGATCATTTGTAAGAGTTATGGGTTTTTTTGTTTGTTTTCTTTTTTTGTGGTACACGGGCCTCTCACTGTTGTGGCCTCTCGCGTTGCAGAGCACAGGCTCCGTACGCGCAGGCTCAGCGGCCATGGCTCACGGGCCTAGCCACTCTGCGGCACGTGGGATCTTCCCAGACCAGGGCACGAACCCGTGTCCCCTGCATCAGCAGGTGGACTCTCAACCACTGCGCCACCAGGGAAGCCCAAGAGTTATGTTTTTTTATTGGAGTATAATTGCTTTACAATGTTGTGTTAGTTTCTGCTGTACAACTAAGTGAATCAGCTATATGTATATACATATATATCCCCTCCCTCCCATCCCGGCCCCCACATTCCACCCATCTAGGTCATCATAGAGCACCGAGCTGAGTCCCCTGTGCTATCCCACAGGTTCCCACTAGCTATCTATTTTACACATGGTAGTGTTAGATCATTTGTAAGAGTTGTTGATATGGAGGTAACACCTGGAGGTACTGCTGCTAATAAGGTAGCTTCAGTCAAAAATTCCTGCTGTCAGCACCTTTTACAAGCAAAGAAGTGCTAAAACAGCTCTCCCATTATCCATACCGGAAATTTCTATTTACAGAATGTTAGTGCTGGGAAAGGACCATCGTGATCTGAAGCTATCAGAAACCTTCTGAATATTTCAATTGGGAGAGCCTTAAGAGAATATTTAGTTCAATACCTTGTTTTACACTTGAGCAAACTGAGATTCAGAGAGTATGGGTTTTAAAGCCAGAAAGACTTGGGTTCAAATCCTCAATCTCTAAATTGATGATACTTTTTCTCAGTATTTCCAGCTAAACCTCTTCTTCCTCTACCACTGGGATAAAACGCCTTCCTTGAGCCTAATGTTCATAGCATTTGCCGAGGAAGGTAGGAGATGGCTTTTGAGGTACCTTCCACCCTGAGATTCTGTGACTCTTGCTGGAGCTCTGTTCGTAGCAAGTCTCAGGGATCCACCCTCATCTCCTTTCTTGTCACTCACCCTGAGGCACTCAAGGGAATTACTCCCTGTCACCATGTCTTGATATCACCATTTCCCAAATAGGGAAGTTTATGACTATTAACTATCTCAATTTACTGTAGGGATTAATGAATGTTAGTAAAGTAGAGTTGTCAAGAGATTAAGTTCCCTTAGGGGCAAATATAATCTGGCTGCAATTTACATGAATCACTGTAGGAGAAAGAGCTACAGATGACACAAAATATTCTGACTCAGTATAACTAATATTTATTTTACAAACTCATTCATTCACAATATATTTATTGAGATCATATTGACACTAGTAATTTTCTCTAACATATATGGCATACATATTTGATACTGTATAATGCACAAAAAATAACATAAGTACAATTGTTTTTTCTCACAAAACTTCCTGACTTTATCAGGATTATTCTAAATATCTTCTTATTCCTATTTTCTCCCCTCTCACCTCTAATTTATAGTTCATTTTTAATATTTTATTTTAGGCTACATTTTCAGAGGGATTCTTGGATGTGTCCAGCCATTGGAAAAGAATATTAAAGATGATGAGCTTGCTTTTCACTAAATGGACAGTGACTGTAGTGATTTTTCCACTTTTCCAGTTTATGCTAATTTATGCACATAATTTACAATAAGAGAACATGAAACTAACAAAGACAGGAAGAAGATTGTAACTCTTGTGGTTACAGTGAGGCAGCCCTTTGTAAGTTGTGCACAGGAAACAATCTTAAAGAGAGGTTTATTGAGTAACAGGTGGATGTTCAACGTAACTGAGGCCAAGAACTCTTCTTTTCTTCTCAACAGTGGGGAGTTATTAATAGGGATCCATGTTGGAGAAGAACTGGTCTTTCTACCACGTGGATATTTGCATGAATTTAAAGGGTGAATAGGAAAGAGCATAACTGAGCTCAAGTAATAGTAAGTACAGATGTGACTGGGAGATTGAGAGCTGTCTGTGTCAGTGACTTACCAAAGGGAGTGGTAGTGGAAAGGGTCAGCCTCAGGTGCAGGCGATATGAGGTGTATTGTCTGTAGAGAATTTAAAGACAATAATAAAAAATTAAAAGTTGTTTTGCATTTTATTATCACATGCATTTGCAGTTTTCAACGTCAGTGATACAATACAACTTGAGAAAATCTTTTGTTCTAAGTTCTAAACAATGACTAGGGTAACTTAATAATATATGTGTAAGCTTCACAGTAGCACATATTTGTATCTTATCCTTTGTCTTCTACATTAATTTAAAAAACTCTTAGTTATGTAATTTGTGCTTAGTACGCATGGACTCAGCTACATTTGTTGGCTTTGAGAGTAAGTTCATAATGGTTTGGAATTTTTACTGCTCATCTCATATGTGCTTTGTGTCTCTAATACCTGTAGTGCACCTGTTCCTGTGTTTAAATGGAAGATTTGAAATAAATACCACAGTGATTGTGAAGACAAAGAAACAGAATATAAGTTACATCATTCTTTTAGTTTGTATGACCACTTAGAGGATTTTATTTTGCATAAAATTTAAAACAGACCACATATGAACCATGAGATGTAATCCTTTTGTTTAGTGGATGCAAGTTTTAGTGTATATGTGAAATATCCTACTGACCTTGGATAATATGCTTAAAATTGAAATTTATTCTTGTTTTGAATCAAGTATTTTAAAATAATACTTACTGGAAATAATTTTGTTTTACAGAAGTAGAAATTTTAAAAAAGGATCTGTTTCAGATGTTAAATTTGTAGGTCCACCACTGGTGTTTAGAGTTGAACAGCTTTGGGTCAAGAACTTAAGAGTTACTGAGTCATTCTACACCTTAGCTTTTTCGTGAATGAAATAAGCACCTCCTTTGTAGAGTTACTGTGAAATTAAATGAGACAATGCATATAAATACCCAGAACAATACCATGAACATAGTAAATTCTCAATAAATGACAGTTTAATAATAATACTAGAGGAGACCATGAGAAGATGGTGGTGTGGGAGGATGCGGAGTTAGCATCTCCCCACAACTAGGGCACCTGCCAGCTGCTGGTGGGGGACTCTGACTCCCAAGGAGACGGGAGGAACCCCAAAGTGAACCGGTAGGATGTCGGGGGACTGAGGGGGGAGGAGAACTGGAGGCCAGACAGGATCAGTGCCTCTGAGGCCAGGGAGATCAGAAGAGGCAGGTAGAAGGGACTCTCCAGGAAGAGCGAGAGAGGAGAGGAGGGCATTTGCCCCGCCCACTCGAGCCCAGGAAGCCTGATGGGCTCCCAGGTGAGGTCTCTTGCCTTCTGAGACCAGGGGTGGAGGGCATGCCTGGGCCCCTTCTGTTCCTTGAGCCTAAGCCCCGCCCCACACAGCCCCCAGGGCCTTTTCAGCCCTGTAGGTCCTAAGCATTGGCCCTGCCCCCCGATCAAACCTCGCCCTTGCTTAGGCCCTGCCCTCCACAGCCAAGGCCTTTTTCTTTTCTTTTCCCTCCTCCTCTATTTTTACTATTGTGGTACTGAAGAACCTTCTGGTTGTTGATTCATCTTTACTTTTATTGTTATGTTCTTTCTAACATATCTGATAGTTTCCTAGTCTAATTTTATTTTTTACTTTGTTATTGTTCTCCCTCTTTTTTTATCATTTTTTGCAACCCCACGTGGCTCACAGGATCTTAGTTCATGAGCCAAGGGTCAGGCCAAAGCTCCTGCAGTGAGAGCTCCAAGTCCTAACCACTGGACTAATAGAGAAGCTCAGACCCAGGGAATATTCATCAGAGTGAGGTCTCACGGAGTTCCTAATCTCAGCAACAACACCCAGCTCTACCCAATAGCCTACAAACTCCAGTGTGGGAAGCCTCAGGCCAAACAGCCAGTAAGACAGGAACACAATCTGACTCACTAAAAAAAAAATGAGATGGCAAAACCATATGTCACAGATGAAGGAGCAAGGTAAAAACCTACAAGACCAAATAAATGAAGAGGAAACAGGCAATCTACAAATCTACCTGAAAAAGAATTCATAGTAATGATAGTAAAGATGATCCAGAATCTCAGAAATAGAATGGAGGCATGGACTGAGAAAATACAAGAACTGTTTAACGAAGATCTAGAAGAAATAAAGCACAAACAAAGATGAACAACACAATGACAGAAATGAAAAATACACTAGAAGGAATCAATAACAGAATAACTGAGGCAGAAGAACGAATAAGTGAGCTGGAAGGCAAAATGGTGGAAATAAAGGCCAAGGAGCAGAATAAAGGGAAAAGAATGAAAAGAATAGAAGACAATCTCAGAGACCTCTGGGCCAACACTAAACGCACCACCATTCGAATAATATGGGTGCCAGAAGAAGAAGAGAAAAAGAAATTGTCTGAAAAAATATTTCAAGAGATTATAGTTGAAAACTTCCCTAATATGGGAAAGGAAATAGTCACCAAAGTGCAGGAAGCACAGAGAATGCCATACAGGAAAAACCCTAGGAAAAACATACCAAGACACCTACTAATCCAACTAACAAAAATTAAATTCAAAGAAAAAATATTAAAAGCAGCAAGGGAAAAACAAAAAATAACATACAAAGGAATCCCCATAAGGTTATCAGCTGATTTTTCAGTGGAAACTCTGCAGGCGAGAAGAAAATGGCAGGATATACTTAAAGTGATGAAAGAGAAAAACCTACAACCAAGATTACTCAACCTAGCAAGGATCTCATTCAGATTTGGTGGAGAAGTCAAAAGCTTTTCAGACAAGCAAAAGCTAGGAGAATTCAGCACCACCAAACCAGCTTTACAATAAATGCTAAAGGAACTTCTCCAAGTGGGAAACACAAGAGAAGAAAAAGACCCACAAATACAAACTAAAAACAATTAAGAATATGGTAAGAGGAACATACATACTGGTAATAACCTTGAATGTAAATGGATCAAATGCCCCAGCAAAAAGGCACAGACTGGCTGAATGGATACAAAAACAAGACCCATATATATGCTGTCTACAAGGGACCACTTCAGACCTAGGAACACATACAGACTGAAAGTGAAGGGATGGAAAAAGATATTCCATGCAGACGGAAATCAAAAGAAAGCTGGAGTAGCAATACTTGTATCAGATAAAATAGACTTTAAAATAAAGACTGTTACAAGAGATAAGGAGGGACATTACATAATGATCAAAGGATCAATCCAAGAAGAAGATATAACAATTGTAAATGTTTATGCAGCCAACATAGGAGCACCTCAATACGTAAGACAAATGCTAACAACCATGAAAGGAGAAATCGGCAGTAACACATTAATAATAGGGGACTTTAACACCCCACTTGCACCAATGGACAGATCATCCAAACAGAAAATAAATAAGGAAACACAAGCTTTTAATGACACAATAGACTAGATAGATCTAATTGATATTTGTAAAACATTCCACCCAAAAGAGGCAGAATACACTTTCTTCTCAAGTGCACATGGAACATTCTCCAGGATAGATCACATCTTGGGTCACAAATCAAAACTTTGAAAATTTAAAACAATTGAAATCATATCAAGCACCTTTCCTGACCAAAACGGTATGAGATCAGAAATCAATTACAGGAAAAAAAACTGTAAAAAACAAAAATACATGGAGGAGACCCGACCCAGGGAGCCCGGCGCATGGATGGGCGTTAATTCAACCCTTCAATTCAAAAATACTGTCCTTACTGAGCATTCTAGGTTATCAATCGAATTCATCAACTCAACAAATATTATGGAGTCCCTGTTATGCACCAGTAACTGAATGTTGAAAAGTCAATGTAAAAGCTTTCATATTCTTCATATTAAAACAGCTTCTACTGAGCCCCTGGGAGCTGTGAGAACAAAGAAGAGAAAGGGAAATCTCTCCCAGCAGCCTCAGAAGCAGCAGAATAAAGCTCCACAATCAACTTGATATACCCTGCATCTGTGGAATACCTGAATAGACAACCAATCATCCCAAATTAAGGAAGTGGACTTTAGGAGCAAGATCTATGATTTTTTTCCCTTTTCCTCTTTTTCTGAATGTGTATGTGTATGCTTCTGTGTGAGATCTTGTCTGTATAGCCTTGCTTCCACCATTTGTCCTAGGGTTCTATCCGTCCATGTTTTTTTTTTAAATTTTTTTTCTTAATAATCAATTTTAATGTTAATAACGTTATTATACTTTACCTTCGTTCTTTCTTTCTTTCTTTCTTTCCTTCCTTCCTTCCCTCCTTTAGACAACGAATCATCCCAAATTGAGGAGGTGGTCTCTGACAGCAAGATTTATGATTTTTCCCCCTTTACCTCTTTTAGTGAGGGTGTATGTGTATGCTTCTGTGTAAGATTTTGTCTGTATAGCTTTGCTTCCAACATTTGTCCTAAGGTTCTATCCATCCCTTTTTTTTTTCTAAATAAGAATTTTTTAATTCAATAATTTTATTATATTTTATTTTTACTGTATCTTCTTCTTTCTGTCTTTTTTCCTTCTTTCCCTCCTTCCTTCCATCCTCCCTCCCTCCCTCCCTCCTTTCTTTCCTTCTTTCCTTCTTTGCTTCTTTCTTTCTTTCTTCCTTCCTTCCTTCCCTCCTTTCCTTCTTTCTTTCCTCATACTTCTACTAATTCCCTCTACTTTTTCTCCCTTTTATTCTGAGCCGTGTGATGAAAAGCTCTTGGTGCTCCAGCCAGGAGTCAGGGCTCTGCCTCTGAGGTAGGAGAGCCAACTTCAGGACACTGGTCAACAAGAGACCTCCCAGCTCCACATAATATCAAACGGCGAAAATCTCCCAGAGACCTCCATCTTAACACCAGCACTCAATGACCAGCAAGCCACAGTGCTGGACAATCTATGCCAAACAACTAGCAAAACAGGAACACAACCCCACCCATTAGCAGAGAGGCTGCCTAAAATAATAATAAGGCCACAGACACCCCAAACACACCACCAGACGTGAACCTGCCCACTAGAGAGACAAGATCCAGCCTCATCCACCACAACACAGGCACTAGTCCCCTCCACCAGGAAACCTACACAACCCACTGAACCAACCTTAGCCACTGGGGACAGACATCAAAAACAGCAGGAACTACGAACCTGCAGTCTGCAAAAAGGAGACCCCAAACACAGTAAGATAAGCAAAATGAGAAGACAGAAAAACACACAGCAGATAAAGGAGCAAGATAAAAATGCACCAGACCTAACAAACGAAGAGGAAATAGGCAGTCTACCTGAAAAAGAATTCAGAATAATGATAGTAAGGATGATCCAAAATCTTGGAGATAGAATGGACAATAGAATGGACAAAATGCAAGAATCAGTTAACAAGGACCTAGAAGAACTAAAGATGAAACAAGCAACGATGAACAACACAATAAAGGAAATTAAAAGTACTCTAGATGGGATCAATAGCAGAATAACTGAGGCAGAAGAACGGATAAGTGACCTGGAAGATAAAATAATGGAAATAACTACTGCAGAGCAGAATAAAGAAAAAAGAATGAAAAGAACTGAGGACAGTCTCAGAGACCTCTGGGACAACATTAAACGCACCAACATTCGAATTATAGGGGTTCCAGAAGAAGAAGAGAAAAAGAAAGGGACTGAGAAAATACTTGAAGAGATTATAGTTGAAAACTTCCCTAATATGGGAAAGGAAATAGTTAATCAAGTCCAGGAAGCACAGAGAGTCCCATACAGGATAAATCCAAGGAGAAATACGCCAAGACACATATTAATCAAACTGTCAAAAATTAAATACAAAGAAAGCATATTAAAAGCAGCAAGGGAAAAACAACAAATAACACATAAGGGAATCCCCATAAGGTTAACAGCTGATCTCTCAGCAGAAACCCTACAAGCCAGAAGAGAGTGGCAGGACATACTGAAAGTGATGAAGGAGAAAAACCTGCAGCCAAGACTACTCTACCCAGCAAGGATCTCATTCAGATTTGATGGAGAAATTAAAACCTTTACAGACAAGCAAAAGCTGAGAGAGTTCAGCACCACCAAACCAGCTTTACAACAAGTGCTAAAGGATCTTCTCTAGGCAAGAAACACAAGAGAAGGAAAAGACCTATAATAACGAACCCAAAATAATTTAGAAAATGGGAATAGGAACGTACATATCGATAATTACCTTAAATGTAAATGGACTAAATGCTCCCACCAAAAGACACAGATTAGCTGAATGTATAAAAACAAGACCCATATATAGGCTGTCTACAAGAGACCCACTTCAGACCTAGAGACACATACAGACTGAAAGTAAGGGGATGGAAAAAGATATTCCATGCAAATGGAAACCAAAACAAAGCTGGAGTAGCAATTCTCATATCAGACAAAATAGACTTTAAAATAAGGACTATTAAAAGAGACAAAGAAGGACACTACATAATGATCAAGGGATCGATCCAAGAAGAAGATATAACAATTGTAAATATTTATCAACCCAACATGGGAGCACCTCAATACATAAGGCAAATACTAACAGCCATAAAAGGGGAAATCCACAGTAATACATTCATAGTAAGGGACTTAAACACTCCACTTTCACCCATGGACAGATCATCCAAAATGAAAATAAATAAGGAAACACAAGCTTTAAATGATACATTAAACAAGATGGACTTAATTGATATTTATAGGACACTCCATCCAAAAACAACAGAATACATTTTTCTCAAGTGCTCATGGAACATACTCCAGGATAGATCATATCTTGGGTCACAAATCAAGCCTTGGTAAATTTAAGAAAATTGAAATTGTATCAAGTATCTTTTCTGACCACAATGCCATGAGACTAGATATCAATTATAGGAAAAGATCTGTAAAAAATACAAACACATGGAGGCTAAACAATACACTAGTTAATAATGAAGTGATCACTGAAGAAATCAAAGAGGAAATCAAAAAATACCTAGAAACAAATGACAATGGAGACACAACGACCCAAAACCTATGGGATGCAGCAAAAGCAGTTCTAAGGGGGAAGTTTATAGCAATACAAGCCCACCTTAAGAAGCAGGAAACATCTCGAATAAACAACCTAACCTTGCACCTCAAGCAATTAGAGAAAGAAGAACAAAAAAACCCCAAAGCTAGCAGAAGGAAAGAAATCATAAAAATCAGATCAGAAAAAAATGAAAAAGAAATGAAGGAAACAATAGCAAAGATCAATAAAACTAAAAGCTGGTTCTTTTTGAAGATAAACAAAATAGATAAACCACTACCCAGACTCATCAAGAAAAAAAGGGAGAAGACTCAAATCAATAGAATTAGAAATGAAAAAAGAGAGGTAACAACTGACACTGCAGAAATAAAAGAGATCATGAGAGATTACTACAAGCAACTCTATGCCAATAAAATGGACAATCTGGAAGAAATGGACAAATTCTTAGAAATGCACAACCTGCCAAGACTGAATCAGGAAGAAATAGAAAATGTGAACAGACCAATCACAAGCACTGAAATTGAAACTGTGATTAAAAATCTTCCAACAAAGAAAAGCCCAGGATCAGATGGCTTCACAGGTGAATTCTATCAAACATTTAGAGAAGAGCTAACACCTATCCTTCTCAAACTCTTCCAAAAGATAGCAGAGGGAGGAACACTCCCAGACTCCTTCTACGAAGCCACCATCACCTTGATACCAAAACCAGACAAGGATGTCACAAAGAAAGAAAACTACAGGCCAATATCACTGATGAACATAGATGCAAAAATCCTCAACAAAATACTAGCAAACAGAATCCAACAGCACAGTAAAAGGATCATACACCATGATCAAGTGGGGTTTATTCCAGGAATGCAAGGATTCTTCAATATACGCAAATCTATCAATGTGATAAACCATAGTAACAAATTGAAGGAGAAAAACCATATGATCATCTCAATAGATGCAGAGAAAGCTTTTGACAAAATTCAACACCCATTTATGATAAAAACCCTGCAGAAAGTAGGCATAGAGGGAACTTTCCTCAACATAATAAAGGCCATATATGACAAGCCCACAGCAAACATCATCCTCAATGGTGAAAAACTGAAAGCATTTCCACTAAGATCAGGAACAAGACAAGGTTGCCCACTCTCACCACTCTTATTCAACATAGTTTTGGAAGTTTTAGCCACAGCAATCAGAGAAGAAAAGGAAATAAAAGGAATCCAAATCGGAAAAGAAGAAGTAAAGCTGTCACTGTTTGCAGATGACATGATCCTATACATAGAGAATCCTAAAGATGCTACCAGAAAACTACTAGAGCTAATCAATGAATTTGGTAAAGTGGCAGGATACAAAATTAATGCACAGAAATCTCTGGCATTCCTATACACTCATGATGAATAATCTGAAAGTGAAATCAAGAAAACACTCCCATTTACCATTGCAACAAAAAGAATAAAATATCTAGGAATAAACCTACCTAAGGAGACAAAAGACCTGTATGCAGAAAATTATAAGACACTGATGAAAGAAATTAAAGATGATACAAATAGATGGAGAGATATACCATGTTCTTTGATTGGAAGAATCAACATTGTGAAAATGACTCTACTACCCAAAGCAATCTATAGATTCAATGCAATCCCTATCAAACTACCACTGGCATTTTTCACAGAACTAGAACAAAAAATTTTGCAATTTGTATGGAAACACAAAAGACCCCGAACAGCCAAAGCAATCTTGAGAACGATAAAGGGAACTGGAGGAATCGGGCTCCCTGACTTCAGACTATACTACAAAACTACAGTTATCAAGACAGTATGATACTGGCACAAAAACGGAAAGATAGATCAATGGAACAGGATAGAAAGCCCAGAGATAAACTCACACACATATGGACACCTTATCTTTGATAAAGGTGGCAGGAATGTACAGTGGAGAAAGGACAGCCTCTTCAGTAAGTGGTGCTGCGAAAACTGGACAGGTACATGTAAAAGTATGAGATTAGATCACTCCCTAACACCATACACAAATATAAGCTCAGAATGGATTAAAACCTAAATGTGAGCCCAGAAACTATCAAACTCTTAGAGGAAAACATAGGCAGAACACTCTATGACATAAATCACAGCAAGATCCTTTCTGACCCACCTCCTAGAGTAATGGAAATAAAAACAAAAATAAACAAATGGGACCTAATGAAACTTCAAAGCTTTTGCACAGCAAAGGAAACCATAAACAAGACCAAAAGACAACCCTCAGAATGGGAGAAAATATTTGCAAATGAAGTAACCGACCAAAGATTAATCTCCAAAATTTACAAGCAGCTCATGCAGCTCAATAAAAAAAAAACAAAGAACCCAATCCAAAAATGGGCAGAAGACCTAAATAGATATTTCTCCAAAGAAGATATACAGATTGCCAACAAACACATGAAAGAATGCTCAACATCATTAATCATTAGAGAAATGCAAATCAAAACTACAATGAGATATCATCTCACACCAGTCAGAATGGCCATCATCAAAAAATCTAGAAACAATAAATGCTGGAGAGGGTGTGGAGAAAAGGGAACACTCTTGCACTGCTGGTGGGAATGTGAATTGGTTCAGCCACTATGAAGAACAGTATGGAGGTTCCTTAAAAAGCTACAAATAGAACTACCATATGACCCAGCAATCCCACTACTGGGCATATACCCTGAGAAAACCGAAATTCAAAAAGAGTCATGTACCAAAATGTTCATTGCAGCTCTATTTACAATAGCCCGGAGATGGAAACGACCTAAGTGCCCATCATCAGACGAATGGATAAAGAAGATGTGGCACATATATACAATGGAATATTACTCAGCCATAAAAAGAAATGAAATTGAGCTATTTGTAATGAGGTGGATAGACCTAGAGTCTGTCATACAGAGTGAAGTAAGTCAGAAAGAAAAAGACTAATACTGTATGCTAACACATATATATGGAATTTAAGAAAAAAAAATGTCATGAAGAACCTAGGGATAAGGCAGGAATAAAGACGCAGACCTCCTAGAGAACGGACTTGAGGTTATGGGGAGGGGGAAGGGTGAGCTGTGACAGGGCGAGAGAGAGTCATGGACATATACACACTAACAAACGTAGTAAGGTAGATAGCTAGTTGGAAGCAGCCGCATGGCACAGGGATATTGGCTTGGTGCTTTGTGACAGCCTGGAGGGGTGGGATAGGGAGGGTGGGAGGGAGGGAGACGCAAGAGGGAAGAGATATGGTAACATATGTATATGTATAACTGATTCACTTTGTTATAAAGCAGAAACTAACACACCATTGTAAAGCAATTATACCCCAATAAAGATGTTAAAAAAAAAACAGCTTCTAACTAAGAAAAAAAAGAAAATACATGGAGGATAAACAGTGCACTACTAAATAACCAAGAGATCACTGAAGAAATCAAAGAAGAAGTAAAAGAATACATACAAACAAATGACAATGAAAACACAATGACCCAAAACCTATGGGATGCAGCAAAAGCAGTTCTAAGAGAGAAGTTTAGAGCAATTTAATGTCACCTCAAGAAACAAGAAAAATCTCAAACAATCTAACGCTACACTTAAAACAACTAGAGAAACAAGAACAATGAAAACCCAAAGTTAGTAGAAGAAAAGATATCATAAAGATCAGAACAGAAATAAATGAAAACAAAGAAAACAATAGCAAAGATGAATAAAACTAAAAGCTGGTTCTTTGAGAAGATAAACAAAATTGATAAACCCTTAACCAGACTCATAAAGAAAAAAGGGAGATGACATGAATCAATAAAATTAGAAATGAAATAGAAGTTACAATGGATACCGCAGAAATACAAAGGATTAAAAAGAGACTACTACAAAAAACTATATGCCAGTAAAATGCACAACCATGAAAAATGGACAAATTCTTGGAATGGTACAAATTTCTAAGACTGTACCAGGAAGAATTACAAAATATAAACAGACATATCACAAGCAATGAAATTGAAACCATAATGAAAAATCTTCCAACAAACAAAAGTCTAGAACCAGGTGACTTCTATCACACATTTAGAGGAGAGCTAACACCGAAACTTCTCAAACTCTTCCAAAATATAGCAGAGGGAGGAGCACTCCCAAATTCACCCTACAAAGCCACAGTCACCCTGATACCAAAACTAGAGAAAGATATCACAAGAAAAGAAAACTATAGACCAATATCACTGATGAAAACAGATGCAAAATTCCTCAACAAAATACTAGCAAACAGAATCCAACAGCACATTACAGGGTCATACACCATGATCAGGTGGGATTTATCCCAGGGATGCAAGGAGTCTTCAATATGTGCAAATCAATCAATGTGATACACCATATTAACAAGTTGAAGAATAAAAACAATATGATCATCTCAACAGATGCAGAGAAAGCTTTTGACAACATTCAACACCCATTTATGATAAAACCTCTCCAGAAAGTGGGCATAGAGGGAACCTACCTCAACATAATAAAGGCCATATATGACAAACCCACAGCAAACATCATTCTCAATGGTGAAAAACTGAAAGCATTTTCTCTAAAATCAGAAAAAAGACAAGGATGTCCATTCTCACCAGTATTATGCAAGATAGTTTTTGAAGTCCTAGCCACAGCAATCAGAGAAGAAAAAGAAGTAAAAGGAATACAATTTGGAAAAGAAGAAGTAAAACTGTCACTGTTTGCAGATAACATGATACTATACATAGATAATCCTAAAGATGCCACCAGAAAACTACTAGAGCTAATCAAATGAATTTGGTAAAGTTACAGGATACAAAATTAATGCACAGAAATCTCTTGCATTCCTATACACTAATGATGAAAATTCTGAAAGAGAAATTAAGGAAACACTCCCTTTACCATTGCAACAAAAAGAATAAAATAGCTAGGAATAAACCTACCAAGGGAGACAAAATAATTGTATGCAGAAAACTATAAGACACTGAAGAAAGAAATTAAGGTTGATACCAACAGATGGAGAGATATACCATGTTCTTGGCTTGGAAGAATCAATATTGTGAAAATGACCATACTACCCAAAGCAATCTACAGACTCAGTGCAATCCCTATCAAACTACCAATGGCATTCTTCACAGCATTAGAAACAAAAATTTACAATTTGTATGGAAACACAATCCGTGATTAGCCAAAGCATTCGTGAGAAAGAAAAATGGATTTGGAAGAATCAGGGTCCCTGGCTTCAAACTATACCACAAAGCTGCAGTAATCAAGGCAGTATGGTACTGGCACAAAAACAGAAATATAGATCAAGGGTACAGGATAGAATGCCCAAAGATCAACCCACGTACATATGGTCACCTAATTTACGACAAAGGAGGACAGAACATAAAATGGAGAAAAGGTGGCCTCTTCAGTAAGTGATGCTGTGAAAACTGAACAGCTACATGTAAAAGAATGAAATTGGAACACTACCTAACACCATACACAAAAATAAACTCCAAATGGATTAAAGACTTAAATGTAATACCAGACACTATAAAACTCTTAGAGGAAAATATGGGGAAAACACTCTTTGACATAAACCACAGCAACATCTTTCTTGACCCACCTCCTAGAGTAATGGAAATGAAAGAAAAATAAACAAGTGAAACTTAATTAAACTTAAAAGCTTTTTCACAGCAAAGGAAATAAGACAAAAAGGAAACCCTCAGTATGGGAGAAAATATTTGCAAATGAAACAACAAAGGATTAATCTCCAAAATATACAAACTGCTCGTGGAGCTCAATATCAAAAACACAAACAATCCATTTAAAAAATGGTCATAAGACCTAAATTGACATTTCACCAAGGAAGACATACAGATGGCCAAGAGGCATGTGGAAAACTGCTCAACATCACTAATTATTAGAGAACTGCAAATCAAGACTACAATGAGGTATCACCCCACACTGCTCAGAATGGCCATCATCAAAAAATCTACAATCAACACTGTGTGAACAAAGAAGAGAAAGGGGAATCTCTCCCAGCAGCCTCATGAGCAGTGGATTAAATCTCCACAGTCAAATTGATGTACCCTGTATCTGTGGAATACCTGAATAGGCAACTAGTCACCCCAAACTGAGGAGGTGGACTTTGGGAGCAACAAAATATATGTGTGTGTGTGTGTGTGTGTGTGTGTGTGTGTGTGTGTGTGTGTGTGTATTCCCCTTTTTCTCTTTTTGTGAGTGTGTATGCGTATGATTCTGTGTGTGATTTTGTCTGCATAGCTTTGCTGTTACCATTTGTCCTAAGGTTCTGTCTGCCGTTTTTTTCATGTGTTTTCTTTGTTTTTTTGTTAGTATAGTTTTCAGGACTTGTTATCATTGGTGATTTCTTTTTTGCATTGGTTGTTCTCTTCTTTCTTTTTTTTAAATTACTTAAAAATGTTTCTAATACTAATTTTATTATTTGAATACATTTGTTTTATTTATATCTAATTCTTTCTTTCTTTCTTTCTTTCTTTCTTTCTTTCTTTCTTTTATTCTCCCTTTGATTCTGAACCGTGTGGGTGACAGGCTCTTGGTGCTCCAGCCAGGCCTCAGGGCTGTGCCTCTGAGGTGGGAGAGCCAAATTCAGGACATTGTTCCACCAGAGAGCCCCCAGCTCCACTTAATAGCAAATGATGAAAATCTCCCAGAGATCTCTACCTTAATGCCAAGACCCAGCTCCACTCAATGATCAGCAAGCTACGACTAGCAAGACAGGAAAGCAACCCCACCCATTAGCAGAGAGACTGCCTAAAATCATACTAAGGTCACAGACACCCCAAAAGACACCACCAGACGTGGACCTGCTCACCAGAAAGACAAGATCCAACCTCATCCATCAGAACACAGGCACCACTACCCTCCACCAGGAAGCCCACAAAACCCACTGAACCAACCTTAGCCACTGGGGGCAGACACCAAAAACAATGGGAACTATGAACCTGCAGCCTGTGAAAAGGAGACCACAAACACAGTAAGGTAAGTAAAATGAGAAGACAGAGAAACAGCAAAAGAAGGAGCAAGGTAAAAACCCACCAGACCTAACAAATGAAGAGGAAGTAGGCAGTCTACCTGAAAAAGAATTCATAATAATGAGAGTAAAGGTGATCCAAAATCTTGGAAATAGGATGGAGAAAATACAAGAAACGTTTAACAAGGACCTAGAAGAACTAAAGAGCAAACAAACAGTGATGAAGAACACAAAAAAATGAAATTAAAAATTTTCTAGAAGGGATCAATAGCAGAATAACTGAGGCAGAAGAACAGATAAGTGACCTGGAAGATAAAATAGTAGAAGTATGGTAAATGGGAGTGTTTTCTCAGAGCAGAATAAAGAAAAAAGAGTGAAAAGAATTGAGGACAGTCTCAGAGACTACTGGGACAACATTAAATGCAGCAACATTCGAATTATAAGGGACCCAGAAGAAGAAGAGTAAAAGAAAGGGACTGAGAAAATATTTGCAGAGACTATAGTTGAAAACTTCCCTAATACGGGAAAGGAAGTAGTTAATTTAGTCCATGAAGCACAGAGTCCCATACAGGATATATCCAAGGAGAAACACGCCAAGACACATAATAATCAAACTACCAAAAATTAAATACAAAGAAAATAATTAAAAGCAGCAAGGGAAAAAGACCAAATAATATACAAGGGAACCCCCATAAGGTTAACAGCTAATCTTTCAGCAGAAACTCTGCAAGCAAGAAGGGAGTGGCAGGTCATATTTAAAGAGATGAAAGGGAAAAACCTACAATCAATATGCCTCTGTCCAGCAAGAATGTCATTCAGATATGACAGAGAAATTGAAAATTTTACAGACAAGCAACACCTAAGCAAATGTAGCACAACCAAACCAGCTTTACAACAAATGCTAAAGGAACTTCTCTAGGCAGGAAACACAAGAGAAGGAAAAGACCTACAATAATAAACCCAAAACAATTTACAAAATGGTAATAGGAACATACATATCAATAATTACCTTAAATGTAAATGGATTAAATGTTCCAACCAGAAGACAGAGATTGGCTGAATGGCTACAAAAACAAGACCCGTATATATGCTGTCTACAGGAGACCCACTTCAGACCTAGGGACACATACAGACTGAAAGTCACGGGATAGAAAAAGATATTCCATGCAAATGGAAATCAAAAGAAAGCTGGGGTAGCAATTCTCATATGAGACAAAATAGATTTTAAAACAAAAACTATTACAAGGGACAAAGAAGGAGATTACACAATGATCAAGGGATCGATCCAAGAAGAAGATATAATTGCAAATATTTATGCACCCAACATAGGAGCACCTCAATACAAAAGGCAAATACTAACAGCCATAAAAGGGGAAATCAACAGTAACACAATCATAGTAGGGGACTTTAACCTCCACTTTCACCAATGGACAAGTCCTACAAAATGAAAGTAAATAAGGAAACACAAGCCTTAAATGATACATTAAACAAGATGGACTTAATTGATATTTATAGGACATTGCATTCAAAAACAACAGAATACATATCCTTCTCAAGTGCTCATGGAACATTCTCCAGGATAGATCATATCTTGGGTCACAAATCAAGGCTTGATAAATTGAAGAAAATTGAAATCGTATCAAGTATCATTTGCGACCACAATTCTATGAGACTAGATATCAACTACAAGAAAAAGTCTGTAAGAAATACAACCACATGGAGGCTAAACAGCACGCTAGTTAATAACCAAGAGATCACTGAAGAAATCAAAGAGGAAATCAAAAAATACCTAGAAACAAATGACAATGAAAACACGACGACCCAAAACCTGTGGGATGCAGCAAAAGCAGTTCTAAGAGGGAAGTTTATACCAATACAGTCCTACCTTAAGAAAGAAGAAACAACTCAAATGAACAACATAACCTTACACCTAAAACAATTAGAGAAAGAAGAACAAAAAACCCCCAAAGTTAGCGAAGGAATGAAATCATAAATATCAGATCAGAAAGGAATGAAGGAAACGATAGCAAAGATCAATAAAACTAAAAGCTGGTTCTCTGAGAAGACAAAATTGATAAACCATTAGCCAGACTTATCAATAATAAAAGGGAGAAGACTCAAATCAATGGAATTAGAAATGAAAAAGGAGAAGTAACAACTACCACTGCAGAAATAAAAAGGATCATGAGAGATTACTACAAGCAAGTGTATTCCAATAAAATGGACAACCTGGAAGAAATGGACAAATTCTTAGAAATGCACAACCTTCCGAGACTGAACCAGGAAGAAATAGAAAATATGAACAGACCAATCACAAGCACTGAAATTGAAACTGTGATTAAAAATCTTCCAACAAACAAAAACCCAGGACCAGGAGGCTTCACAGGTGAATTCTATCAAACATTTAGAGAAGAGCTAACACCTATCTTTCTCAAAATCTTCCAAAGTATACCAGAGGGAGAAATACTCCCAAACTCATTCTACGAGGCCACCATCACTCTGATATGTAAAACAGACAAGGATATCACAAAGAAATAAAACTACAGGCCAACATCACTGATAAACAGAGATGCAAAAATCCTCAACAAAATACTAGCAAACAGGGCTTCCCTGGTGGCACAGTGGTTGAGAGCCCGCCTGTCAATGCAGGGGACATCGGTTCATTCCCCAGTCCAGGAAGATCCCACATGCCGTGGAGCAGCAGGGCCCGTGAGCCATGGCCGCTGAGCCTGCGTATCCAGAGGCTGTGCTCCGCAACATGAGAGGCCATGGCAGTGGGAGGCACATGTACTGCCACAAAAAACAATAATAAATAAATAAATAAAAATAAAAAAAATACTAGCAAACAGAATTCAACAGCACATTAAAAGGATCATACACTATGATAAAGTGGGGTTTATCCCAGGAATGCAAGGATTCCTCAATATATGCAAATCAATCAACATGATACACCCTATTAGCAAATTGAAGGAGAAAAACTATGTGATCATCTCAATAGATGCAGAGAAAGCTTTTGACATAATTCAACACCCATTTATGATAAAAACCTTCCAAAAAAGTATGCATAGAGGGAACTTTCCTCAACATAATAAAGGCCATATATGACAAACCCGCAGCCAACATCGTCCTCAATGGTAAAAACTGAAACCTTTTCCACTAAATCAGGAAGAAGACAAGGTTGCCCACTCTCACCACTCTTATTCAACATAGTTTTGGAAGTCTACACCACAGCAATCAGAAAAGAAAATGAAATAAAATGTACCCAAATCTGAAAGGAAGAAGTAAAGATGTCACTGTTTGCAAATGACATGATACTATACATAAAGAACCGTAAAGATGCTACCAGAAAACTACTAGAGCTAAACAATGAATTTGGTATTGTAACTGGATAAAAAATTAATGCACAGAAATCTCTTGCATTCCTATACACTAATGATGAAAAATCTGAAACTGAAATTAAGAAAACACTCCCATTTACCATTGCAACAAAAAGAATAAAATATCTAGGAATAAATCTACATAAGGAGACAAAAGATGTGTATACAGAAACTTATAAGGCACTGATGAAAGAAATTAAAGATGATACAAACAGATGGAGAGATATACCATGTTCTTGGATTGGAAGAATCAACATTGTGAAAATGACTCTACTACTCAAAGCAATCTACACATTCAATGCAATCCCTATCAAACTACCACTGGCATTTTTCACAGAACTCGAACAAAAAATTTCACAATTTGTATGGAAACACAAAAGACCCGAAATACCCACAGCAATCTTGAGAATGAAAAACGGAGCTGGAGGAATCAGGCTCCCTGACTTCAGACTATACTACAAAGCTACAGTAATGAAGACAGTATTGTACTGGCACAAAAACAGAAAGGTAGATCCATGGAACAGGATAGAAAGCCCAGAGATAAACCCATGCACATATAGTCACCTTATCTTTGATAAAGGAGGCAAGAATATACAGTGGAGAAGAGACAGCCTCTTCAATAAGTGGTGCTGGGAAAACTGGACAGCTACATGTAAAAGAATGAAATTAGAACACTCCCTAACACCATACACAAAAATAAACTCAAAATGGATTAAAGACCTAAGTGTAAGGCCAGACACCATCAAACTCTTAGAGGAAAACATAGGCAGAACACTCTGTGACATAAATCACAGCAAGATCCTTTTTGACCCACCTCCTAGAGAAATGGAAATAGAAACAAAAATATACAAATGGGACCTAATGAAACTTAAAAGCTTTGCACAGCAAAGGAAACCATAAACAAGACCAAAAGACAACCCTCAGAATGGGAGAAAATATTTGCAAATGAAGCAACTGACAAAGGATTAATCTCCAAAATTTACAAGCAGCTCATGCAACTCAATAACAAGAAAACAAACAACCCAATCCAAAAATGGGCAGAAAACCTAAATAGACATTTCTCCAAAGAAGATATACAGATTGCCAACAAACACATGAAAGAATGATCAACATCATTAATCATTAGAGAAATGCAAATCAAAATTACAATGAGATATCATCTCATACCGGTCAGAATGGCCATTATCAAAAAATCTAGAAACAATAAATGCTGTATAGGGTGTGGAGTAAAGGGTACCCTCATATACTGTTGTTGGGAATGTAAATTGATACAACCACTATGGAGAACAATATGGAAGTTTCTTAGCAACAAAAAATAGAACTAGCATATGACACAGCAATCCCACTACTTGGCATATACCCTGAGAAAACCGTAATTCAGAGAGTCATGACCACAATGTTCATTGCAGCTCTATTTAGAATAGCCAGGACATGGAAACAACCTAAGTGTCCATCAACAGATGAATGGATAAAGAAGATGTGGCACATTTATACAATGGAATATTACTCAGCCCTATAAAGGAATGAAACTGAGTTATTTGTAGTGAGGTGGATGGACCTAGAGACTGTCCTAGAAAGTGAAGTAAGTCAGAAAGAGAAAAACAAATACCGTATGCTAACACATATATATGGAATCTTAAAAAAAAAAAAGTCATGAAGAACCTAGGGGCATGACCAGAATAAAGACACAGCCATACTAGAGAATGGGCTTGTGGGCACGGTGAGGGGGAAGGGTAAGCTTGGACAAAGTGAGAGAGTGGTAGTGTATATATGGACATACATACACTATCAAATATAAAATAGATAGCTAGTGGGAAGCAGTCGCATAGCACAGGGAGATCCACTCTGTGCTTTGTGAGCAGCTGGAAGGGTGGGATAGGGAGAGTGTGAGGGAGGGAGATGCAAGAGGGAAGAGATATGGGGATATATGTATATGTATAACTGATTCATTTTGTTATAAAGCAGAAACTAACACGCCATTGTAAAGCATTTTTACTCCAATTTAAAAAAATCTACAAACAACAAATGATGAATAGGGTGTGGAGAAAAGGGAACCCTCTTGCACTGTTTTGGTGGGAATGTAAATGGATACAGCCACTATGGACAACAGTATGGAGCTTCCTTAAGAAACTAAAAATAGAACAACCATACGATCCAGCAATCCCACTACTGGGCATATACCCTGAGAAAACCACAACTCAAAAAGAGTCATGTACCACAATGTTCATTGCAGCACTATTTACAATAGCCAGGATATGGAAGCAACCTAAGGGTCCTTTGACAGATGAATGGGTAAGGAAGATGTGGCAGATATATACAATGGAATATTACTCAGCCATAAAAAGAAATTAAATGGAGTTATTTGTAATGAGGTGGATGGACCTAGAATCTATCATACAGAATGTAGTACGTCAGAAAGAGAAAAACAAATACCATATGCTAACGCATATGTATGGAATCTAAAAAAAAAAAAAAGGTACTGATGAACCTAGTTGCATGGCAGGAATAAAGAGGTAGACATAGAGAATGGAGTTGCGGCATGGGGTTGGAGGATGAAGCTGGGGTGTAGTTAGAGTAGCATCGACATATATACACTACCGAATGTAAAACAGTTGGCTGGTGGGAAGCAGTAGCATAGCACAGGGAGATCGTCTTGGTGCTCTGCAATGACCTAGAGGGGTGAGATAGGGAGGATGGGAGGGAGGCTCAAGAGGGAGGGGATATGGGGACATGTGTATGCATATGGCTGATTTGCTTTGCTGTGCAACAGAAACTAACACAGTATTGTGAAGCAATTATACTCCAATAAAGATCTATGTAAAGAAATGAATACTACTAGATATAGTTGTCAAATCATATGAAATACATTGTAGGCAGAATTTGTATTTTAAAGAGATTCAAGCAGTTAGACACATTGAGAAGTCTCTAGAAATTGTATACTAACCTTGTTACAAGGAAATGACTAGTCTCAATCATTCATTCACTTAAAAACCTTTTTCTGGGGGAGGAGAGGGTGCAGGCACTATTTTAGGTGATGTATGTAACAGCAGGTAAAACAGACAAGGAGACTACTAGCAGAATTTCAGTGGAATTAAAAGGCCCTTTAGGGACCACTCCTGAACTTTGTAGACTCAAGCCGCATTTGTGGTCAACAATATGGTGCCCAAAGTAAGTGGGGGAGTAAGTAGAATTCCAGATCAGCAGTGTGGTTTATTTGAAAGAGCATGAACTGTGCAATCAAACTGGGTTGAATTCCAGCTTCTCTGTGCACAAGCTGTGTGACCTTGGGTTGGTCATTTCATATCTCTGTGATTCAGGTTCCTCATCTCTAAAATGGTGATGATAATGCCTGCCTCACAGGGTTGTTGTGAGAAATTAATGCAAAAACAAAGATAAAGGATGTAGTATTACCCCTGGCACATAGGGATGCTTCACCGATGTTAGTTGTCCTTTCCTTCTCCCCTTACCAAATTGTGCTGATTAGAACCTAGCTCTGGTAGATGCATTATTGTTTATACATACAAGTGTACATACATGTGATCACATCATGTCTTGGAAGACCACAGCTGGAAGGACATTGATTGATGTTTAAGGCAAATTATTCAGGGTTTACATTGGCTATTCGTTCCAGTAATGAGGGCATGCTTGAAAGCATGCCTACTGATAGCATATAGGCCCCTCCGTATTTAATAGAGCAACCACCTATTCCTCCCGAATTCTGGACCTGTATACTTACCCATCTGATATCTAGACTAAGTACCTGTTTGCTTCTTTCAAAGTTCACATGTGGACTTCTTAGGCCAAATCTATTACATGAGGAGTAGGTCAGCTTTAAACACGTTAAACCATTGTTATATTCGTGGAGAAAATTAGGAAGAAGAAACTAAGTTTTAGCTTGTATTGACTTTTTAAACTTTCACTCCACGGGAAGGAATTGCTTATGGGAGAAAATCTATGTCCATATAGACTAAATCTAAACCTTAATACTGCCATTTAAGTCAGCAGAGACAAGAGCAGTCTCCTGAGGGAGCAGATGATTTTCAGTGGGGTAAGTAATAAATCCTGCTGCCCAATTTTTATAAACTTGTATGGCAATAATGTGACATCCCCTTTGGATGAGATAGGCATATGCTTTCTACCTCTCTAGACAGAGAGAATAACAATATGCTGACCTCATCATGATTTTTATTGTTTCAAACTAAGAATACCTCCACAGACAAACTGATGCTGTCATCCAATGGCTGCCAGAACAAAGTCGTCTAACATCAACTATTCCAAAACCAATTTACTGAGTTTTAGTAAAAGTCCTCTGACATTTAACTAGCTTAGAGTTAAGAATCCTATGTGGTTGTCATCTTACTTGTTTATCTTCGCTTACATTTTGCAATTAGTTTATCTTGGAGGGTTCACAAGGGTATGACAGTTCTTAATATCTAATATTACATGGAGGCTCTATTGATTCTTTTACGGTCATAATTGGTATTTAGAATCAACAAGTTAACTTTTTTTTCTGGCTAAAATGAGTGTAGCCATGCATATGATGTAGAACTTTGGGGTCTTGATCCTTCATTGTCTGTGCACTGGACACAACACATGAATGTAGAAAACTTGAACCTGTAACTGGTGTCTGCCTTTATATACGTCTGGCTAGTAGTGGGTGGTTCTTTAATCAGAGGATAATTCTGTTTAAGCAGATGCCGATTCCCAGTGGCATAGTCTTATGGTTTCCCTTATCGACTCTCCTAGTCTTCCTGGAAGTAATACAATCTCCTTGAGTTTTAGGCAGATATGAGGCTGTCCATGTATAGATTCCATTCCCCAGTCTTCCTTGCAAGTCGGTGTGTCCATGTCACTAAATGATCAAACAACTGATATGTACAACTTTTAGATTACATTTTTACAAGGAAGCTGTTTGCTTTTACTCTCTTTCTTTCCTTTGACTCTAAGATGGCGACAACCAGAACAGCTGCCTTGGACTGAAAGGGAGCTGCTTATTAAGGACGGTAGAAGTACACTGCCAGCCTGAGTCCCTAGATGACCTTGTGGAGCAGAGCTTCCCACCTGTCTTGAACAACCCTCCTATACCTGGACTGTTACATGAGCGAGAATTAAACTTTAGTTTTATCCAGGTTACTGTATTTTGGTGTCTCCTTATTACAGCAGCTTAGCTTATACCTTCTCCACGTCATTTGACTGATAAATCATATGGAAATTTCAATAGTTCCACAACGTTGACTGTGATCTGGATGCTGGTCACTTTCAGTTCACTATTACTTAATTCTTAGAAGTTTTCATGTGAGAAGTAAAATTCACAGAGCCCAGCATATGAAGGCTGTGCTGTTAAATGATTCTTCCAGAATCTCCAGATGTCTTTTTGGATTAAGAGAGATCATCAGAGAATTGCACACCTGGGCTGTCTTGATTAGGCTTCTTGGAGAATTGCTCCATGGATCTGAACCTTGGCCTTGTGCCATCAGCCCACACTGAGGAATGCTAGCAAACAACCCTGTGAGCCTCACTGCTGCATATCCTGGGGGATGTGATTGAGGATGTGGTTTGCTACGCTTTGTGAGGACCCAAGGGAAAATTTTTTTTCAGACCTTGTACCAGGAATAGTCGTGCTTCTCCTGAGCAACTGGCTTGTTTTGTTTTTGTGGACACTCTAAATTGTGTAACTATCTGTGTCTTTCAAAGCCACCTCATATCCTTTGGGAACAAGATGCTGTAAAATGAAGCTGTTCAGAGTCAAGACCAAAGCTCCCTATTTAATTCATTACATTGCTTTTGGAAAAGTCACTTCGCTTGGTTTTCCTTTTATGCTTGTAAGTTAGAGATAATGAGTTTTTCCTGTGAATAGAATATAATTAATATTTAGGAAGCACTTAGAGTTCCCTCAACACAAGTCATTATGGAAACTAACTAATATTTAACTTCTATATATCTCTGCTATTTTGTAATTCCCTCTCTTTTAATGTTCTTCCTGAACTTTGCTTGCTCATTCATTTATTCAGCAAATTTAAGGACATACTGTTGCACCAAACACCTTGGAAGAATATAATTTAATAAGCCTGGATCCTTGCTCTCAAGAAGCATGAGGAGTTGAGGATGTGTTTTCCATTACATTCAAGATTTAAATAAATAAATGAATAAATATCCTATTTATAAAGTTTTTTGGTTGCAATGAGGAGAAGGAATAGGTAACAATGGGAGAGAATAATGATAGTTCTAGAGGTGGGGATGGAAGGCACCTCTAAGAAGGCAACATTCAAGTGGAGATCTGGAGAATAAAAAGGCACAACTCTACAAAGAGTGGAGGAAATAGGTCTTAAGGCAAAATAGGGTTGGCATGGTAATGGATCTGAATGCAGAGTGGTATGACAGTTAGTAAGCAAGGGAAAAAGGGAGAGTTTGGAGAGACGGTCAGGGGCCACATCATTTAGGGCCTTGAAAGCCAGAGCATGGAACCTGGATCTTCTTTTACCGGCCATAGGATCCCCTTCGAAGCACTTTATGGGCCAGAGTGGTGAGGTATGGATGATGTTTTAAGGAGAAATAACTCTGTTTGTTTTTCTAGTGGGAGATAATCTCAACATAATAATGGAAATGTTGAGGTGAGGTGAGGTAAGCACTGGGGTTAAGATAAGGGAGCACAGAGGAGGGTTTTTTGGGTTTCCTCAGCCTGGGTGTTGAACAAGAATTCCTGAAGTACATGGTGCCTGAGCTGAGTTGCTGAGGAATGAGTAAGAGTTAGCCAGAGGAAGGGAAGGAAGGATGAATTAGACAGTGAACTGCATGACCGAATGTACAGAGGCATGTGACAGCACAGTGTGGATGCTATTGTATTTAAGCTGTTGTATTTTAATCAGGTAAAACACAGCAAGAGGGGAGATGAAGCTGGAGAGGAGGCTAAAAATTGGATCATGCAGAACCTTGAGTGCTTGATGCTTTCTTCCCCATTCCATGGCTGGTAGGTGGTAGGAAGCTGGTTTCCATCTAATAATTTTAGGAAGATTACTTGGGAAACTATATTATGCTAATCTCTTTAACAAAAACTTACTTTTCCCCCCCATACTTTCTTTGAAATAAGGGCCCTTGGAGTACCGATGGCCACGAGCGACTCTTCTGCGACCTGAGCTGAAGCATTTGGGAGAAGGTTAGTCATTCTCACCCTTGCCTGTACCTTGTCAGCTCCTGCCACCCCTGTTTCTTTCCCTAGCACTTGTCTTCTCTAGACTAATGCAGCGGGAGTTACTGGTGGGTGCCAATCCCACTTCCTAACACATCTAGAAGTGCTTAGTAAAATGTTCTACAGATTTGAGATATTGTTATTAATGCTAATAGCATTAGATTTAGAGTCATGGGCTGGTCCTAGGTCCTCTACATAGTAGGTGAGTGATCTTGAAAAGCTTACTTAACTTTTTGAAGCTGTTTCCTCACATGTTTAAAGGGGGAAGTACCTACCTTCTTGAGTTATTGTGAGGATTAAATGAAAAATTGAATATATGTAAAGCACTTATTCACTGCCTGCTTAATAAATTGTAGGTGCTGCTGTTGTTTGTGTGAGGAAAATAATAATCAAAAGGGAAAGTAAATTTAAAGTTTTTTTCTGAACATTGAGCATGGAAGGCTAGTAGATAGAGAAGCTACTGAAAAAAAATGAGGTAATTGATCTTGGCCAAGTTACTTATTCTTCATTTAAACAGTGGGGACTCCAATTTCCCATTTGTATAATTCATTGAATATTTAAAAGCAATAGATGTGAGTATAGATGCAAAATTTTCTTGAAAACTGAGAGTTTTCTTTTGTGTTTTGTTTACGATGTTGGTCTGGATCTTCCAATAAAATGATGCCAGATTTTATTAGGGGAAATACTTGTGAGAGAAAACAGGGTGGGATTGGTGAAGATGGCAGAGCTTGTAGAACATGATGGAGGTCTGACCTGAGGGAATGAGAGAGGTAGTGATGTTGAGTGGAAGCATCTTAGGTGGCTATGACATACAAGGAAACTTTGGCAGGGGAGATAACCTTGAAACAAAGTCCGCCAATAGAGGAGTCCTTGCACGTCCTATCTTTCAGGGATGGGGCACCCAAACTATTCCTGCTGAGCTCAGTAATTGACTGGGAAGAGCTCGTGGGAGGTGTGGCGTCATCACAAAGAAGTGATAGATTTCAGAGAAGCAGCTGGGACCATTGGTCAGTTCTGTCCCCTTTAGTTGTACATTCTCACGGCCACCACATTTACCATGATGAAAAATCTATATTTTTTAACAGGAGAATATACTGCTTGTAACTAAAATTATTTATTCTGATTCCCTTTGATATGTAAAAGAACACTTCCCAGAAATTCCAATGCAGCCATTCTTCCAATGAAGGTCAACAAATAGTGTGCAGTGCTCTGATAATGAGCTAAGGGAATTTGTGAGCATGGGCTCTGCTTCATCTAAGTGGATCCGTGAAAGAGCTAATGGGGATGGGGCTAGTGTTCTCCCTTAGAGCTGATATCTTTTCTTTCTTGATATAAAACAGAATTTATTAATAATGACCTCTACATCCATTGACTTTTATTTTTTAACATCTTTACTGGGGTATAATTTCTTTACAATGGTGTGTTAGTTTCTGCTTTATAACAAAGTGAATCAGTTATACATATACATATGTTCCCATATCTCTTCCCTCCTGCGTCTCCCTCCCTCCCACCCTCCCTATCCCACCCCTCCAGGCGGTCACAAAGCACCGGGCCGATGTCCCTATGCCATGCGGCTGCTTCCCACTAGCTATCTACCTTACGTTTGTTAGTGTGTATATGTCCATGACTCTCTCACGCCCTGTCACAGCTCACCCTTCCCCCTCCCCATATCCTCAAGTCCGTTCTCCAGTAGGTCTGTGTCTTTATTCCTGTCTTACCCCTAGGTTCTTCATGACATTATTTTTTCTTCTTAAATTCCATATATATGTGTTAGCATACGGTACTTTTCTTTCTCTTTCTGACTTACTTCACTCTGTATGACAGACTCTAGGTCTATCCACCTCATTACAAATAGCTCAAATTCGTTTCTTTTTATGGCTGAGAAATATTCCATTGTATATATGTGCCACATCTTCTTTATCCATTTATCCGATGATGGGCACTTAGGTTGTTTTCATCTCCGGGCTATTGTAAATAGAGCTGCAATGAACATTTTGGTATATGACTCTTTTTGAATTTTGGTATTCTCAGGGTATATGCCCAGTAGTGCGATTGTTGGGTCTTATGGTAGTTCTATTTGTAGTTTTTAAAGGAACCTCCATACTGTTCTCCACAGTGGCTGAACCAATTCACATTCCCACCAGCAGTGCAAGAGTGTTCCATTTTCTCCACACACTTTCCATCATTTATTGTTTCTAGATTTTTTGAGGATGGCCATTCTGACTAGTGTGAGATGATATGTCATTGTAGTTTTGATTTGCATTTCTCTAATGATTAATGATGTTGAGCATTCTTTCATGTGTTTGTTGGCAGTCTGTATATCTTCTTTGGAGAAATATCTATTTAGGTCTTCTGCACATTTTTGGATTGGGTTGTTTGTTTTTTTGTTATTGAGCTGCATGAGCTGCTTGTAAATTTTGGAGATTAATCCTTTGTCAGTTGCTTCATTTGCAAATATTTTCTCCCATTCTGAGGGTTGTCTTTTGGTCTTGTTTATGGTTTCCTTTGCTGTGCAAAAGCTTTGTAGTTTCATTAGGTCTCATTTGTTTATTTTTGTTTTTATTTCCATTTCTCTAGGAGGTGGGTCAAAAAGGATCTTGCTGTGATTTATGTCATAGAGTGTTCTGCCTATGTTTTCCTCTAATTTTTTGAGAGTTTCTGGCCTTATATTTAGGTCTTTAATCCATTTTGAGCTTATTTTTGTGTATGGTGTTAGGGAGTGATCTAATCTCATACTTTTACATGTACACGTCCAGTTTTCCCAGCACAACTTATTGAAGAGGCTGTCCTTTCTCCAATATACATTCCTGCCTCCATTATCAAAGATAAAGTGACCATATGTGCGTGGGTTTATCTCTGGGCTTTCTATCCTGTTCCATTGATCTATCTTTCTGTTTTTGTGCCAGTACCATACTGTCTTGATTACTGTAGCTTTGTAGTATAGTCTGAAATCAGGGAGCCTGATTCCTCCAGCTCCGTTTTTCGTTCTCAAGATTGCTTTGGCTATTCAGGGTCTTTTGTGTTTCCATACGAATTGTGAAATTTTTGTTCTAGTTCTGTGAAAAATACCAGTGATAGTTTGATAGGAATTGCATTGAACCTGTAGATTGCTTTGGGTAGTAGAGTCATTTTCACAATGTTGATTCTTCCAATCCAAGAACATGGTATATCTCTCCATCTATTTGTATCATCTTTAATTTCTTTCATCAGTGTCTTATAATTTTCTGCATACAGGTCTTTTGTCTCCTTAGGTAGGTTTATTCACAGATATTTTATTCTTTTTGTTGCAGTGGTAAATGGGAGTGTTTTCTTGATTTCACTTTCAGATTATTCATCATGAGTGTATAGGAATGCCAGAGATTTCTGTTCATTAATTTTGTTTCCTGCTACTTTACCAAAATCATTGATTACCTCTAGCAGTTTTCTGGTGGCATCTTTAGGATTCTCTATGTGTATTATCATGTCATCTGCAAACAGTGACAGCTTTACTTCTTCTTTTCCGATTTGGATTCCTTTTATTTCCTTTTCTTCTCTGATTGCTGTGGCTAAAACTTCCAAAACTATGTTGAATAAGAGTGGTGAGAGTGGGCAACCTTGTCTTGTTCCTGATCTTAGTGGAAATGCTTTCAGTTTTTCTCCATTGAGCATGATGTTGGCTGTGGGTTTGTCATATATGGCCTTTATTATTTTGATGAAAGTTCCCTCTATGCCTACTTTCTGCAGGGTTTTTATCATAAATCGGTGTTGAATTCTGTCGACAGCTTTCTCTGCATCTATTGAGATGATCCTATGGTTTTTCTCCTTCAATTTGTTAATATGGATTATCACATTGCTTGATTTGGGTATATTGAAGATTGCTTGCATTCCTGGAATAAGCCCCACTTGATCATGGTGTATGATCCTTTTAATGTGTTGTTGGATTCTGTTTGCTAGTATTTTGTTGAGGATTTTTGCATCTATGTTCATCAGTGATATTGGCCTGTAGTTTTCTTTCTTTGCGACATCCTTGTCTGGTTTTGGTATCAGGGTGATGGTGGCCTCGTAGAATGAGTTTGGGAGTGTGCCTCCCTCTGCTATATTTTGAGTTTGAGTTTGAGTTTGGATAGGTGTTAGCTCTTCTCTAAATGTTTGATAGAATTCGTCTGTGAAGCCATCTGGTCCTGGGCATTTGTTTGTTGGAAGATTTTTAATCACAATTTCAATTTCAGTGCTTGTGATTGGTCTGTTCATATTTTCTATTTCTTCGTGATTCAGTCTTGGCAGGTTGTGCATTTCTAAGAATTTGTCCATTTCTTTCAGGTTGTCCTTTTTATTGGCATATAGTTGCTTGCAGTAATCTCTCATGATCTTTTTTATTTCTGCAGTGTCAGTTGTTACTTCCCCTTTTTCATTCCTAATTCTATTGATTTGATTCTTCTCCCTTTTTTTCTTGGTGAGTCTGGGTAATGGTTTATCAATTTTGTTTATCTTCTCAAAGAACCAGCTTTTACTTTTATTGATCTTTGCTATCATTTCCTTCATTTCTTTTTCATTTATTTCTGATCTGATTTTTATGATTTCTTTCTTTCTGCTAACCTTCGGGTTTTTTGTTCTTTCTCTAATTGCTTTAGGTGCAAGGTTATGTTGTTTCTTTGAGATGTTTCCTATTTCTTAAGGTAGGATTGTATTGCTATAAACTTCCCTGTTAGAACTGCTTTTGCTGCATACCATAGGTTTTGGGTCGTCATGTCTCCATTGTCATTTGTTTCCAGGTATTTTTTGATTTCCTTTTTTATTTCTTCAGTGATCACTTCATTATTAAGTAGTGTATTGTTTAGCCTCCATGTTTTTGTATTTTTTACAGATCTTTTCCTGTAATTGATATCTAGTATACCGTTGTGGTCAGAAAAGATACTTGGTACAATTTCAATTTTCTTAAATTTACCAAGGCTTGATTTGTGACCCTAGATATGTTCTATCCTGCAGAATGTTCTATGAGTACTTGAGAAGAATGTGTATTCTGGTTTTTTTGGATGGAATGCCTATAAATATCAATTAAGTCCATCTTGTTTAATGTATCATTTAAAGCTTGTGTTTCCTTATTGATTTTCATTTTGGATGATCTGTCCATTGGTGAAAATGGGTTGTTAAAGTCCCCTACTAAGAATGTGTTACTGTCAATTTCCTCTTTTATGGCTGTTAGTATTTGCATTATGTATTGATGTGCTCCTATGTTGGGTGCATAGATATTTACAATTGTTATATCTTCTTCTTGGATGGATCCCTTGATCATTAAGTAGTGTCCTTCTTTGTCTCTTCTAATAGTCTTTACTTTAAAATCTATTTTGTCTGTTATGAGAATTGATATTCCAGCTTTCTTTTGATTTCCATTTGCATGGAATATGTTTTTCCATCCCCTCACTCTCAGTCTGTATGTGTCCCTAGGTCTGAAGTGGGTCTCTTGTAGACAGCATATATATGGGTCTTGTTTATGCATCCATTAAGCCAGTCTGTGTCTTTAGCTGGGAGCATTTAATCCATTTATATTTAAGGTAATTATCGATATGTATGTTCCTATTCCCATTTTCTTGAATGTTTTGTGTTTTTTATTGTAGGTATTTTCCTTCTCTTGTGTTTCTTGCCTAGAGAAGTTCCTTTAGCATTTCTTGTAAATCTGGCTTCATTGTGCTGAACTGTCTCAGCTTTTGCTTTTCTGTAAAGGTTTTAATTTCTCCATCAAATCCGAATGAGTCCTTCTGGGTAGAGTAATTTTCGTTGTAGGTTTTTCTCCTTCATCACTTTAAATATGTCCTTCCACTCCCTTCTGGCTTGCAGAGTTTCTGCTGAGAGATCACCTGTTAACATTATGGGGATTCCCTTGTGTGTTATTTGTTGTTTTTCCCTTGCTGCTTTTAATATGTTTTCTTTGTATTTCATTTTTGACAGTTTGATTAATATGTGTCTTGGTGTGGTTCTCCTTGAATTTATCCTGTATGGGACTCTATTTGCTTCCTGGAGTTGATTAACTATTTCCTTTCCCATATTAGAGAAGTTTCCAACTATAATCTCTTCAAATATTTTCTCAGTCCCTTTCTTTTTCTCTTCTTCTTCTGGGACACCTATAATTCAAATGTTGCTGTATTTAATTTTATCCCAGAGGTCTCTGAGACTGTCCTCAGTTCTTTTCCTTCTTTTTTCTTTATTCTGCTCTGCAGTAGTTATTTCCACTATTTTATCTTCCATGTCACTTATCCATTCTTCTGCCACAGTTATTCTGTTATTGATCCATTCTAGAATATTTTTCATTTCATTTATTGTGTTGTTCATCATTGCTTGTTTCCTCTTTAGTTCTTGTACTTCCTTGTTAAATGTTTCTTGCATTTTGTCTATTCTATTTCCAAGATTTTGTATCATCTTTACTATCATTATTCTGAATTCTTTTTCTGGTAGACTGCCTATTTCCTCTTCATTTGTTAGGTCTGGTGGGTTTTTATCTTGCTCCTTCATCTGCCGTGTGTTTTTGTGTCTTCTCATTTTGCTTATCTTACTGTGTTTGGTGTCTCCCTTTTTCAGGCTGCAGGTTCGTCATTCCTTTTTTGTATGTGTGTATCTGTCCTCAGTGGCTAAAATTTGTTCAGTGGGTTGTGTCGGCTTCCTGGTGGAGGGGACTAATGCCTGTGTTCTGGTGGATGAGGCTGTATATTGTTTTTCTGGTGGGCAGGTCCACGTCTGCTCATATGTTTTGAGGTGTCTGTGGACTTATTATGATTTTAGGCAACCTCTCTGCAAATGGGTGGGGTTGTGTTCCTGTCTTGCTCAATGCTTGGCATGGGGTGTCCAGTACTGCAACTTTCTGGTCATTGAGTGAAGCTGGGTGTTGGTGTTGAGATGGAGATCTCTGGGAGATTTTCACCATTTGATATTACGTGGTCCTGGGTGGTATCTTGTTGACCAGTGTCCTGAAGTTGGCTCTCCCACCTAAGAAGCACAGCACTTACGCCTGGCTGCAGCACCAGGATCCTTTCATCCACACGGTCACAAGAAGAGGAAAAGGAGATAAAATATTAAATCTTGCTCTCAACTTCCACCTCCTCAATTTGGGATGATTCGTTGTCTATTCATATATTCCACAGATGCAGGGTACATCAAGTTGATTGTCGAGATTTAATCCACTGTTCCTGAGGCTGTTGGGAGAGATTTCCCTTTCTCTTCTTTGTTCTCACAGCTCTGGGACTCAGCTTTGGATTAGGCCTCACCTCTGCATGTACGTCACTGGAGGACGTCTGTCATTCGCTCAGACAGGACGTGATTAAAGGAGCAGCTGATGCGGGGGCTCTGGTTCTCAGTCTGGGGGGAGGGAGGTGTGCAGATGCGGGGCACGCCTGCAGTGGCAGAGGCCGGTGGGATGTTGCACCAGCCTGAGGCGCACTGTGCGTTCTCCAGGGGAAGTTGTCCCTGGATCCTGGGACCCTGGGAGTGGTGGGGTGCACAGACTCCTCGGACGAGAGGTGTGGAGAATGACCTGTGCTCGCACACAGGCTTCTTGGTGGCAGCAGCAGCGGCCTTAGCATCTCAGGCTCGTCTCTTTCATCCAAGCTCTTAGCCACGGCTTGTGCCCATCTCGGGAGCTCCTCTTAGCAGTGCTCTTAACCCCCTCTCCTCACACACCAGGAAAGAAAGAGAGGAGAAAAAGTCTCTTGCCTCTTCGGCAGGTCCAGACTTTTCCCCGATTCCCTCCCAGCTAGCCATCGTGCACTAACATCCTGCAGGCTGTGTGCATGCCACCAGTCCTCTCCCTGGGATCCGACCAAAGCTGAGCCTCAGCTCCCAGCCACCACCCGCCCCAGCAGGTGAGCAGAAAAGCCTCTCAAGATGGTGAGTGCTGGTTGGCACTGATCCTCTGTGCAGGAATCTCTCTGCTTTGCCCTCTGCACCCCTGTTGCTGTACTCTCCTCCGCGGCTCTAAAACTTCCCCACTCCACCACCCAGTCTCCGCCCGCGATGGGGCTTCCTAGTGTGTGGAAACCTTTCCTCCTTCACAGCTCCCTCCCACTGGTGCAGGTCCTGTCCCTATTCTTTGGTCTCTGTTTTTTCTTTTGCCCTACCCAGGTATGTGGGGAGTTTCTTGCCTTTTGGGATGTCTGAAGTCTTCTGCCAGCATTCAGTAGGTGTTCTGTAGGAGTTGTTCCACGTGTAGATGTATTTCTGATGTATCTGTGGGGAGGAAGGTGATCTCCACGTCTTACTCTTCTGTCATCTTCCCCCTCTCCCTTCATGGGTGTTGAATTTTGTCAAAAGTTTTCCCTGCATCTATTAAGATGATCATATGGTTTTTCTCCTTCAGTTTGTTAATATGGAGTATCACATTGATTGATTTTCGCATATTGAAGAATCCTTGCATTACTGGTGTAAAGCCCACTTGATCATGGTGTATGATCCTTTTAATGTGCTGTTGGATTCTCTTTGCTAGTATTTTGTTGAGGATTTTTGCATCTATGTTCATCAGTGATATTGCCCTGTAGTTTTCTTTCTTTGCGACATCCTTGTCTGGTTTCGGTATCAGGGTGATGGTGGCCTTATACAATGAGTTGGGGAGTGTTCCTCCCTCTGCTATATATTTGAGGAGTTTGAGAAGTGTAGGTGTTAGCTCTTCTCTACATGTTTGATAGAATTTGCCTTTGAAGCCCTCTGGTCCTGGGCTTTTGTTTGTTGAAGATTTTTAATCACAGTGTCGATTTCAGTGCTTGTGATTGGTCTGTTCGTATTTTCTATTTCTTCCTGGTTCCGTCTCGAAAGTTGTGCATTTGTAAGAATTCGTCCATTTCTTCCAGGTTGTCCATTTTATTGGCATACAGTTGCTTGTAGTAACCTCTCATGATCCTTTGTATTTCTGCAGTGTCAGTTGTTACTTCTTTTTCGTTTCTAATTCTATTGATTTGAGTCTTCTCCCTTTTTTTCTTGATGAGTCTGGCTGATGGTTTATCTATTTTGTTTATATTCTCAAAGAACCAGCTTTTAGTTTTATTGATCTTTGCTATCGTTTCTTCATTTCTTTTTCATTTATTTCTGATCTGATCTTTATGATTTCTTTCCTTCTACTAACTTTGGGATTTTTTTTTTGTTCTTCTTTCTCTAATGCTTTAAGTGTAAGGTTAGGTTGTTTATTTCAGAGGTTTCTTGTTTCTTGATGTAGGAGTGTATTGCTATAACTTCCCTCTTAGAACTGCTTTACTATATCCCATGGATTTGGGGTCATTGTGTTTTCATTGTCCTTTGTTTCTAGGTATTTTTTGATTTCCTCTTTGATTTCTTCAGTGATCACTTCGGTATTAAATAGTGTATTGTTTAGCCTCCAGGTATTTGTATTTTTTACAGATCTTTTCCTGTAATTGATATCTAGTCTCATAGCGTTGTGGTTGGAAAAGATACTTGATACGATTTCAATTTTCATAAATTCACCAAGGCTTGATTTGTGACCCAAGATATGATCTATCCTGGAGAATGTTCCATGAGCACTTGAGAAGAATGTGTATTCTGTTGTTTTTGGATGGAATGTCCTGTAAATATCAATTAAGTGCATCTTGTTTAATGTATCATTTAAAGCTTGTGTTTCCTTATTTATTATCACTTTGGCTGATCTGCCCATTGGTGAACGTGGGGTGTTAAAGTCCCCTGCTATGATTGTGTTAATGTCAATTTCCCCTTTAATGGCTGTTAGCATTTGCCTTAAGTATTGAGGTGCTCCTATGTTGGGTGTATAAATATTTACAATTGTCATATCTTCTACTTGGATTGGTCCCTTGATCATTATGTAGTGTCCTTCTTTGTCTCTTGTAACATTCTTTGTTTTAAAGTCTATTTTGTGTGATATGAGGATTGCTACTCCAGGTTTCTTTTGACTTCCATTTGCATGGAATATCTTTTTCCATCCCCTCTATTTCAGTCTGTATGTGTCCCAGTTCTGATGTGGGTCTCTTGTAGACAGCATATATATGGTTTTTGTTTTTGTATCCGTCCACCAAGTCTATGTGTTTTGGTTGGAGCATTTAATCCATTTACATTTAAGGCAATTATCGATATGTATGTTCCTATTCCCATTTTCTTAATTGTTTTGGGTTTGTTATTGTAGGTCTTTGCCTTCTCTTGTGTTTCCTGCCTAGGAAAGTTCCTTTAACATTTGTTGTAAAGCTCATTTGGTGGTGCTGAATTCTCTTAACCTTTGCTTTTCTGTAAAGATTTTAACTTCTCCGTCGTATCTGAATGAGTTCCTTGCTGCTTAGAGTAATCTTGATTGTAAGTTTTTCTCCTTCATCACTTTTAATATGTCCTGCTACTCCCTTCTGGCTTGCAGAGTTTCTGCTGAGAGATCAGCGGTTAACCTTATGGGGATTACCTTATGTGTTTAATTTGTTGTTTTTCCCTTGCTGCTTTTAATATTTGTTCTTTGTATTAATTTTTGATCGTTTGATTAATATGTGTCTTGGCGTGGTTCTCCTTGGATTCATCCTGTATGCGACTCTCTGTTCTTCCTGGACTTAATTAATTATTTCCTTTCCCATATTAGGGAAGTTTTCAACTATAATCTCTTCAAATATTTTCTCAGTCCCTTTCTTTATCTCTTCTTCTGGGACCCATATAATTCGAATGTTTGTGCATTTAATGTTGTCCCAGAGGTCTCTCAGACTGTCCTCAATTCTTTTAATTCTTTTTTCTTTATTCTGCTCTGCAGTAGTCATTTCTACTATTTTGTCTTCCAGGTCACTTATCCGTTCTTCAGCCTCAGTTATTCTGCTTTTGATCTCTTCTAGAGTATTTTTAATTTCATTTATTTTGTTGTTCATCACTGGTTTTTTGCTCTTTAGAAATTCTAGGTCCTTGTTAAACGTTTCTTGTTTTTCTCCATTCTATTTCCAAGATTTTGGATCATCTTTACTATCATTATTTTGAATTCTTTTTCAGGTATACTGCCTATTTTCTCTGTGCTTGTTAGGTCTGGTGTGTTTTTGCCTTGCTCCTTCATCTGCTCTGTGTTTCTCTGTCTTCTTATTTTGCTTAACTTACTGTGTTTGTGGTCTCCTTTTCACGGGCTGCAGGTTCATAGTTCCTGTTGTTTTCAGTGTTTGCCCCCAGTGAGTAAGGTTGGTTCAGTGGCTTTTGTAGGCTTCATTGTGGAGGGCACTAGTGACTGTGTTCTGTTGGATGAGCCTGGAATTTGTCTTTCTGTTGGGCAGGTCCAAGTCTGGTGGTGTGTTTTGGGTGTCTGTGGCCTTATTATGATTTTAGGCAGCCTCTCTGCTAATGGATGTGTTTGTGTTCCTGTCTTGCTCTTTGTTTGGTATAGGGTATCCAGCACTGTAGCTTGCTGGTCATTGAGTGGAGCTGGGTCTTGCCTTTGAGATGTAGATCTCTGGGAGATTTTCACCATTTAATATTATGTGGTGCTGGGAGGTCTCTTGTGGACCAGTGTCCTGAATTTGGCTGTCCCACGTCAGTGGCACAGCCCTGACACCTCACTGGAGCACCAAGAGCCTGTCATCCACACAGTTCAGAATAAAATGGAGAAAGGAAGGAAAGAAAGAAAGAAAGAAAGAAATACAAAGAAAGAAAGAAAGAAGAAAGAAGATAAAATAAAATAAATTTATTAAAATTAAAAATTATTAAGAAAAATTTTTTGAAAAGTAATTTTAAAAAAAGACAGACAGAGCCCTAGGACAAATGGTAAAAGAAAAGCTATATAGGCAAAATCACACAGAAGCATACACATACACACTCACAAAAAGAGAAAAAGAGAAATACATATATATATATATATATATATATATATATATATATATATATATATATATATATATATATATATATATCGTTGCTCCCAAAGTCTATCTCCTCAATTTGGGATGATTCGTTGTCTATTCAGGTATTCCACAGATACCGGGTACATCAAGTCAATTGTGGAGATTTAATCCGCTGCTCCTGAGGCTTCTGGGAGAACTTTCTCTTCTTTGTTCGCTCAGCTCCCAGGGTTCAGCTTTGGATTTCGACCTGCCTCTGTGTGTCGGTCGCCTGAGGGCATTTGTTCTTTGCTCAGACAGCAGGGGGTTAAAGGAGCAGCTGATGTGGGAGCTCTGGCTCACTCAAGCCAGTTGGAGGGAGGGGTACAGAGTGTGGGTGAGCCTGCAGCGGCAGAGGCCAGCATGATGTTGCAACAGCCTGAGGTGCGCTGTGTGTTCTCCCGTGGAAGTTGTCCCTGGATCACAGGACCCTGGCAGTGGCAGGCTGCACAGGCTCCTGGGAGGGGAGGGAACACATTTTTTAGAAATGCATTTTCTTGCTGTACACCATATCTTAGTGACATAGGTTGACAGCAGCCTACAACACCAAGATTTTCTCTCTGAATTCTCTTGTGGATACCTGCCTAGGCCTCAACAATCAGCAGAACCAGCAAACTCCAAATGTTGGACTCTCCTCAATGGATGATTGCTCCCTCTGCTGTATAGTCTATTCTTATGGAACTAGGAGTCAGTGAAGGTTTTTGAGCAGGGATGTGGCAAAATCAAATCTCTGTTGTGGAAAGATTGCCCTTGTGTCATGAGGGCATATGGATTGAGCAAGGATGAAAATGAATGAAAAGAGCCACATTAGGAAGGAGGCTACTGCAGTAGCCAATCTACTACCACTCTGATATCCCCTCAGAGGCCATGAACTCCTTTGGGTAATCAACAGAAAATAGAAATTAGTTGAGTTTGCATCATCTTAGGAATATTTACAGATCTCAAGAAGATTTGGAAGAATGATCAATATCTGGGTTTATACTTGGCAGGGCTCGTGCAGTGGGCTGAAGGGGGTCAAGGAATTGGGGCTCTTGTGAGAGTCAAGCTGAACTCATTGACCATGAAGCCCAGTAAAACAAGGAAGGGGGTTAGCTATAGGGTCAAATGCAAGAAGTCCCATTGCAAGTAGCATTCAGCAGCTGTAATATCAGTGAGGGGGGAAGGACAGACTGTGAGATTAGTGAGACCCAAGAGGGTTTCATAGATGCCCAATGGTCACTTCTTGTACTCTTATCTCATGCATCATGAGAGAATGGGAATTGGTCTTTACCACTGTGTTCTTTCAAGCACATGTGGAGGCAGAGAGTAGTAGGAACAACATAGGTTCTAGAGTAAGGGATCATGGGTTATTTCACAACTCTACACTTACTAACCCTGTAACATCTGAGCAGCTCTTCACCATGTTCTGCCTCCTTCTGCTGCTCCTAGAAAAGCAGCCTGGTCAGTGGTTAACAGGGAGAGCTCTGGAGTCAGTGCAACCTTGTGTAGGGCCTTGTGGAATTGTGGCCTGACAAACTTCTCAGTTTCAGTTTCTTCCTTAGTAAAGCAGGGATACTGGTATTCCCTACCACCTGGAGTTGTGAGAATTAAATGAGATAATGCAAGCTAAGCTTTTAGCACAACACATGGAACATAGTAACTAATTAATAATATAGTGTAATTACCATATTGTGTTACTAATACATAATCATAATTATTAACAACTGTAAAATGGTCATACAATCTGTAGCTCTGAGAGTTTCTGTGAGGATCAAATAATGAATATAAAAATGTTTTTAAAAATATAAACCACTGTACGGATATAAAATATTAATTATGATGATAACAATGACCTTTTCAAAATGAGATGCTCCCTAGGCACACATACAGAGCCAGTGTTTTGTGATTGCTGAGGGAGTGGCTCATTTCTCCCGGATGGTTAGCCTGCTTTGTCTGCCCTGGCTTCTCTTACTGCCTAGAATTAGCTGATAATTGCTCATCCACCCATGCTGCCCTGAGTGGGGTGTTTGGTCTGTTCTCGCTGTGGCTGATAACAAGGATGCTGCTGCGATAAGCAGATAATGGATGAAGCAAACATGCACTCTGAAGGCAGCCTTGGGTGGTCACCAAAAGCCAACACTACCCAGCCATCTGATGATGGAGAATGCAGACTCCAGTTGCATTTAGAGCCTCATCTCCTACAGATCCGTTAAGAAATTTTCCCAAAGGTCAGGCAGTGGGGAAGTAGAGAAGTCGGTTGTGGAGGACTGTTCTGATTCTAAACCTTGTGTTCTTTTTGCTTTGTGTTCTTGTGCCTCTCATTGCCTCCTTTGGGGGTGACAGAAAGGGGTTAATTAGTGTGTTGGGATGGAAGAAGTTGGCAGAAATATCCTGATGAGCTTGAAAACCCTCTTGGCTGTTTGTATTAGAGCCGATCACTGAAGGAGTGGGCAAAAGACCTATCCTGAGAGGAGTGCTAATTATTATCTATTTGAAAAAAATGACGGTTGCCATTCCCAGAAATCATGGCAAGAGCTGATGTTCAGCCCTGGTAATCTTTCCAAGTAAGAATGAGCACTAGGCCCAGCAAAATTATCTTTTCCCTCCCAATCATTTTTGCTCCCAATTTCAATGAGAAGTAAAAAATTCCTTCAGTTCCAAACCTGAGTCATCTAACTCCTTCTGCCTCTTCCTCTGTCTCCTATCAGTCCTTAACTCTGTTGATTTTCCCTTCATAAGGGCTCTCTCTCACAGTCCCTCTATCCCTACCTTGGCCAGGGCTCTGCTCCATCTCTGTATGTCCCACTCACCCTGTGCATAGGCACCAGCATGAGCTTTCAGAATCAAAGCTCTTTTCACATCATATTCTTTCTCAAAGTACTTCATGACATGTCCACAGTGTATAGAATAAAGCTCAAGTTCATGGGTATGTTGTTCAAGACCGTTCAAGATCAGCCACCTTTGTCATCACTCATGCTGCCCAGAAACACCCTCCTTACTTTCTCATACTCATTCTTCAAGGCTGAGATTAAAAATAATCTTTGTTGTGAAGGTTTTCTTGATTCTCTTGATGAGGAATAGTCAGTTACTCCTCTGTATTTCCACAGTCCTGGTTTGGGTGTGTTTATTTCATGCTGTTTTATGTATTCTGACTTATCTGAGTGTTCATTTTCCTGCCCAGATAGCAGTCTCCATATGGGCAGAGGCTGGGCCGTATCCATCTCAGCCTCCCAGAGAGCACCCATTGATCCCAAGCAGCAGGCCACAGAAGGGACTGAATTAACACTTACTCATTTGCCCCCATTCTACTGCAACTACCTAGCTGAGCCACATTAAAAAACAAAGCAAAGCAAAACAAAACCCTTACTTTTGTCTGAATAACTCATGTATAGAGAGTTTCTGAGCTCGTGAGTAGACCTCATGATCTAGTTGTGCCTAAAAACTACAGGAAAAAGAGATGTTCAGGCATGAAATCAATGAGCAACACACCAAAGGTAGAAAAGCAGATCCAGGATACTCTCCTCCCTCTGTTTGCAGCTAATAGTGCTGTCCACACATTTGGAGGTGGAGGGTGTTTCATTTATTTGCTTATTTTATATATTTTTGCATTCTTCTTTTTCCTCTTACATTAGATGCATTGTCAGGTGTCCCTAAATTGAGATTAAGTTATGCAAGCTGTATATTTTTTAAATGGTAGCTTGAGCTCATATTATAGTCACTTCTGTGTCACCAAATCCAGGAAATAATAGAGAAGACAGATATTAAAATAAATCTGTATCTACCTGATATAGGGAAAGAAGGGACATGGTGAATCAGAAACTATGAGAAATCTCTGAAAGACAGAAAGCAGACGGATTTCGACTGAAGATGAAAGAACAGCCTGGACAGGTGTGATAGGGTTGTACCATGAAGGTGATAGCAGCACCAAGAATATGTGGGTTCTGGGGCTGGAGGAAGCTCAGGAGACATCGACAGGGCTGGTGATAGGGGTTCCATAGAGGGAGCAGCTAGGCGTGTTGACTTCACTTGTTGGCTAGAGGAGGGGGGCGTTTGCTCCCAGGCAGAAGTAGCATGTGGGGTCTTTGAGCCAGAGAGATGGGCCCAAGGTTCAGGTGACTGGCACTGCTGGGAGAAACATTTTTAAAACAGTGTCCTTAACATTTGGTAAGAGAGAGAAACCAGAGCACGTGAAACAACAGTGAATGTTGTACAAACATTTGAGTTAGGTATGAAATAGGGTTACTGACTTAGTAATTCAACAGATGGGAAGTTCAGCCTTGAGTCCTCACTATTTAGCATCACAGCAATCTCAGTTTGCCCAGGACTGAAGGGATTTCAGAATTACTTTCAGTGCTAAAATCAAGAAGGTCCCAGGCAAATAGGGACACGTTTGTCACCCTGCCACCATCCTTTTTCTCACCTCATCTATCAGAACAATGTTTCATTTGACCTCTTGTTTCAAAAGCTGCTGGAGCTACTCTGTGGCTCAGTTTTTTTTTTTTTTTTTTTTTTTGCAAATTCTTTTTTTTTTTTTAACACCTTTATTGGGATATAATTGCTTTACAATGGTGTGTTAGTTTCTGCTTTATAACAAAGTGAATCAGTCATACATAAACATATGTTCCCATATGTCCTCCCTCTTGAGTCTCCCTCCCTCCCACCCTCCCTATCCCACCCCTCCAGGCTGTCACAAAGCACCGTGTGGCTCAGTTTTTGGCAATTCCCAATGTTGGTTGTGTGGGTCTCAGATCACTTATGTAACACATTCTTTTGCCCCCTCTGATTTATTGTTGTCACTGAAAACATTTACAATTATATTAATTTGGCGTATGTTGAATGAGATATGTAATCATTATGATGCATGGGATCAGGAGACCCATATTGCATTTGTCGTAAGTATGATTTTTTAATGGCCAAACCAAGTTTTAGTTTTCATTCTAAGTTCTCCAGGTTCTATAACTGATGCTGATGTCTATGCCTTCCATAATTACACTGATCTAAAAGCCCCAGCGTGGAATTACATACACTTAACTGCAGGTAAGAAAGCAAGGTTCTGGGTCTGATTCTCTAACAGTTGAGATCTCTTGCCCCAAGCTTGAGAAGGTATCTGTGGACATTCCTGGGTACTCATCCAGCCAGATTTCTCCCTATCAGATGGTTTCAGCAGCTGTGTCCTATTACCCATCCACAAGTCAGGATCTTTAAGCATTTGTAGCTTTAATTAATCCATTCATTTATTTGGTCAATCAGCAAACATTTATTGAGAAACTATTATGTTCCAAAAAGTTCTGGTGTTGAAGATTTAATAGTGAATGAATAGACAAAATCTCTGATTTCAGGGCATATATTCTAGTGGGAATGGGACATTGATAAAAGAATGAATGAACAGATAACCACCATATAACTAACAACAAGTAAAGAAGAAAGCTGTCAGACAGTGCTGGATGCTTAGCAAATGAATAAGGCTAGGTGCTTTGATGAAAATTTCCTAGGTAGTGACTTCTTCTTGGTGGTCAGGAAGGCCTTTCAAGGAGGTGACATTTGAGTTAAAATTGAATGGTGGGGAGTCGGCCATGTAGAGATGGGGAAATGGGACAAAAAAAGGCATGCCTATTGGAAGAAAAGCTAGGAACAATCTCCCAGGAGGAAGTAAGTCTGAAGTATCTGAGGATCAGCAAAAAAAACAGGGGGGTGAGAGCTGTAGGCTAGCCTGAGGTCTCAGGAGGCTGTGGAGAGGAGTTTGGGTTTTATGCTAAGTTAGTGATAAATCTGTGGAGAATTTTAAGTAGGGGAAAGACAAGATACAAATTTTCAAATAAATCATTCAGATTGTGGTGGAGAGAAGGGATAGAAAGATCTGAGTGTGGAGGCAGGGAGTCCAGTTAGGCTGCTGCAGGAGTTGTCCAAGGAATGATGATGGTGGTGTTGGCCTGAATGATGGTGATGAAGGTGGCAAGAAGGAAATGATAATGGAATATATGGTGGAAGTAACGTGGATGGGACTTGAGACTGATTTGATGTGGGAAGGAGGGTGTAGTGGGTTGAATTGTGGCCCCCAAAGATATGTCCACCTGGAACCTCAGAATGTGACCTTATTTTGAATAAGGGTTTTTGCAGATATAATTAAGATAAGGATCTTGAGATAAGATCATCCTGGATTATACCAGGCCCGAAATCCAAGGTGGATGTCTTTTAAGAGACAGAAAAGAGACAGACCCAGAGACCCAGAGGGGTAGGTCATGTGAAGACAGAGGCAGAGATTAAAGTCATTCATTTACAAGTCAAGGAACGCCAAGGATTGCTCACAGCCAACAGAAGGTAGAAGAGGCATGAAATGGATTCTCCTTCAAAGCCACCAGAAGGAATCAACCCTGCCAATGTCTAGTTTTGGACTTCTGGCCTCTAGAACTGTGAGAGAATAAATTTCTGTGGTTTTAAGCCAAATTTGTGGTAAATTTGTTATGGCAACAACAGGAAACTAATAAAGAGGGGAAGAGGGAAGTCAAGAATATCTCCTGAGTTTTTTACTTTTTTAGTTTTACCTAGTGGATGATAATACCATTTACTGAGATGGGGAAGACTGGGATAAGAGCAAGATTTTCTATAACTAGTCTTATCTTCTAGAGGTGGCAAGGTGGAAGGAATTCCACATGAAGTAGAATTCAGTTCCAGCTTGCAGATCCAGGGAAGAGGAAAGGGGTAAGCAGAGGTGGTTCCAGGTCTAGGGTTAAAGTACGGGGGGAGGGCCAAGAGCATTGTTCAAATAAAAGACTGACAGGGGGATCTAGTGTTCCTCACTCTAATCTTCCTTCCCTTATTTGTGAATGAACTTGGGGCATTTCCCTAATTTCTTTGAATCTTATTTGCTTCATTTTAAAATAGAAGTTTAAAAACATGTAGCACTTTTATTTTGTAGTGAAGATGATATCCTTTATTTTTATCATTTTTCTAAGATGTTTATTAAAGATCAACATTTTCCTCTTTTTAGTCCACCTACAATATCAAGGGAATTAGTTGAAATGCACTAATGTGGTTAAGGGGAAGAATTCCCCATCAGTAGAAGTAAGCTCTGCTACCTTGCAGTATTTGGGAACGGAAATATGTTCAAGCCAGCTGCGATTTCCAAGTGCCTTAAATGTTATTTCAAAATTTTTTCAGGAATTTCCCAACTTTTCATTCAAGAAATTCCTCCCCCCACTCCCCGCCAATGCCTGGTCCGAAAGGGATCACTTTACTGTAATATGGTATTTATAAACACATCAAGGTATTTTATTGAAAAGAATTTTCAAATTGGGGAATCGAAGAAAAATCTTTTAAATCATTAAGGCAGCTGCCTCTTGCTTTTCATGTAAGATCACGGATGCCATGATAAAATCAGTGGAATTGCTCAACCCTCCTGTGTCAGTTGCCTATAAATTTTCAGGATTCAGTCAGTAATCCTTGAATGTGCTGACAGATTCTTTAGGGTTTGGTTACTGCAGTTAGAGAACATCTAGGAAGCTATAAATAATGGCCTCACTGTCTTTGCTCAAGCTGTTTTCTCTGCCTGAAAATCCTCCCCCTTCCCCATTGTCACATCCATCCTGTCCTCCCCTAATCCTTCAGAACACTGATTAAAGGCCCCATTTACAGGAAAATCCCTCCTTTTATTACATTCATGATGAGGTGGAGATCTTGGGAGAACTCTAGGCATCCCCCGCCCCAACTCCACACCAGCCAGCTGTGACCCCCATCCTCCTTGGACCTCCTTCCCATGGCAATTTCTGTACCTCTCTCAGCTTGCTGGACACTGTCTCTCTTAAGTGCTGTAGTTTTCCTTTTCTTGTTTCTTTCTTCTCAGCATCTTGATCTAAACTCTCTTCACCTCTGCTTTCACTCATCACAGCCTTACACAGTGAGGAATGGAAAGGGTCCATGAGCATGGATGGATGGATACATGCTTATAGGCATGTAGGCATGCTGAACACACATGCTGTCTATGAATTTTGAAGTGGCTCTTTCTTTGCCCACATGCTTGCTTTGGCAGTATGCAGCAGGTGCAACATAGATGGACTGTTCTGGCACTTGGGTCTTTTTCAATTTAGCTTCTTGAGCCACCAGTTTGGCTCCTTCTTCCTTACTTCTCATTTCTCCCTTGATTCATTTTACTGCTTAGTCTCCCATAAGACTTCCGCACAATACGCACAGCTGGTTTTCCCTGGATAATAATTCAGCTTATCTCTTGACCATGGTTTCTTCTAACTATGGCTTCTCTGGTGTGATGATAGACTCTCGAATTACCTTGGATAAAACACTTCTGAGCTCAATCCATTCTTTGGGACTTTCTTTCTTCTACTATTGGACCTGTCTTCATTTTATTAATGGGGAGTTTTTCACCTTATTGATAGTAACTCAGGGAAGAACTAAACTCCAGAGACATTATGCTCTCTCTAGAGAGACAAAGATTTAGAGAAAGAGATATGGCAGCCCCAGTTTATTTATACATCAGGTTTCATGGAAACCTTGCTTTACAGTATAGAAAAACTACCTGAGCTTTGTAGATTCATTTTCTGAACAGTTGTAGTTTGGGGAGACCCAGATCCATGTAATTACTTGGTAAATCATAATGGGGCCCCACAGTATGATGGCATGACTAAGGAGAAGGGTAGCTGTAAAGACATAAGACTGTTTTTCCAAAGTTAGGCAAGAAAATCAGATTCATTGCTTCCAAAATCCACCCTATCTATTCACACCCACCTCACATTGATAATTTTATTGATGATATAGTTTAAAAGATATCACTAGATTTCTGACTGTCAATGTTCAAAGGCCCTTAGAGACCATCTAGTGTGGTGTTTTCCAAAGTGAGAGATTATACCCTCGTGGCACTGGCGTCATTTTGATGAGGTATCTAGATACAATGCTAAATACTGTTGACTCATATAGTAAGAGTCATTCCCTTTTAAAATTCTCCAGCCTTCTGATTAACCAAGGAAAAGGCTGCAATTTGGAGCCCAAATGTCCTTATCACCTCTCCATTATTTACTAATCATCTTTATTTATTCATTTGTTTATAAATAAAGCAAAAGCAAACACAAGGCTCAAACTTTCTATAGGCAACCATCTCTATGAAGTGAATTTTTTTTTTTTTTTTTTTTGTGGTACGCGGGCCTCTCACTGCTGTGGCCTCTCCCGTTGCGGAACACAGGCTCCGGACGCGCAGGCTCAGTGGCCATGGCTCACAGGCCCAGCCGCTCCGCGACATGTGGGATCCTCCCAGACCAGGGCACGAACCCGTGTCCCCTGCATCGGCAGGCGGACTCCCAACCACTGCGCCACCAGGGAAGCCCTATAAAGTGAATTTTTAATGCCTGTGTTGTCACTGTGTTTGTTTTTCATGTTTCATGACTACATGTGGCAAGGGATATTCATTTACTATTTAACATGGTAGTGTAAGCTTTCCATTTGCAAATATTTATATAAGTAAAATTGTGAGTTAACTAAAAGGGAAATGATGACACTAATTGAGACCCACAGAGTCTCAGGTTTTGGGAAGTCCGTGGTGAAAAATAAAGATGCAGTCCCCACTCTCTTTAGAATTAAATCAATTTGTTGAACCTTGCACCCTTTGTGACTTACATTTGTCCTTCTAATTTGGAGCTTCTAGGAATTATTTCCACCAAGTATGTGACTTAATTCTACCTTGTGGCAATGAACTCCTCAAGAATACATGATGCAATGGGAAGCCAGGCAAGGCTGGGATGTGTCAAGGCATTCCAGATTGGGGCCACTCCTGCAGGCAACAGGCTTCGTACAAGCCTCTCTCCATTTTATGAGGTAATTTAACTCATGGCTGATTCAGGAAAGAGCTAGTCCATTAAATGCTTCCATGGCTTCTGTAAGAAGATGGCTGGGTACTGCTCTTGAAAGCTCTCAGGACGTCATGTAATCCCTTTCCGCCAGCAGAAGGTGGATTGATGCCACATCCGAGAAGTGATTGGTGATGTTGTCTTCAGGAACCACTTCCCCTCAGTCATCATACTAGCTTTCAATTTTCTAAATCAAGTGGGGGAAAAATAGATATTGGGGTCTGGTGAACATCTGGGTAACATATTAGTCAAAGGAATCTGTTTCTCTTTTCCTCTTACAGCGAGGCAACTATCCTCCATTCCTAGCAAAATGATTAATGATAGCACACGGAAGCCAAAAGCATATGAGCTTTTACTTTACATTTTTTTCCCCTCCTACCTGTGGATGATAGGCTTTTCCTACCTGTGTTCTGGCTTGGGACAGTCAATGTTCCAGGAATCTATCAGGTCTGTTTCTTGAGAGGCCTGTGGATTTGCTGATTGACTTCCTTTTTGGTGCACTTGAGCAATTATTTGCTATAGATGATGCAGAAATTTCTGAGGCATAAAAATCTGCCATTGCCCTCTGCTTCAATTTCTCTCTATCTTTATCAAGTGAAGGCAAACCACAGCCCAGACAGACAGGAAGGCACATTCACAAGTGTGTGGTGACCTGAAAGTGTTGGCTGACTCATGAGTGAGGTCAGGGTCACCTCCTGTGGCCACGTGATTTCAGATACCACAGAGATAACAAAGACCTAGCCCAAATCCCCCAGCTCACCCCTTCCTGCAGTGGCTTAAGGCCTGACAGCTCCCACTTCTGTTTACAACAGCTGGGAAGAGCTATGCATATATGTAGAAGTGGGGATTCTTGTGTCTTCCTGTAGCCTCATGAGACCAATGTGGCATCCTTTCTCTGCTGTAAGGCCCTCCACCGACCCAATTCTTACTTCCATTTCCATTTATTTTTCTTCAGCTTGACCATTCTCCTCTGAGTACTCCCTCATTCCCACTCCTGAGAACACAGTGCAGCTTCTCAGTTGTGATCTGGGTCTATAGGACTGCTTTTCTTGCCTTATTCCCCCAGATTTGTACCGCCTACACCGACTGTTAACTCCTTATATCACTTTTCCCCATCCTACCCTCACACACAGAGGGCACGGAAGGCCACAACTTAGAGCGAAATCTGAGCCATGCTTTAACCATGAGAAGTGCCTCCCTCTCATCTAGCCAACTTTCTGGCTAGCCCTGGATCTATCAGAGATTGGTCTTATTTCTGGCTGATTTGTCATCCTCACAGGCCTGAACGGTGAGTTAGATAAGGGTAGGAGAACTGAAAATCTTGTGTCTTCTGAAACCAATACATCTCTGTGCCTCCCTCCTCATTCTTGGGCTCCATTTACAGCTTTTCCCAGGCCTGTTCTTTCACTCCTTTTATTTTCTCTTGTGGTGAGAACTTTTATTCTTAATATTTTTATTAGAGTATAATTGCTTTACAATGGTGTGTTTCTGTTTATAACAAAGTGAATCAGTTATACATGTACATATGTCCCCATATCTCTTCGCTCTTGCACCTCCCTCCCTCCCACACTCCCTATCCCACTCCTCTAGGTGGTCACAAAGCACCGAGCTGATCTCCCTGTGCTATGTGGCTACTTCCCACTAGCAATCTATTTTACGTTTGGTAGTGTATATATGTCCATGCCACTCTCTCACTTTGTCACAGCTTACCCTTCCCCCTCCCCATATCCTCAAGTCCATTCTCTAGTAGGTCTGTGTCTTTATTCATGTCCTGCCCCTAGGTTCTTCATGAACTTTTTTTCTTAGATTCCATATATATGTGTTAGCATACAGTATTTGTTTTTCTCTTTCTGACTTACTTCACTCTGTATGACAATCTCTAGGTCCATCCACCTCACTAAGAATAGTTCGTTCCATTTTATGGCTGAGTAATATTCAACTGTATATATGTGCCACATTTTCTTTATCCATTCATCTGTTGACAGACATTTCAGTTTCTTCCATGTCCTGGCTATTGTAAATAGAGCTGCAATTAATATTTTGGTACATGACTCTTTTTGAATTACAGTTTTCTCAGGATATATTCCCAGTAGTGGAATTGCTGGGTCGTATGGTAGTTCTATTTTTTGATTTTTAAGGAACATCCATACAGTTCTCCATAGTGGCTGTATCAATTTACATTCCCACCAACAGTGCAAGAGTGTTCCCTTTTCTCCACACCCTCTCCAGCATTTATTGTTTCTAGATTTTTTGATGATGGCCATTCTGACGTGTGTGAGATGATATCTCATTGTAGTTTTGATTTGCATTTCTCTAATGATTAATGATGTTGAGCATTCTTTCATGTGTGTGTTGACAATCTGTATATCTTCTTTGGAGAAATGTCTATTTAGGTCTTCTGCCCATTTTTGGATTGGGTTGTTTGTTTTTTTAATGTTGAGCTGCATGAGCTGCTTGTAAATTTTGGAGGTTAATCCTTTGTCCATTGCTTCATTTGCAAATATTTTCTCCCATTCTGAGGGTTGTCTTTGGTCTTGTTTATGGTTTCCTTTGCTGTGCAAAAGATTTGAGGTTTCATTAGGTCCCATTTCTTTATTTTTGTTTTTATTTCCATTTCTCTAGGAGGTGGGTCAAAAAGGATCTTGCTGTGATTTATGTCACAGAGTGTTCTGCCTATGTTTTCCTCTAAGAAGTTTGATGGTTTCTGGACTTACATTTAGGTCTTTAATCCATTTTCAGTTTATTTTTGTGTATGGTGTTAGGGAGTGTTCTAATTTCATTCTTTTAAATGTAGCTGTCCAGTTTTCCCAGCACCGCTTATTGAAGAGGCTGTCCTTTCTCCACTGTATATTCTTGCCTCCTTTATCAAAGATAAGGTGACCATATGTGTGTGGGTTTACCTCTGGGCTTTCTATCCTGTTCCATTGATCTGTACGTCTGTTTCTGTGCCTCTATCATAGTGTCTTGATTACTGTAGCTTTGTAGTATAGTCTGAAGTCAGGGGGTCTGATTCCTCCAGCTCCATTTTTCGTTATCAAGATTGCTTTGGCTATTCGGAGTCTTTTGTGTTTCCATACAAATTGTGAAAACTTGTTCTAGTTCTGTGAAAAATGCCAGTGGTAGATTGATAGGGATTGCATTGAATCTGTAGATTGCTTTGGGTAGCATTGTCATTTTCACAAAGTTGATTCTTCCAATCCAAGAACATGGTATATCTCTCCATCTATTTGTATCATCTTTAATTTCTTTCATCAGTGTCTATAAGTTTCTGCATACAGGTCTCTTGTCTTCTTAGGTAGGTTTATTCCTAGATATTTTATTCTTTTTGTTGCAAAGGTAAATGGGAGTGTTTTCTTAATTTCACTTTCATATTTTTCATCATTAGTGTATAGGAATGCAAGAGATTTCTGTGTATTAATATTGTGTCCTGCTAATTTACCAAATTCATTGATTAGCTCTAGCAGTTTCCTGGTAGCATCTTTAGGATTCTCTATGTATAGTATCATGTTATCTGCAAACACTGACAGTTTTATTTCTTCTTTTCCAATTTGGATTCCTTTTATTTATTTATCTTCTCTGATTGCTGTGGCCTGGACTTCCATAACTATGTTGAATAATAGTAGTGAGAGTGGGCAACCTTGTCTTGCTCCTGATCTTAGTGGAAATGGTTTCAGTTTTTCACCACTGAGTATGATGTTGGCTGTGGTTGTGTCACATATGGCCTTTATCATGTTGAGGTAAGTTCCCTCTATGCCTAATTCCTGGAGGGGTTTTTATCATAAAATGGTGCTGAGTTTTGTCGAAATCTTTCTCTGCATCTATTGAGATGATCATATAGTTTTTCTCCTTACATTTGTTAATATGGTGTATCACGATGATTGATTTGCGAATACTGAAGAATTTTTTCATTCCTGGGATAAACCACACTTGATCATAGTGTATGATCCTTTTAATGTGCTGTTCGATTCTGTTTGCTAATGTTTTGTTGAGGATTTTTGCATCTATATTCATCAGTGATATTGGCCTATAGTTTTCTTTCCTTGTGACATCTTTGTCTGGATTTGCTATCAGAGTGATGGTGGCCTCGTAGAATGAGTTTGTGAGTGTTCCTCCCTCTGCTATATTTTGGAAGATTTTGAGAAGGATAGGTGTTAGCTCTTCTCTAAATGTTTGATAGAATTCACCTGTGAAGCCATTTGGTCCTCGGCTTTTGTTTGTTGGAAGACTTTTTTATATATATAACAATATAAAACAAATTCCATTCAACTTTAAAGGTGTGAATTTATGCCATGCACATGGTGTGATTGTCCTAATTATTTCCTTTTTTTTTTTACATCTTTATTGGGGTATAATTGCTTTACAATGGTGTGTTAGTTTCTGCTTTATAACAAAGTGAATCAGTTATACATATACATATGTTCCATATCTCTTCCCTCTTGCATCTCCATCCCTCCCACCCTCCCTATCCCACCCCTCCAGGCGGTCACAAAGCACCGAGCTGATCTTCCTGTGCTATGGGGCTGCTTCCAATTTGGTAAAGCTATCTACCTTACGTTTGGTAGTGTATATATGTCCATTCCTCTCTCGTGCTTTGTCACAGCTCACCATTCACCCTCCCGATAACGTCAAGTCCATTCTCTAGTAGGTCTGTGTCTTTATTCCTGTCTTACCCCTAGGTTCTTCATGACATTTTTTTCCCTTAAATTCCATATATATGTGTTAGCATATGGTATTTGTCTCTCTCTTTCTGACTTACTTCACTCTGTATGACAGACTCTAGGTCTATCCACCTCATTACAAATAGCTCAGTTTCGTTTCTTTTTATGGCTGAGTAATATTCCATTGTATATATGTGCCACATCTTCTTTATCCATTCATCCGATGATGGGCACTTAGGTTGTTTCCATCTCTGGGCTATTGTAAATAGAGCTGCAATGAACATTTTGGTACATGACTTTTTTGAATTATGGTTTTCTCAGGGTATATGCCCAGTAGTGGGATTGCTGGGTCATATGGTTGTTCTATTTGTAGATTTTTAAGGAACCTCCATATTGTTCTCCATAGTGGCTGTACCAATTCATATTCCCACCAGCAGTGCAAGAGTGTTCCCTTTTCCCCACACTCCCTCCAGCATTTATAGTTTCTAGATTTTTTGATGATGGCCATTCTGACTGGTGTGAGATATCTCGTTGTATTTTTGATTTTCATTTCTCTAATGATTAATGATGTTGAGCATTCTTTCATGTGTTTGTTGGTAGTCTGTATATCTTCTTTGGAGAAATGTCTATTTAGGTCTTCTGCCCATTTTTGATTTGGGTTGTTTGTTTTTTTGTTATTGAGCTGCATGAGCTGCTTGTAAATTTTGGAAATTAATCCTTTGTCAGTTGCTTCATCACTCCCTAACACCATACACAAAAATAAGCTCAAAAATGGATTAAAGACCTAAATAAAAGGCCAGAAACTATCAAACTCTTAGAGGATAACATAGGCAGAACACTCTATGACGTAAATCACAGCAAGATCCTTTTTCACCCACCTCCTAGAGAAATGGAAATAAAAACGAAAATAAAGAAATGGGACCTAATGAAACTTGAAAGCTTTTGCACAGCAAAGGAAACCATAAACAAGACCAAAAGACAACCCTCAGAATGGGAGAAAATGTTGGAAGACTTTTAATCACAGTTTCAATTTCACTGCTTGTGATTGGTCTGTTCATATTTTCTATTTCTTCCTGGTTCAGTCTCGGAAGGTTGTGCATTTCTAAGAATTTGTCCGTTTATCCAGGTTGTCCATTTTATTGGCATACAGTTGCTTGTAGTAATCACTCATGATCCTTTGTACTTCTGCAGTGTCATTTGTTACTTCTCCTTTTTCATTCCTAATTGTATTGATATCAGTCTTCTCCCTTTTTTCTTGATAAATCTGGCTAATGGTTTATCAATTTTGTTTATCTTCTCAACTAACCAGCTTTTAGATTTATTGATCTTTGCTATCGTTTCCTTCCTTTCTTTTTCATTTATTTCTGAACTGGTCTTTATGATTTTTTTCCTTCTGCTAACTTTGGGGTTTTTTTTGTTTTCTTTCTCTAATTGCTTTTGATGTAAGTTTAGGTTGTTTATTTGAGATGTTTCTTGTTTCTTAAGGTAGGATTGTATTGCCATAAACTTCCCTCTTAGAACTGTTTTTGCTGCATCCCATAGATTTTGGGTCATCGTGTTTTCATTGTCATTGTTTTCTAGGTGTTTTTTGATTTCCACTTTGATTTATTCAGTGATCTCTTAGTTAAAAGTAGTGTGCTGTTTATCCTCAATATGTTAATATTTCTTACAGATATTTTCCTGTAACTGATATCTATTCTCATAGCGTTGTTGTCAGAAAAGATACTTGATACAATTTCAATTTTCTTAAATATACCAAGGCTTGATTTGTGACCCAGGATATGATCTATACTGGAGAATGTTCCATGAGCACTTGAGAAGAATGTGTATTCTGGTTTTTTTGGATGGAATGTTCTATAAATATCAATTAAATTCATCTTGTTTAATGTATCATTTAAAGTTTGTGTCTCCTTATTTATTCTCATTTTGGATGATCTGTCCATTGGTGAAAGTGGGGTGTTAAAGTCCCCTATAATGATTGTGTTACTGTTGATTTCCCCTCTTATGGCTGTCGCATTTGCCTTATGTATTAAGGTGCGTCTATGTTGAGTGCATAAATATTTACAATTGTTATATTTTTGTCTTGGATTGATCCCTTAATCATTATGTAGTGTCCTTCTTTGTCCCTTGTAATAGTCTTTGTTTTAAAGTCTATTTTGTCTGATATGAGAATTGCTACTCCAGCTTTGTTTTGATTTCCATTTGCATGGAATATCTTTCTCCCTCCCCTCACTTCCAGTCTGTATGTGTCCCAGGTCTGAAGTGGGTCTCTTTTAGACAGGATATATAGGCGTCTTGTTTATGTATCCATTCAGCCAATCTCTGTCTTTTGGTTGGAGCATTTAATCCATTTACATGTAAGGTAATTACCGATATGTATGTTCCTATTCCCATTTTCTTAATTGTTTTGGGTTTATTTTTGTAGGTGTTTTCCTTCTCTTGTGTTTCCTGCCTAGGGAAGTTCCTTTAGCATTTGTTGTAAAGCTGATTTGGTGCTGCTGAATTCTCTTAGCTTTTGCTTAACTGTAAAGATTTTAATTTCTCCATCAAATCTGAATGAGATTCTAGCTAGGTAGAGTAATGTTGGTTGTAGTTTTTTCTTCTTCATCACTTTAAATATGTCTCGCCACTCCTGTCTGGCTTGCAGAGTTTCTGCTGAAAGATCAGCTGTTAACCTTATGGGGATTCCCTTATGTGTTATTTGTTGTTTTTCCCTTGCTGCTTTTAATATTTGTTCTTTGTACTTTATTTTTTATTGTTTGATTATTATGTGTCATCATGTTTCTCCTTGGATTTATGCTGTATGGGACTCTCTGTGCTTCCTGGACTTGATTAAATATTTCCCTTCCCATATTAGGGAATTTTCCCACTATAACCTCTTCAAATATTTTCTCAGTCCCTCTCTTTGTCTCTTCTTCTTCTGGGACCCCTATACCTTGAATGTTGGTGTGTTTAATGCTTTCCCAGAAGTCTCTGAGACTGTCCTCAATTCTTTTCATTCTGTTTTCTTTATTGTGCTCTGCAGTAGTTATTTCCACTATTTTATCTTCCAGATCACTTATCTGTTCTTCTGCCTCAGTTATTCTGCTATTGATCCCTTCTAGAGAATTTTTAGTTTCATTTATTGTGTTGTTCATCACTGTTTGTTTTCTCTTTAGTTCTTCTAGGTCCTTGTTAAACGTTTTTTCTCCATACAACGTTTGTTACAACTTGTTAAACGTTGTTTCTCCAATACAACATTTTTTATTTTCTCCATTTTATTTCCAAGATTTTGGATCATCTTTACTATCATTATTCTGAACTATTTTTCAGGTAGACTGCCTATTTCTTCTTCATTTCTTAGGTCTGGTGGGGTTTTGTCTTGCTCCTTCATCAGCTGTGTGTTTCTCTGTCTTCTCATTTTGCTTAGTTTACTGTGTTTGGGTTGTCCTTTTCACAGGCTGCAGGTTTATAGTTCCTGTTGTTTTTGGCGTCTGTCCCCCATGGCTAGGGTTTGTTCAGCAGGTTGTGTAGGCTTCCTGGTAGAGGGGACTAGTGCCTGTTTTCTGGTGGATGTGGCTGGATCTTGTCTTTCTGGATGGCAAGTCCATGTCTGGTGGTGTGTTTTGTGGTGTCTGTGGCCTTATTATGATTTTAGGAATCCTCTGTGCTAATGGATGGGGTTTTGTTCCTGTCTTGCTAGTTGTTTGGCATAGGGTGTCAAGCACTGTAGCTTGCTGGTCCTTGAGTGGAGCTGGGTCTTAGCGTTGAGATGGAGATCTCTGGGAGATTTTCACTGTTGATATTACGTGGAGCTGGGAAGTCGCTTGTGGACCAGTGTCCTGAACTTGGCTCTCCCACCTTAGTGGCACAGCCCTGATGCCTGGCTGGAGCACAAAGAGCCTCTCCTCCACACGGCTCAGAATAAAAGGGAGGAAAAAAAGAAAGAAAGAAGAAGATAAAATAAAATAAAGTAAAATAACATAAATTTATTAAAATAAAAAGTAATTATTATCAAGAAAAAATATTTTTTAAATTATAAAAAGAAAAAAACGGACAGACAGAACCCTAGGACAAATGGTAAAAGCAAGTCTATACAGACAAAATCACAAACAGATGCATACACATACACACTTACCAAAAGAGAAAAAGGGAAAAATATATATATATATAGTTGCTCCCAACGTCCATCTCCTCCATTTGGGATGGATCGTTGTCTATTCATGTATTTCACCAATGCAGGGTACATCAAGTTGATTGTGGAGATTTAATCTGCTGCTCCTGAGACTGCTGGGAGAGATTTCCCTTTCTCTTCTTTGTTCGCACAGATCCCAGGGTTCAGCTTTGGATTTGGACCCGCCTCTGTGTGTAGGTCACCTAAGGGCGTCTGTTCTTCTCTCAGACAGGACGGGGTTAAAGTAGCAGCTGATTCAGGGACTCTGGGTCACTCAGGCTGGCGGGAAGGAGGGGTACAGAGTGCGGGGCAAGGCTGCAGCGTCAGAGGCTGTCATGACCTTGCACCAGCCTGAGGGGTGCCATGTGTTCTCCCAGGATCACGGGAACCTAGCAGTGGCGGGTTGCACAGGTTCCCAGGAGGGGAAGTGTGGATAATGACCTGTGCTTGCACACAGTCTTCTTGGTGGCTGCAGCAGCAGCCTCAGTGTCTCATGCCCATCTCTGGGGTCTGTGCTGATAGCCGTGGCTTGCGCCCACCTCTGGAACTCCTTTAAGCAGTGCTCTTAATCCCCTCTCCTCGTGCACCAGGAAACAAAGAGGCAAGAGAAAGTCTCTTGCCTCTGGGGCAGCTCCAGCCTTTTTCCCGGACTCCCTCCAGGCTAGCTGTGGCGCACTGGCCACTTTCAGGCTTTGTTCACGCAGCCAACACCATTCCTCTCCCTGGGATCCGACTGAAGCCCGAGCTCAGCTCCCAGCCCCGGCCCGCCCCGGCAGGTGAGCAGACAAACCTCTCGGGCTGGTGAGTGCAGGTCGGCAGCGATCCTCTGTGCGGGAATCTCTCCGCTTTGCCCTCTACACCCGTTTCTGTGCTCTGCTCCACGGCTCTGAAGCTTCCCCTCTCCACCACCTGCACTCTCTGCCCACAAAGGTGTTCCGAGTGTGTGGAAACCTTTCTTCCTTCACAGCTCCCTCCCACTGGTGCGGGTCCCGTCCCTATTCTTTTGTCTCTGTTTTTTCTTTTGCCCTACCCATGTATGTGGGGAGCGCCTTGCCTTTTGGGAGGTCTGAGGTCTTCAGCCAGCGTTCAGTAGGTGTTCTGTAGGAGTTCTTCCACATTTTGATGTATTTCTGATGTATTTGTGGGAAGTTGATCTCCGTGTCTTACTCTTCTGCCATCTTGAAACTCTCCCTCTTTCATTCATTTTACAGCCAATTCTCACAGCTTCTGCTCCTTTAACTAATGCCCCATCTCCTGGCTCAGTTCTCACCTCAGAGCATGGAGTCTGTGCTCACTTCTTCATCCTCTCTCTTATGTAACTATCTGTGAGTCCCATGGAGGCAGAGAGCATGCCTGGTTCATCTCTGTTTTCTCCCTCATTCACAGTATAGGGCCCAGCATGTAGAAATCACTTCATTCGCTGACTGAAAATTGAAAGTAATGGTTGGGATACGCCTCCATAGCATGATATCGGGATGTGATAGAGCGCTTGACAGTCATAAACACACCCAAGAACACCTGAAATGGAAGCAAAAGCCAGTGAGGGAAGACACAGAACACAGCCCTGCATTCCAGAGTCTCTAGGGTCAGGCAATGCTAACTGAGTGCCTTTTCTATGCCAGGTGCTGTGCTGAGGAGGGGAGAAAGATAAGATCTTTTGGAGCTTTGGAGCTTACTGTCTAGGGGGATGTATACATGTATGCCTTACACAAAATAATTTAACTTATAAAAAGCTAGTTCCATATATGAATATTAATGAATTAGAAGTGGGGATAGAAAAATTATATAACATGTAGAAATGACAGAAATGATAAAATTTAGGAAATATTTGTTTCATAACATGTATATTAAAAAAATTCAGTCTTATTTTTATTTAAAAAAACAAATGATGCCCACTTCCTCCAAGACCTTATAACCCAGGAGAGATCTGATTGCATCTGCTGAAGTGTGTCATTACTGAATTGTTGCAATGTGCCTCTCCATGTGTAATATTCAGTCATTACACTACATATCTCTAGATCGTTTATGTAGTTACATGAGCCTGTGTTACCTACACAATTAAGCAAAGCTTTAATAATAGAAAATAAACATTTAGTTAATAGCATAAAATATCTGTAAGAGAGAGTGGTTAACAATATTATTAATAAGGTTAATAAGCACATTAATAAAGTCAATATATTTATGCTCTTCAAGTTAACCGCTTGATGATATTGACAGTATTTATTGTAGAGCAGCAGGGCGTCTAGTGATTATATCTATGTATATGCTGAATCATTAATTTCTTTTCATTTCAGAGACATAGAAATAGATTTTTTTTTCAGTACAGTTTTATGTCTTGTGAGAACAAAGAACATCAAGCAATTCAGGGATACATTCCTTCAAGGTTTAAGAAAAACAGATCAGCACGTGCACAGCTAGTCAGTATGGCCTTGGCACTTGGGAAGGGAGTCTTTGTATGGAAGGAGTACCAGCATTGGCGTCCCAGGAAGGGAGGTATTTAATCTTTATTTTTAGCATGGACATTCCTTACTTCTGGTCAATGCACATTTTTATTTAATAATTAAAGCAGATGTACAATGTATGTTTGATAGGCCACAAACAGGCGATTTTAGTTAGCATAAAATGCAAGTTAACTCATGTATAAGCCCAAATGACTTCCCCATACCTCAATATGTGAACATTTCTTTTTATCACAGGTTACCAGAAACTTAGTATCTTAAAACAGCACAAGTATTTTATCTTACAGCTGTAGAGGTCAGGCATCTGAAGTGGGTCTCACTGGGCTAAAATCAGGGTGTCCACAGGGCTATATTTCTTCCAGAGGCTGGAGGGAAAAATTCATTTCCTTGTCTTTCCAGCTTCTAGAGATTGCCTCCATTCCTTGGGTCATGGCCCCACATCACTCTGACCTCTGCTTCCATCTTCACATCTCTTTCTCTGACTCCTGCCTCCCTCTTTCACTTACAAGGATCCCTGTGATTACATTGGGTCCACCTGGGTAACCCATGGTAATCTCCCCATCTCAAGAGCCTTAATTTTAGTCATGCCTGCAAAGTCCCTTTTGGCATATAAAGTAACATTCATAGGTTCTGCAGATTAGGACATGGGTAACTTTGGCAAGGGGCACTATTCTGCCTACCACAAACAATATCTAAAAAGAATTCTTAGCTATATACATGAAAGATTGGGGGCTAGAGGTGTGGAGAAATGGCTCTACCATGGTGCCCTTGAGACTTTGCCTCTATCCACATAGACTATACAGGCAAAGACTTGACCTGTGCTGAATCTGGGTGTTGGCCCTGTGATCCTCCCAGAAAGTGAGAGGATGGGAGGTCTGTCATGAGAGTTTCTCATTGCCTCCTGGGTTCTGATGCTGTAAGAGGCTTAGAAATAGATTTTCAACTAGAAAGAACCTGACTATCTCTTATGTAAGAGTAACTGAACAAATACTGTATGTGTCATTTCAATGTCTCTGTATAATATGTGTTCCTTTTTAGTTTATAAAGAGGTTATAAAAATAAAATGACAAATTTTATATTACTGATGTAACAGTGTTTATATAAGGTATACTCCTCAAATTTAAAAAAAAATAAAAATTATGTGTATTTAAGGTATACAACATGATGATCTGATATACATATATGTAGTGAAATTATTACTACGGTGAAGCTAATTAAATGTCTTCTCATAGAATTACCATTTTTGTGTGTGTGTAGTAAGAGCACCTGATATGTATTCTCTTAGCAAATTTCCAGTATTTATTATATTATTATTAATAAGGTTTATTTTCCACTCTACTTGCAACTGTATAATTAGAGCATTATTAAATAGAATTTATGAGTTATGCAAATTTCTAGAGACTAAATGATATGTAGTTAAAAATCAGAATAAGCAACATTCTGCTTTAGATCTTAAAGTCAACATATCCCAAAGGTAGTATCTTTGCCCGTTAGCCAGTTAGTGAGCTGTTTTTACATCTACTGATTATCCGTATGATAATCAGACTGTAGAATGCAAAATGGTGTGAAGTTGTAAACAATAACAACAAAACAGCTTAACAGTGGCTGTGTGAGGAACTCGCAATCACTGACACATATATTCTTAGGTATCACTTTTTTTCTGAAGGAGTTGTTTGAACCCTAAAAATATATTGATGACAAGTCTGAAGTTTTTTCAGAAATGTTTATTGAATTCCAAACTATTGATATTTTACATCATGGTCTACGGAGTAAATATTTGAACATAGGCCATCCATTCTCCTGAATGTTGAAGAAGACTAAAAGCCATTTTTCATGGAGAATTCTGGCTCAGTCCCTAGGCACGTGGCTCTCAGGTAGGTGGGCTGGGTGGATATGTATGTAGAGCATGGCATATTTCCTGGTTAGGAACCCAGAGCCCACTAGGGCAGTGTTTTTAGACTGTGGGCTTCAACCCATTAGCAGATGATAAAATTAGTTTAGTGTACTGCTGTCCAGTAGAAATACAGTGCAAGTCACATAATAATTTAAAAATTTCTATTAGCCACATGAAAAAAGCAGTTGAAGTTAACTTTAATAATAAATTTTATTTAATCTATTATATTAAAATATTATTTTGACATGTAATATAAAATTATTAATGAGATATTGCACATTCATTTTTTGTCTTAAGTTTTCAAAATCTGGTGTTTATTTTACACTGGCACACCTCAATTCAGACTAGCTACATTTCAAGTTCTCAATATATATGTGGCTATTGGCTACCAAACTAAACAGCCAATCTCAGTGCCTGCAAGCTTATACATTGAAATAGAATAGAATAGAATGGAAAGTTTCAGCAGGCATTGCTCATGGTAAGGTAATAATTTTTCAGGGGATGCAAAGTGGATTTCTGAATGAGCGTTGTGATTTAAAAGTACATTTGACAGACTCATAGACATAGAGAACAGACTTGTGGTTGCCAACGCGGCGGGGGGGGGGGGAGGGAGAGGGATGGACTGGGAGTTTGGGGTTGGTAGATGCAAACTATTACATTCAGAATGGCTAAACAACAAGGTCCTAATGGATAGCACAGGGAGCTATATTCAATATCCTGTGATAAGCCATAATAGAAAAGAATATTAAAAAAGAATGTATATATGTGTATAACTGAGTCACTTTGCTGTACAGAAGAGATTGACACAACATTGTAAAGCAACTATACTTCAATTAAAAAAAATTAAATATGTTTGAAAGCTGATGTATTATAGCACATTGATACTTCTCCCAGCTTAAGTTTCTATAGAGATGTACTAAAGACAATTGCTTTCTTGACAATATGAAGAGCTCGACCGGGCACTTGCCAGGCTCACCACTTCTTGATATCTACTCAAGCCTTAGATATGTAACAAGTAAGACTTAAAGGATTACTTGAAGGATATGCAGCTCACCAGTCTGCGTGTATGCTAAACTTTTCTGGGCCAATCCAGGTCAGCAGCGAGGTGGGGCCCTTGACTCTAATCAGGTTTTTTTTTTTATAATTTGATTTTGGTGTGACATCATCATAATAATGTTCAAAGCTGCTGTAAGGACAGTGCTGTCACCATGTATATGGGCACTTTAACACGTTGCTGAGGGAATGTGCATTGGTACAACATTTCTAGTGGGCAATTCAGTGATGCATATCAAAAAAATTAAAAATGTATGTGCCCTTGGACCCAGCACTTCTAGGAGTTTATTCTTCCACTTCCAGGAATAAATGGGGGTGATAAATGTGTGCATAAGAGTTCAGCTATACTAAGTGCATTGAGTTATGTTGGACTGGATCCTGGAACAGAAAAGGGATATTGGTGGGAAAACTACTGAAGTCTGAATAAAGTATGGAATTTAGTTAATAATAATATACCAAATTTTGTTTCTTAGTTGTGACAAATATACCATGGTAATATAAGATATTAATGTTAGGAAAAACTGGGTGTGGATGTATGGAAACTGTACTGTGTTTGTGACTTTTCTGTAAGCCTAAAATTACTCTAAAACAAACTATATATTAAAATATTTAAAACTTTTAAAATATAATTTTTTATAAAAATAAGGATTTTCATTGTAGTAGTATTTGTAAAAGCAAGAATTTGGAAACAGGCTAAATATCCAATCTTGAAGATTGCTTATATAATTTTGATGCCTCATAGGATGAAATACCAGGCAGTAATTTAAATGATGTTGTAGAATTGTATTTTTCAACAAGTAAAGATGCTCATAATATATTAAGTGAAGAAACAACTTCCAAAATATTGTTTTATTAAAATATATGCATAAAGAGAATTGGCAGAATGTTCACCAAAATATCAAGAGTGGTTATCTCTAAATCAATGAGATTAGAGGAGATTTTTAAAAATATATATTTTGTGTGTGTATGTATTTTCTAGTTTTTCTTTACTGTGCTTGTATTGGTTTTCTAATAAGAATTTTTTAAGATTTTTTTTAATTTGCAAAAGCAGAATGGATGAGTCAGAGTGCCCTGACATGGCATGACAGTGATGAGTGTGCTCTTACCACAAACTTGGAAACAAGGGACTCAGATTGCCCTCTTAGAATTGGGCTCAGAAATCAACATCGAAAAGTATTAGCATTGAGTTGGGTGAAATCTCTTTAAAGAATCACAATGACTCACAGGCCAGCATTAATGCTGGCTACAACCAAACTTGGCATTCAGAAATGCAATTTAGAATGTGTCTGTTGGAAAAGAATTGGTAAAGGATGCATGTGTCTAAAGAAAAATCCACAGAGATGGCTGGTGCCCGTCTCAGGAGGCCCAGGAATGAATTGCTCTGTCAGACTGGCCTCAGTTTCTCTTTCTTCCTGATAAGTCTGCCCCATGGTGAATTGGAAGCATCATCATGTTATCCTGGCCTAATAACAATAAGCATTTAGATCAGGTTAATTTTCTGACTCTAATCGGGGTTAGGACCACTAAAGAGCCTGCTGCCCCTTGGCTCTCCATGTAGCCTGTCCACAGCTGGTCAGGCTGACATGAGCATCCATCCGCTTGGCAATGAGTTTCCTCATTGTGAATTAGCAGATTTGGCAGCGAATTTGATGAATGTCTCTGTGAGCATTGTTAGAATGAGCCAGTGCTCTGGGTCCAGTCATGGCTTTGACAGGAGGAATTTATGAGCCCAGGAGGGGAGGGGCCAGATTGTGGACCCTGTGAATTGCCCAACATAACAGTCTCCTTTGGACCTTGTCAGGCATCCTCTCAGCCTCATCTTCTCAATGCTATGAGTTGTATTTCTCTTGGTATGTGGCAGCTCACTCATTTTATTTTGCAGTGCCTTTCCATTCCATCTGATATTGAGAAAACCACTCTGGGTAGGGCAGCAGAACACAGTGGGGTGAGTGCTACAGGAACCAAGTCAAAGAACTCAGAGAGACATGGGAACCTGACAGATTTCCACTGGGGGCTGAGTCATTTCATGTATCGGCCCTAGGTTGGTCAAGATAGCTCATATCACTGTCCATCATAGCTCTGTTGTGGTGAGAGAAACATTAAACTTGGAGTCCGCAGGTTTCAGTGCCATGATTTTGGCCTCATTATCTGGGTGACCTTGCACAAGCCAACTTTTAGGTCCTTGACCATAAAATTTAGGATATATGTGATGCATAATAATAATAATATGTATCGCACAGAATTGTTATAAGTTTAATTGCTATGATTGATGGAAAAGTATACCATAAGCTGAAAGAACTTTACCAAGTAATGTTATTTCTTTATTCATGAGCCCTAAGTAGAATTTTTGTGTGTGAGTGATTCTTGAAATGCAAGCAAATTATATTAAGAATCTAATAACTAGGTTTTGTTCTGAACGATTGCTTTGCATACAAATTATATTTCTATTTACTATTTTTAAGATACAATTTTATAAAAGTGATTCTTTTTCTGCCAAAAATTACAAAGTGCTACAGAAGCCTCTCCAACCTAGAAGCGCCTAGAATTATTATGGGTAATTTTTTGTGAGCTTATGGCCACATTACCTGATTCCCTTGTCTGGCCTGTGGGGTACTTGGAAGATTAAGTTCACTTGTGACCTTTGCATGGTCACACATAGTACAGGAAGAGAAAGACCTCTGGAACTGTAGTTAGAAGACCCTCATTGTATGGCTTCTGGTATATCATTTCACCTCTCCAGTTCTCAGATTCCTTTAATAAAATGGGAAAAAGACTTTCTTTTTCCATTGGGCATCTTTATCCACCATCGGTTTCTTCTTATTTGGTTCATGCTTTTCCCTCTGCTTGGAATGCCCTTAATCTTTTTCTCCTGTTGAAATTCCACTTGTCTTTCGTGGTCAGCAGATGATACTTCTTATTTGAAGCCTTCCGTTCTTTCTTCAGTTAGATGACCTCCCACCTCCAAACTCCTATAGCATTTAAACGGTGCTTCTCTCTCACTGCATTTACTCTAATTTAATTATTATAATAATTATTGGTGTATAGGCAAAATGATCATATCCGTGTTAGCAGAGCTTTGTTTTTGATGAATACAAAGCTACATGAAAGTTTATGTAGATATAGCCTCTGAATACTGGATTATTTTTTAATGAGATAACCATAAGAAAATAGGTAACTGAAAAGAAAGTCCATTTCAAGGAGAGACTGAGCTGTTAAAACTATCTTAGCAACAATAAAGTAGGATCCATCCTAGTAAGTCTGCCTCAGGAAAAAAGTTTGAGGTGAAATCTGGCCCCACTTCCAAAATTTCTGGCCCTAAGTATCTCATTTGTTAAGATGTACTGAAGGGAGTTTGCCCTGTTTGTGATGCTCAGCAACTTTGAATACCATTCTCATATCTGGGGAATATCTTAATTATAAATTTTGCTTCCTCAAGGAAGAAGCCAGCATTTTCAAGGAAAAGGCATGTGACCACATGCTCCATTAGCCAGAGCTATTCATGTGAGAATTCATTTTATTTGGAGCGATCTGAGAATCAGCTGTTCTAGGAACTCCATCTTTTTTAGTGCGAGTGGTGGTGTGGCATCTGTTTTGGGGGTCAGCAGTTGCTGACTCTTTGTGTCCAGGCCCCAAGATTGGTGGTGCAAGCCACGGTGTCTATGCACAGCTGCAGGGACTGAGATACCTTTACTGGAGTGCTTGAGTAGTATGATTTGGGTGTTGCTCCTGGTGGGTAGACTCCAAACTGGATCTAGGGTTTTCTCCAGAGGTTCTGTGTACTATTTCAGTAAAGCTCTTTTCTGTTTAAGTTTGATGGAGGGATTCACTCGGTTGCAACCAAGAACTCTGACTAATAAGGTGGACATAATTCTATATGACAAGATGTTAAATGTGATTCTTCCAGTTTCCTTGGAATTTTAGCAAAAATACCAAAGGAGAAGAAAAACATAATAGGTCCACTTCCTAAAGCAAGGTACTGGGTACCTCTGCCAGACCACCTGAACAACCGTAGATCTGGTTCTGTTGATATTAGCCAAATCCCTTTCTAAGCTGTATGAGAAGTGGAAGCTGAACCTCCAGGAGAGTGATGAATTCCTTTGGAGAGAATTGTCTTTATCCCATGGATCTCAATCCAAGTGAGAGAGCCTTGGAAGGAATCATCATATGAAGCTTGAGATCATGTGTCTCCTGTAGGTTGGGGGGATAGAGGAGCAGATACTTAACTCATTCCTTGTCTGTGACTCCAAAGGCCATGATTCAGTGTTGCTCACATTTTCTCCATTGGGGGCTACTACGAGATAAAAATGTATATGCATATGTTCATAACCAAGTTGCCTAGTTTGTAATCTGTATATAGTGTTCACTCCATCAGCTTTGTATAATCTTTTCATTGTCTTTTTGAAGCCCTCCATTTAAAAATTACCTGTAGGTGTTATTGTAGCTAGTGATCTGGAGTGAATGGATCCCAGGTCTTGCTGTAAAGATTTTGGTACCTGAATAGGAGGAATAGTTGAAAAACTCTACCACCCTCTACCCCTTTATCCCCCCTCCCCAATACACAATCATCATCTTTGGAAATTTTGATCAAATCAGGCAAGTATTTATCATGTTTTCCCTGAGTTCTAGACACCCCTAGCTCAGTACCTGGCACATGGTGGATGCTTCTTTCCTAGAAAACATCCAGTGTGTTTGATATCAGTTTTTGTATCAGTAGCCGACAGCATTTTTAGCAGCCTAAAATGATGATTGATGCTTGTGACTTTCTGGTGTCCAGTAATGTTATCCCCCATTTTCACTGAGGCTGGCAAGGACAGAGATATTGCATTTGTCTTACAAATTCGGTGGGGCAGAGCCAGAGTAAACATCGACTGGAGGTTCCATTTAAGGCCAACTCATTAGAATTTTAACCAATTTGCAAGAATAACCTCAATTAGCACAACTCATTAGACTCTAATTGGACTTTAAGCCCTTCTTGTAACCTGGTAGCCTCAGTGGGGCTCCCGAGGATGTGCTGTCGGGGGTGGATGTCTACAGGGTTGTGTACCTGTGGACGTGCCAAAGAGTTAATTTTCCCACAGCAGGGTGGAGTAATCCAAAGAAAACAAACGAGGAATCAGACTGACTTGACAAAAGCACTTTATATATGATTGTAAAAGGCAACAGGACCCAGGCTTTGCATTAGAAAAAAAAAACACAAAAAACTTTTTCTTTCTCTCTTATCACAGCCAAAAGATTTTGCTGATGCTAATCTATGCTCAAGATTGGTGAAAGAAAATGTCTTTGGAGAACAGCCACTACTCTCTCATTCCAGGCCAGCTTTAGGTAACCTTAGGATGACTTAGTATTATGCCAAAACTCTGTCCTGGCCCTAGTCCTAGCCTAGTACCTATCATGCACCTGCAGTGGTGTCTCAGGCGCCTCTTCACTCTGGAAGGTATCTGTAAAGTGTCTAACCCGTGTTCTTCCAGTTAACTCTTTATAGATGCTGGTGCTTCCCCTCCCCCTTACCTTCCTGGAAGTTATGAAATCTTTGAACTTTGTTGAGTTTGGTTGTGAAAAATATCACCTCAAGACTCAAGACACGCGCTATCTTTTCATGTGTTTGATTCCCAGGAGTTCATGGACTTGGAAGAGAACCCAGGGATCCCACCCAGCAGAACTTCCAATTTGCAAGAGCATGCACAGGTGCTGATTGCCATCACTTCCAGTAACAGGGGTTCATCCTGTTTTCCTGTCTTCTACCTACCCAAGTCTTTTGATTTCTGGAGCCACACTGACTATGCTGAATCCAGCTCCCACACAACAGACAGCCTTTCGAACACGTCCACGACTTCCTTGCCTCGCTCTTTTCAGGTGAAGAACGCCTTCCTCCCTCAACTAACCCTTAGGTGGTGCTGTTTTGAGATCTTTCTCCATCCTGACCTACAACCCTCCTCTACTTTTTTACCCTTTCTTATTTACAGTGAAGGGCTTAAAACAGAGAACATCCTTTCCCCTGCCCTCTACCCCCAACACTGGCACAGGATATATTTTTAACTTTCTCACCCTGGCCTTTATGCTTCGATATGGTCAGCATGTGGTGCCTTTAGCTTTATCTTTGTCAGACCTTTGGCTCATACCAAGCATCATGTTGACCAGCCTCTCATACCCTGGCCTTTTCCATGCAGCAATACAACTGAGTTCTGTGATGCGCCTAAGAGCGGGACTTTGTACTGACCTCATTTAACTTTGTCTTGTTGGATCTGGATGGTCTTTCTAAGTAACCCACACAAGTATCAAGAAATAAGGACTGTCCAGAGCTGTTCCTTGAGATGAAGTGTAGTCTCTGTTGTTCACCTATTGTAGCATACTGACTTTTACTCAGAAAGCCCAATTTGTGATTTTTCTCACCTGCAAATCTCCAACCTACTGAACTCCAGATTCTGACCTTGTTTTCTGCTCATATGGCAGTGTCTTAGAAATGAAGAGAGCTTTGGAGAGGGTAAAAAATAGAGGATATATTCTTCAACTCTTTTTCTTTCTTTGCTTTCTTTTAAGGGATTGAATAGTTTTCCCTCAAGAATTAAGTCATAGTCTTTCAAACTTAAAATGTCATTTATTGGGACTTCCCTGGTGGTCCAGTGGCTAAGACTCTGCGCTCCCAAAGCAGGGAGACCAGCTTTGATCTCTGGTCAGGGAACTAGATCCCACATGCATGAGAATTCACATGCCACAACTAAAGAGCCTGCATGCAGCAACGAAGATCCAGTGTGCCATAACTAAGACCCGGAACAGCCTACATAAATAAATAAATATTTCTTAAAAATGTCATTTATTTCTCTATTACTTACAGTCAATTAGAGGCTGGGAATGGGGAGAAAGGAGCAGTCAGCATGTAATAGAGGAAAGAGCACTGCAGCAGCAGCAAGACTGCTTCATGGACATGTGACTTGTGCAGTTACACTGGGCCCTGTGCTCGGAAGAGCCCTGTGTTTGGCTTAATGCTCTGTTGTTGCCCTCTTGAAGTTCTTCATTATTGAACAGGGGCCCTACATTTTCATTTTGCACTGGGCCCAACAAATTTTGCAGTTGATCCACCTTGATTAGGAGTGTTTCTCTCTCTTCCCCCTCACTCCCAATCTTGACATATTGTCTTACCTCATATCTGCCATAGGGAAAATAATAGGGTTTCCACCTATTGCAATCTATGAGTCTAAAACAGAAAAGGTAGAAAAAGGGAGCAGTGGGCTCTGTCAAGAATTGCAGGTAGAACTGAAGCCTCACATAGGTCTTTTGAACTTAGTTGTTCCGGGTCCCTCATGTTATGCGGGAGGAAACTCAGTTCTTAAAAGGGAATGTGGTCTCCTCAAGTCCCATAACACATTGGGGTAGAGATCTCTGTGGATGACTTCCCTCCCCAGAGGAGCCTACAAGGAAGGGAGCCAATATAGCCATCACAGCCAATGTAGGCAAGGATGTGGCCAATGGTGGAGCAGGGAGAGTGAGATCCGACTCTTCTTACTCCAGTGCCTGCCTTTCTCCTGCTCTCTGAAACACACACACATACTCTAAATAGATTTAAGCAACTTTGGTGCAGTTCCAGTGATAAACCCAAACCATGCAGAGTCCTAGGTAGGAAATTGATCCCAGTGGTGTAGAGAAGTATGGAGATGCTTACACAGGCCAACCATACATCCTCTGGGGCCTTCCAGGATTGGCTTGCCATTTGAGCGCCCTGTAGGTGCTTTGTCCTTCCTAATGCTATTCTGTCCCCCTCCTTCCTATAATCCCTCTGACTTTTAACATCTCCTTTCCCAAATGCCAGTATCCCCTCCATCTCTTTCTTTTCCCATAGTTACTCTTCCCTTGTAAATTTGAAGACCCCAGTCCCCTCTGGTGTCATGTAAATACTCATGACTTGCAGCCTCTGCCCTGAGTGCAAGCTTCTCTCTAACCAACCTTCTCTGCTGCTGGGGTGACATGCTGAGGCTAAGGTCAGAGGGAAAAGAAGAATGTGAGGGTTTGGGGAGGAGCTCCTCCACAGTTTACTTTTTCCTCCAACTATATTAAAAATACAATTTCACATGGCAAAGATTTGTGTCCTGTTGGAAACCCTCTTTGGATCTCTGTATTAGTTCCATGTTTCTCCTGCTAGAGCGATTTTGACTATATAATTCTAAAATACTTAACTCTCAGCCATGCTCCTCTGTTATATTATCTGGCCCTCAGCGGCATGTGAGCTCACCTCTTCACTTTGCCTTGGACCAGGCTCCCCAGCTCTTGCTAGAAGTGCTCCAGCTTCATGGCTCTTTCAGTTTCTAGAAAGTGCTCTGTATCCTTCACCTCAGAGCTCATGCTTGAACAACTCCCACCCCACTTTCCCCCAACACATTTCCCCAGTGAAGCCTTCTTTGACCATTAGACCAGTTTATGTATCTCCGGTGTTTACTCTTACTAGTGTACACTATGGCTCAGTTATAATCATGTTTGTTTCCAATGTAATTAGGACTGTTTTGGTTGAGGTTTGTGTCCCTCATAAAATTAAAACACAAAGGACTAAAATTTACCAAGGGTTTACTATATCCCAGGGGCTTTACATATGTCATGTAATGTTTAAAATAATCTTAAGATTATTGATAATACTATTATCATTCCCATTTTACAGATGAGGAAACTGAGGCACAGAGAGATTTAATCCATTTATATTCAAAGTCACATGACTTACAGGTGACAGAGTTGGTCATCAGACCAGAAAGGTGGTTTGGCTCTAGAGCCCACGCTCTTCACTGCTATGCCATTTGCTATGACACTAGGAGCTGTGGCTGTGTTTGCTTACTGTGATATCCTCCATGCCTAACTCCTGGCATACAACAGGTCCTCAATAAATACATGTTGATTCCATGATTGGTCATGGAAGTTGACCAATTGCTTTTTCTTAATTTTATTGTTTCTTTGCTCCTTGTTGCATCGAGAAGGGAATAGGACAGATACGTGTACACAATAATGCTGGTGGTTAGAACTCTGCCTTCAAAGCATCTGGTACTTTTACATGCAGACCATGGAAGCACTGGGAAAGCAGAGCTGACAATAGGATTATGACTTCAGAACCTGGTGCTGCAACCTCACTGCTTACCTTTTAGTTACTTTGGCCTGTCCTGACCATGCTCTACCTTGGTGTCAGTGTAAAATAGCCCTGCAACACTTCTGATGAAACCCGACCCAAGAATCATGGAAAGAGACCCAGTTGACATTCTCTCTTTCAGATGTGGTTAAGGGTAGAATTCCCTCTCAGTGTGTCCTAAGCTTGGCCATATTGTGACTAAGGAGGATGATTCATCAGTAATCTTCCTATTTTCACTATTAAAACAATTCTAACTCAATCCAGTTTCCATTATAATGGAGGGCAAACCTCAGCCATGTTGAGTTTGTTAATATTTAATGCAGAGATTGAGGGTGATGGAGAACATAAAGGCAGTCCCTCAGGGAACACACACCCTGATTTATGGTCCATTGCAGAGCTTAAGGACAAGGGGTTCTGATTACATCCCATGTTATTTCATTCAAGTATACAAAAATTATCCTGGACCAGGCTCTGTAGTAGTTGTTTTGGGTACACAGAGGAATAAGACAAAATTACTTCCCTGGGTATGTGTCTGTGGGAGCATACATCTGTATGGGGGTGGGGGGAGGTATTCACTGTAATACCAGGCTTAGTGTGTTGGGTTAGTTCAGTTAACTTTGTTAAAATGCAAGAAGACCCTTAAAAGAAATGCCATTTGGGCTCTAAGAGAATCTGGAAGATTGATCAGAAGAGATGGTGGAAAGTGTATTACAGGTAAGTAGGATAGAATCAACAGAAGTCTGAAAGGTGAAGGTATTTTGAGGCATAGGAAGCCATTGGTCCGGAATGGATGGTATATTAGGTATTGAAGGAATGCCTGTACTACATGAAGTGGAGAAAGCATATTAGAGCCACAACATGGAGGATACTTACAGTTTAGCTAATGGGGGAGAGGTGGTCCCAGGGGAAGTGATCTTCCACTTCACCTCTCTCCTGTCTCCAACATCCTAAGTTAAAGTTCAGGTCCAAGATAAGAAGGCTGAAGGCAGAGAAAATGAGACCCATAGTCCATATGAGTCGTCCTTCAAGAGGCCTGACCAGCTCTCCTGCTTCCTAAGGATTTAATCCACAAATGCTTATTTCATGTCATCCTTTCAGCACCATTCCACCTATGTGTCCACCAATCTATATATCGATACTAAATTAAACCATAACTGAATTCCTACTATTTCAAGGTTCTCTGTTAGACGTTGAGAAGAGATATCAAATTGAATAAGACAAGCAGCTTTTGTGTGCCAAGTTTTTACTATATTTTTATAATAGTTCTATGAGTTTGGTATAGATGATAAACTGAGGCTTTAAAAGGTTAAGTAGCTTGTCCAGGATCATGTAGAGAGTGAGTGGTTGAGCCTGAATTCAAACTCTGGAAGCTCCTGGACCTTGGTTTCCTAGTCTGTTATATGAGGAGACTATAAATACATCATGGAATAGCTGAAGATTGAATGAAATAGCATAAGTAAAGCCCTGGCACAGTGTCTCACACCTAGTTACTATGGTTATCTTTCTTTTTTTTTTTTAACATCTTAATTGGGGTATAATTGCTTTACAATGGTGTGTTAGTTTCTGCTTTATAACAAAGTGAATCAGTTATACATATACATATGTTCCCATATCTCTTCCCTCTTGCATCTCACTGCTTCCCACACTCCCTATCCTACCCCTCCAGGCGGTCACAAAGCACCGAGCTGATATCTCTGTGCCATGCGGCTACTTCCCACTAGCTATCTACCTTACGTTTGGTAGTGTATATATGTCCATGCCTCTCTCTCGCCCTGTCACAGCTCACCATTCCCCTTCCCCATATCCTCAAGTCCGTTCTCCAGTAGGTCTGTGTCTTTATTCCTGTCTTACCCCTAGGTTCTCCATGACATATTTTTTCTTAAATTCCATATATATGTGTTAGCATACGGTATTTGTCTTTCTCTTTCTGACTTACTTCACTCTGTATGACAGACTCTAGGTCCATCCACCTCATGACAAATAGCTCAATTTCGTTTCTTTTTATGGCTGAGTAATATTCCATTGTATATATGTGCCACATCTTCTTTATCCATTCATACAATGATGGGCACTTAGGTTGTTTCCATCTCTCGGCTATTGTAAATAGAGCTGCAATGAAATTTTGCTACATGACTCTTTTTGAATTTTGGTATTCTCAGGGTATATGCCCAGTAGTGGGATTGTTGGGTCATATGGTAGTTCTATTTGTAGTTTTTTAAGGAACCTCCATACTGTTCTCCATAGTGGCTGAACCAATTCACATTCCCATCAGCAGTGCAAGAGTGTTCCATTTTCTCCACACCCTCTCCAGCATTTATTGTTTCTAGATTTTTTGATGATGGCCATTGTGACTGGTGTGAGATGATATCTCATTGTAGTTTTGATTTGCATTTCTCTAATGATTAATGATGTTGAGCATTCCTTCATATGTTTGTTGGCAGTCTGTATATCTTCTTTGGAGAAATGTCTATTTAGGTCTTCTGCACATTTCTGGATTGCGTTGTTTGTTTTTTTGTTATTGAGCTGCATGTGTTACTTGTAAATTTTGGAGATTAATCCTTTGTCAGTTGCTTCATTTGCAAATATTTTCTCCCATTCTGAGGGTTGTCTTTTGGTCTTGTTTATGGTTTCCTTTGCTGTGCAAAAGCTTTGAAGTTTCATTAGGTCCCATTTGCTTATTTTTGTTTTTATTTCCATTTCTCTAGGAGGTGGGTCAAAAAGAACCTTGCTGTGATTTATGTCATAGAGTGTTCTGCCTATGTTTTCCTCTAAGAGTTTGATAGTTTCTGGCCTTACATTTAGGTCTTTAATCGATTTTGAGCTTATTTTTGTGTATGGTGTTAGGGAGTGATCTAATCTCATACTTTTACATGTACCTGTCCAGTTTTCCCTGCACCACTTATTGAAGAGGCTGTCCTTTCTCCACTGTACATTCCTGCCATCTTTATCAAGGATAAGGTGTCCATATGTGTGTGGGTTTATCTCTGGGCTTTCTATCCTGTTCCATTGATCTATCTTGCTGTTTTTGTGCCAGTAGCATACTGTCTTGATTACTGTAGCTTTGTAGTATAGTGTGAAGTCAGGGAGCCTCATTAGTCCAGCTTCGTTTTTCGTTCTCAAGATTGCTTTGGCTATTCGGGGTCTTTTGTGTTTCCATACAAATTGTGAAATTTTTTGCTCTAGTTCTGTGAAAAATGGCGGGGGTAGTTTCATAGGGCTTGCATTGAATCTATAGATTGCTTTGGGTGGTAGAGTCATTTTCACAATGTTGATTGTTCCAATCCAAGAACATGGTATATCTCTCCATGTATTTGTATCATCTTTAATTTCTTCCATCAGTATCTTATAATTTTCTGCATACAAGTCTTTTGTCTCCTTAGGTAGGCTTATTCCTAGATATTTTATTCTTTTTGTTGCAATAGTAAATGGGAGTGTTTTCTTGATTTCACTTTCAGATGTTTCATCATTAGTATACAGGAATGCCAGAGATTTCTATGCATTAATTTTGTATCTTGCTACTTTACCAAATTCATTCATTAGCTCTAGTAGTTTTCTGGTAGCATCTTTAGGATTCTCTATGTATAGTATCATGTCATCTGCAAACAGTGACAGCTTTACTTCTTCTTTTCTGATTTGGATTCCTTTTATTTCCTTTTCTTCTCTGATTGCTGTGGCTAAAACTTCCAAAACTATGTTGAATAAGAGTGGTGAGAGTGGGCAACCTTGTCTAGTTCCTGATCTTAGTGGAAATGCTTTCAGTTTTTCACCATTGAGGATGATGTTGGCTGTGGGCTTGTCATATATGGCCTTTATTATGTTGAGGAAAGTTCCCTCTATGCCTACTTTCTGCAGGGTTTTTATCATAAATGGGTTTTGAATTTTGTCAAAAGCTTTCTCTGCATCTATTGAGATGATCATATGGTTTTTCTCCTTCAATTTGTTAATATGCTTTCTCACATTGATAGATTTGCGTATATTGAAGAATCCTTGCATTCCTGGAATAAACCCCACTTGATCATGGTGTATGATCCTTTTAATGTGCTGTTGGATTCTGTTTGCTAGTATTTTGTTGAGGATTTTTGCATCTATGTTCATCAGTGATATTTGCCTGTAGTTTTCTTACTTTGTGCCATCCGTGTCTGGTTTTGGTATCAAGGTGATGGTGGCCTCGTAGAAGGAATTTCGGAGTGTTCCTCCCTCTGCCATATTTTGGAAGAGTTTGAGAAGGATAGGTGTTAGCTCTTCTCTACATGTTTGATAGAATTTGACTGTGAAGCCCTCTGGTCCTGGGCTTTTGTTTTTTGGAAGATTTTTAATCACAGTTTCAATTTCAGTGCTTGTGATTGGTCGGTTCATATTTTCTATTTCTTCCTGATTCAGTCTTGGCAGGTTGTGCATTTCTAAGAATTTGTCCATTTCTTCGAGATTGTCCATTTTATTGGCATAGAGTTGCTTGTAGGAATCACTCATGATCTTTTTTATTTCTGCAGTGTCAGTTGTTACTTCTCCTTTTTCATTTCTGATTCTATTGATTTGAGTCTTCTCCCTTTTTTTCTTGATGAGTCTGGCTAATGGTTTATTTATTTTGTTTATCTTCTCAAACAACCAGCTTTTAGTTTTATTGATCTTTGCTATTGTTTCCTTCATTTCTTTTTCATTTATTTCTGATCTGTTCCTTATGATTTCTTTCCTTCTGCTAACTTTGGGGTTTTCTTGTTCTTCTTTCTCTAATTGCTTGAGGTGCAAGGTTTGGTTTTTTTATTCGAGATGTTTCCTGCTTCTTAAGGTGCGCTTGTATTGCTATAAACTTCCCTCTTAGAACTGCTTTTGGTGCATCCCATAGGTTTTGGGTCCTTGTGTCTCCATTGTCATTTGTTTCTAGGTATTTTTTTATTTCCTCCTTGATTTCTGCAGTGACCACTTCGTTATTAAGTACTGTGTTGTTTAGCCTCCATGTGTTTGTGTTTTCTACAGATCTTTTCCTGTAATTGATATCTAGTCTCATGACGTTGTGGTCAGAAAAGATACTTGATACAATTTCAATTTTCCTAAATTTACCAAGGCTTGGTTTGTGACCCCGGGTATGATATATCCTGGAGAATGTTCCATGAGCACTTGAGAAAAATGTGTATTCTGTTGTTTTTGGATGGAGTGTCCTATAAATATCAATTAAGTCCATCTTGTTTAATGTATCATTTAAAGCTTGGGTTTCCTTTTTTTTTTTTTTTCATTTTGGATGATCTGTCCATTGGTGAAAGTGGGATGTTAAAGTTCCCTACTATGAATGTGTTACTGTCGATTTCCCCTTTTATGGCTGTTAGTTTTTGCCTTATGTATTGAGGTGCTCCTATGTTGGGTGCATAAATATTTACAATTGTTAAATCTTCCTCTTGGATCGATCCCTTGATCATTATGTAGTGTCCTTCTTTGTCTCTTCTAATAGTCTTTATTTTAAAGTCTATTTTTTCTGATATGAGAATTGCTGCTGCAGCTTTCTTTTGCTTTCCATTTGCATGGAATATCTTTTTCCATCCCCTTACTTTCAGTCTGTATGTGTCTCTAGGTCTGAAGTGGGTCTCTTGTAGACAGAATATATATGGGTCTTGTTTTTGTATCCATTTAGCCAATCTGTTTCTTTTGGTGAGAGCATTTAGTCCATTTACATTTAAAGTAATTATCGATATGTATGTTCCTATTCCCATTTTGTAAATTGTTTTGGGTTCGTTATTATAGGTCTTTTCCTTCTCTTGTGTTTCTTGTCTAGAGAAGTTCCTTTAGCATTTGTTGTAAAGCTGGTTTGGTGGTGCTGAACTCTCTCAGCTTTTGCTTGTCTGTACAGGTTTTAATTTCTCCATCAAACCTGAATGAGATCCTGGCTAGGTAGACTAGTCTTGGTAGCAGGTTTTTCTCCTTCATCACTTTCAGTATGTCCTGCCACTCCCTTCTGGCTTGCAGAGTTTCTGCTGAGAGATCAGCTGTTAACCTTATGGGGATTCCCTTGTGTGTTATTTGTTGGTTTTCCCTTGCTGCTTTTAATATGCTTTCTTTGTATTTAATTTTTGACAGTTTGATTAATATGTGTCTTGGCGTATTTCTCCTTAGATTTATCCTGTATGGGACTCTCTGTGCCTCCTGGAGTTGATTAACTATTTCCTTTCCCATATTAGAGAAGTTTTCAACTATAATCTCTTCAAATATTTTCTCAGTCCCTTTCTTTTTTGTCTTCTTCTTCTGGAACCCCTATAATTCGAATGTTGGTGTGTTTAATGTTGTCCCAGAGGTCTCTGAGACTGTCCTCAGTTTTTTTCATTCTTTTTTCTTTATTCTGCTCTGCAGTAGTTATTTCCACTACTTTATCTTCCAGGTCACTTACCCATTCTTCTGCCTCAGTTATTCTGCTATTGATCCCATCTAGAGTACTTTTAATTTCTTTTATTGTGTCGTTCATCATTGCTTTTTTCATCTTTATTTATTCTAGGTCCTTGTTAAATGGTTCTTGCATTTTGTCCATTGTATTTCCAAGATTTTGGATCACCTTTACTATCATTATTCTGAATTCTTTTTCAGGTAGACTGCCTATTTCCTCTTCATTTGTTACATCTGGTGCATTTTTATCTTGCTCCTTTATCTGCTGTGTGATTTTCTGTCTTCTCATTTTGCTTATCTTACTGTGTTTGGGGTCTCGTTTTTACAGGTTGCGGTTTCGTAGTTCCCGTTGTTTTTGATGTCTGTCTCCAGTGGCTAAGGTTGGTTCAGTGGGTTGTGTAGGCTTCCTGGTGGAGGGGACTAGTGCCTGTGTTGTGGTCGATGAGCCTGGATCTTGTTTATCTAGTGGGCAGGTCCACGTCTGGTGGTGTGTTTTGGGTTGTCTGTGGACTTATTATGATTTTAGGCAGGCTCTCTGCTAATGGGTGGAGTTGTGTTCCTGTTTTGCTAGTTGTTTGACATAGGTTGTGCAGCACTGTAGCTTGCTAGTTGTTGAGTGAAGCTGGGTGCTGGTGTTAAGATGGAGGTCTCTGGGAGATTTTCACCATTTGATATTATGTGGAGCTGGGATGTCTCTTGTTGACCAGTGTCCTGATGTTGGCTCTCCCACCTCAGAGGCAGAGCCCTGACTCTTGGCTGGAGCACCAAGAGCCTTTCATCCACACAGCTCAGAATAAAAGGGAGAAAAAGTACAGAGAATTAGTAGAAGTAGGAAGAAAGAAAGAAAGGAGGGAAGGAAGGAAGGAAGGAAAGAAGGAAGGAAGAAAGAAAAAGAAAAAAAAAGAAAGAAAGAAAAGGAAAGAAGGCAAGAAGGAAAGAAAGGAGGGAGGGAGGGAGGGAGGGAGGAAGGAAGGAAGGAAAGAGAGAAGGAAGGAAAAAAGGAAGAAAGAGGATACAGTGAAATAAAATAAAGTATAATAAAGTTATTGAATTTAAAATAATTATTTAGGAAAAAAAAGAGACAGATAGAACCTTAGGACAAATGGTGGAAGCAAAGCTATACAGACAAAATCTTACACAGAAGCATACACATACACCCTCACAAAAAGAGGTAAAGAGGAAAAAAATTCTAAATTTTGCTCTCAAAGTCCTCAGTTTGGGATGATTCGTTTTCTAGAGGAGTGAAGGAAGGAAAGAAAAAGAAAGAAAAAGAAAGAAAGAAAGAAAGAAAGAAAGAAAGAAAGAAAGAAAGAAAGAAAGGAAGGAAGGAAGGAAGAAAGAAGAAAGAAAGAAAGAAAGGAGGTAAAGTATAATAAAGTTATTAAAATTAATTATTAAGAAAAAAATTTTTTTTAAATGGACGGATAGAACCTAGGACAAATCGTGGAAGCAAAGCTATACAGACAAGATCTCAAACAGAAGCATACACATACACATTCACAAAAAGAGGAAAAGGGGAAAAAATCATAGATCTTGCTCTCAAAGTCCACCTCCTCAATTTAGGATGATTCATTGTATATTCAGGTATTCCACAGATGCAGGGTATATCAAGTTGGTTCTGGAGCTTTAATCCGCTGTTTCTGAGGCTGGTGGGAGAGATTTTCCTTTCTCTTCTTTGTTCTCACAGCTCACAGGGGCTCAGCCCTGGATTTGGCCCCGTCTCTGCGTGTAGGTCGCTGGAGGGCGTCTGCTTTTGCTCTGACAGGACGGGGTTGAAGGAGCCGCTGCTTCCGGGGCTCTGGCACACTCAGGCCGGGGGGAGGGAGCGGCACAGCATGCGGGGTGGGCCTGTGGTGGCAGAGGCGGCATGTCGTTGCACCAACCTGAGGCCCGCCATGCGTTCTCCCGGGAAAGTTGTCCCTGGATCCCAGGAACCTGGCAGTGACGGGCTGCACAGGCTCCCCGGAAGAGGGGTGTGGATAGTGACCTGTGCTCGCACACAGGCCCCTTGGTGGTGGCAGCAGCAGCCTTAGCGTCTCCCGCCCATCCCTGGGGTCCGTGCTTTTAGCCACGGCTCGTGCCCATCTCTGGAGTTCCTTTAAACAGCGCTCTTAAACCCCTCTCCTTGCGCAATAGGAAACAAAGAGGGAAGAAAATGTCTCTTGCCTCTTCGGCAGGTGCAGACTTTTCCGCAGACTCCCTCCCGGCTAGCCGTCGTGCACTAACCGCCAACCCCAGTCCTCTCCCTGCGCTCCAACCGAAGCCCGAGCCTCAGCTTGCAGCCCCGCCCACCCCGGCTGGAGAGCAGAGAAGGCTCTCGGGCTGGTGAGTGCTGGTCGGTACCAATCCTCTGTGCGGGAATCTCCCTGCTTTGCCCTCCACACCCCTGTTGCTGTGCTCTCCTCCATGGCTCTGAAGCTCCCCCCTGCGCCTCCCACAGTCTCTGCTCGCGAAGGGGCTTCCTAGTGTGTGGAAACCGTTCCTCCTTCATAGCTCCCTCCCACTGCTGCAGGTGCCGTCCCTATTCTTTTGTCTCTGTTTTTTGTTTTTATTTTTTTTTTGCCCTACCGAGGTACGTGGGGAGTTTCTTGCCTTTTGGTAGGTCTGAGCTCTTCTGCCAGCATTCAGTCGGTGTTCTGTAGGAGTTGTTCCATGTGTAGATATATTTCTGGTGTATCTGTGGGGAGGAAGGTGATCTCTGCATCTTACTCTTCCGCCATCTTCGAGCATGTGTCACTATTGTTATCTTTTATTGCTTTCTACAGAGTTAGTGCATGGCAGAGCTGCGACTGAGACTCAGGGGTGTCCAAGGTACCCCCAGGGTCATGTTCTTTTTTGTAGCTCCATAGTGTCTCCCTACAAGATGATACAGCATATTTTGGTTTAGCTTCTCAGTATCAAAACTGAAGGTAAAAATAGACTAGAGAACCAAGTGGCTTAAAGTGATGCTGGAAAAATGATGTAAAAAGTAGATGACTAGTCTGAAGTATGTGCCAAACTGCCATTCTTCAGGATGCACTAAGCTCTCTCCTAGGGTCAAATCCAATTTCAGTGAAAACCTGCATCCAGCAACTGTCGGACTTGAGCTCCCAGTGGCGTGCCTTCTGATAAGAGCAGCATGACTTTATGCTCATTACTTCTATAGCAGTCACCACATCCAAAAAGTCTTTGGAACGTGGCAGCTTTAGGCTTACATCCTAATTCCAACTTGTGTGCTCCCTGATCATGGGTTAGTTACATAATTTCTTTCTGTTTCAATTTCCTCCACTGTCAAATGGGAATAATAATACCCACTCACAGGGTTGTTGTAAGATCAGATGAAAATTAAATTATGTACAGCATTTGGTACTGTATCTGACTAACAGAAACTCTCAATGAGTGGTAGCTTTTATTTTAAGGAAGTTTACATCTTCTGTAAGAAGGTTGTTGATAAGTCCATGTGATATGTATACTTTATAAGTACTTCTTTGAAAGAGAGCATCATTTCTTGCAGTCCAGCTCTTTCCGTGACATTACACAGAGAAATATACAAGAAGCCAGCAGGAAGCCCAGAAGAGATTTGCTGCCACCCCAAATTTCATTCTAAACAAACCTACTGCGTGGAAGGCTGCACTTACACAAAGATAAATCAGAACGCATTTACTCCCTTCTTAAAGGACTTGGAAAGAGTATTTCAAGTCTTTCCAAAAGTAGTTTAGGAAGGCTGAAATGTAAAATAAAGAATAAATTTTATATTAGGATTTTGGGGGATTATTTAAAACTTATTTTCCATTTTATCATGTTTTACAGGAAAAAATACAAAAACAATTAAGTAAAAAATGTAAAAGGGATTAAATATTTTAAAGATTGTCTTTTCTTCAGCTTTCTAGGAGCACATAATTAAGTCCAACATGTATATGCCATTTCCTGTATCATTTCCTTTTTGCTGTCCATTTTTAATGTCCATCATTATATTTTCATCTTAACTCCATTATTTCTTATTCTATTTCTGTTCTCTCCTTTTGTATTTTTAGGTTATGTTTTTTTGAGGACAAAACACCTAGTTCATTTGGTCAGTTGGTCAAATTATTGTTTATTCAGTTATAGGAAAAAATTCAAAACCACAATATAAAACCAATAATAAGATAAAAAAAGAACCCAACAAAATACCCAACCTACCATCACCACCAACAACAAACAGCAAATGCTACATCCCAATTTTCTCTTAGGGACTCAGTAGGTCAGCTTCAAAGAGCTGACTGTGCTGTTCAGTTTTTGTTGGCAGTGGTGGTAAAGCCACTCTTTTTGTTTATAAAGTCAGCTAAATCAATCCCTCATTCATTTATTCCTCTTTAATCTTTAGAGTTGAGTGTCCTTTCATGGTATCTCTTATTCCTAGAGTGATTGAATTTGTCAACCAGTGAAGAACTGATTTTTAATCCTAACCTCATCACTTAGGACCTAGTCACATATTCTATGACTCTGTTTCCTTATCTGTAAAATGGGGAACTACTATGAGGATCAATTAGATAACAGATATGAGAGCCCTTTTTAATGGCAAAATCATGTATACATGCAGGTGATTATTATTCCTTGTTGAAATCCTATTGCAAAACTATTTTCCCAAAGAGGCGATAGTTACCTTTAATAGTCCACGGAATCATTTGAGACTAGAAATCTAAATACTAACTGCTATTTATTTAGAGATACCCTAATCCTTTCTTGGATAATAAATTATATATGAGAAACATTGAAAAAAATTCTCACTTTACTGCATTTAAAAGCATGGATTCTGTTGATTTCCTAAATAATTCTTAACCTCCAAAATTCTTATTCTTGAATCAATTTAGGACTACTTCGTCTACTCTTATGGGTTACAAATCTGATCTCCCAGAATTTAAAGGCATAGGACATCAGATTCCCATACCTATTGTTTTTATGAATCTTTATAAAAGAACATAAACCCAATCTGATTTAATCTATCCCAGTCCAACAAACATCGATGAGCATTCCAGTGGCTGCTAGGTACCAGGGCAGGGACAGGAGAGTAGAAAGTTGAGCATAGACTGTAGACAATGATGTGCACCTATGCAAGTTAGCTTGCTTGAAATTTTTTCTACTAGCTTCATGAGAAAACAGTAATTTTATATTTGTGTTATAAAACTTCATGTTTTATAAAGTACCATACTTAACTCTTATTGTATCTTCATAATCATATGAAATATATATATATATATAGCCATACTTATTTTATCTTCATAATAATCATATGAGATAGGTATTCACTATTTCTCTATTATAGGTGAGAAACTTCAGGTTTAGCAAGGTTAAAATTTGCTTCAGTATGAATCCCCAGCTAGATAATGACAGAGCCAAGATTTACACACAACAGCCTGTATCTAAATTCTGTTTTTTTTTTCTTTCTTACACCACATTGCATTCATCTTAAGAAAGATAATACATTCAGCAAATAAATTATGGTCTCATTTTAGTGTTTTAATTTGGCATAAATAACATCTCTTTCTCCTTGCCAAGTTCACTAGTACTCATCTATCTGTTCTTTTATTTTTGTATTCTTTTTACAATTATTTATTTATTTTTAACATCTTTATTGGAGTATAATTGCTTTATTATGGTGTCTTAGTTCCTGCTTTATAACAAAGTGAATCAGCTATACATATACATATATCCCCATATCTCTTCCCTCTTGCGTCTTCCTCCCTCTCACCCCTCTAGGTGGTCACGAACCACAAAGCTGATCTCCCTGTGCTATGCGGCTGCTTCCCACTAGCTATTTTACGTTTGGTAGTGTATATATATCTATGCCACTCTCTCATTTTGTCCCAGCTTACCCTTCTCCCTCCCCGTGTCCTCAAGTCCATTCTCTAGTACGTCTGCGTCTTTATTCCCGTCCTGCCCCTAAGTTCTTCATGACCTTTTTTTTTTAGATTCCATATGTATGTGTTAGCATACGGTATTTTTTTTTCCGTTTCTGACTTACTTCACTCTGTATGCCAGACTCTAGGTCCATCCACCTCACTACAAATAACTCAGTTTTGTTACTTTTTATGCATCTATCTATTATCATGATATACTAGACATACTAGAGCTTTGAACTTCTTGGAAAAAAGGAGTGGCCTAAATTCAAGGTATTATTTTTGCTATTACTATTAGCCAAGACAAATGAAAAGTGATGAATAGAGCACCTCTTGTCTTACCAGAACCCTTTAATCAAGGAAATTGGTTATTTTCATCCACTGTAGCTATGTAACGATTAATGCAACACAGCACAATACAGTCGGAATGTAAAACATATTTCACTAAGACCAATCAGCAAGTGTACTTCTCTAAAGAGGAAAGAATAGAGGCCAGATTGGACCCAGTGCTGACATCTGATTTCTATAGTAAACATCATGATAGATTTTGCAAATTCTAGAGAAACTATTTATTTCCAGGCTTGGGACTATAAAATTATCTAGTAGAACCAGTTTTGAATAAATTTCTTTTATATAGGTGGAAGTGAAAAAAAGAGAAAATCAGTTTGGCCTTCCAGAGCAAACAGAAGATATTGCAGGGCAGATAAATAGTAATTAATGCTTCATCATACAACACCCCTTATAGCTATACAAAAAAAGGCAGTTCTCAGTATAATATAGGCATAGTAGAATTACAATAAAAGCAGTTAAGTAACTTACTTTGTCTCAGCTGCCAACATTATGGCAGCTGGTGGGCTGTGGGTATATCTTTCAATTAACTGCCTTCATCCCTTAGAGAAACTGGGCTGCTACTTAGTAACTGTGTGATCTTGTACAGTTTGCCTAAATTCTCAGAGGTTCAGTCTCCTCTTCTATAAAAGGGAGGAAATGATATCCATATCATGAGTTTCTATGTATGAAGCATGTGTTTGAATACGTGTCCAGCTTAAGTAAGTGAATAATAAATTGTAGTAAAGATGCTGATGTTGATGATGGTACTTTGGCACCATGTTTTCACCACCATTTTGAATAGGCCAAGCAAGCCTTTCTCAACCACTAGTCTTTGGTTTCCACTGGCAGGGGTTGAGTCTTAGCCACAGCTCTGGCTCACTTTAGGAATTTGGCTGTGTCCCACAGTACCACATCCAATCCTTTCATTCAGTCCCAAGACTCCAGCACAGCCTATGCTGAGCAAGAGACAATGAGGGCCCTGAAGAAAGGGTGCTATTGCACTGCCTGTGTCCTTTGGATATTTGAAGGTCAGTCACCTGGTCCTTGGGCTCACAGTATCTCAGGCCTATTGTTCTTCTGGGATCCTGCTGGAGTGTCTGTTGAAATTGTCACAATCTTGGGACCATGGCTGGTACGATGAGAGTTAGGGTCATGATTAGATTTCACCTCTGTGCCACTGACTTCTGATTGTCACCCTTAGGCTCAGAACTTCTTATGAGCTCCACACAGCATGAAAGGAAGAATAATTGATGATTGTGGGTCCCTATGGAGCTTAGGAATCTTGCATCAGACTTAATGAGACTCTACTGTGTTTCCCCTACTGGAGACCATGGATCTCTCCAGGCAGTATGTGCATCTCACTCTTTGTTTGGTCCCATGTCTCATCTATTCCCTGTTGCATTTTAGCTTCTTGAATTTTTAGTGAGTTGAACTTTCTGACTTTGGTCTTTAGCACTGTACTCAATACTGTTGATGATGAAGATGAAGATGATAATGACAATGAGAGTGATGGAGAAAGAGAAAATGACAGAATTAGAAGAGGACAAATGTAGTCAACACTCATGGGATACAAGCTATGACTCAGTGCTGAATGTTCAGGAGAGACAAGGATGTTACATCAACTGTCAACTGGAGAAAAAAATGGCTTACATTCCCTATAGAGACTTAAATCAGAAAAAGGGTTTACTCCCATGATCCACACAACAGTGTAAAATTGATAATAGCCAACATTTATTAAGTACTGTGTGCCAGTCACTGTTCTTAGCAGCTTAAATCTATTATCTCATTTAAGCCTCCCAACAATACTATGAAGACGTCAGTATTGTTATTATTATCTCCACTTTATGGATGAGAAAACAGAGGCATAGAGATGTTAAGTGATAGATTCAAGATCACACAGTTCATAATTGGCAGAGCCAGGAGTTGAACCCAGGCAGCATGACTCCAGAGCTATCCTCTTAACTAATACTATTGCCCTTGGGACACAAGGCTGTAAAGGTACGGCGCCCTAGGTGCAAAGTGAGATGTAATCACCGTGGAAAACTGGGCATTACAAACTTGACTGTGGTTGTATTCTTTATTCTTTCACTTATCTGTTAAGACAAGTTAAAATTTTAATTTTAAGCAAAAGCCATAAATCAGTTGATCAAAAAACTGAGAGGGGAAGGTAGAATAAGATCATGGTTAAAGTGGACTGAAAAAGGCACAAGAGAGGATGTTTCCTAGACTCAAGGATCCAGATATAAGACACACAATACCTGAGTGATTGGGAAGTCTGAGGCTCTAAGGCTGGAACTAGCAAATGATAGTCCATTCCCAGATACAATTATTGCCTATCAAAAAATTGTACAAAGTGGAGGCATCGATAATTCTCAGTGGAATAATAAACAGAAACAAGAACTTGATTTTGAGTCCATTATATTATCCTCTGGTCTTTCCTCTTTGTATAGACTTAGCTATGATGTTCTCTCTTGAATATCTTCAATTTTATATAAAGGTTTTTGTTTCATTTATTTCTGTATGAGAAGGTAATACACCTCTTCAGTAAGACACACTAACTACCGAAATGTATTATTAATCATTAGTTGTGAACACAATTGTTTTTACATAATGGTTCTCCTCATCCTGGAAGGTTAGTGGTAGGTAGGTGTTAACACTTGTCACCTAATTATAAAATAGTGAAATTCACATGAAAGTCTTTGATCTGGAAAGTTGCGTAGTACAGTCTTGAACTCCATATTAAACACATTTGGAGACCAAAGGGTAGTAGAAAATGCTGCTTAGCTGTCTCTTCAGGCTGCCTTTCCATTGAACAGATTCTGCTTCAGAAGGGTATCTAGAAGTGCTTTAATTCTGATGCTCCTCCATCTTTCCCTTTTGTCACCTCTGTCTTCCCCCACCAGGGTCCCAGTTCAATCTTACCACTGCCCTTTGTAGCTAATCCTGGAGAGAACCTGATGCTTTCCTGGCTCCATTCTGGAGCACAACTATGGATTCTCACATTCTTTAGTATTGAGCCTTTACAGACAAACAACATTCCTGGTACTATTAATACCTTCTTAGAGAAAAACTGAGTCATTATTATGCTGTAAGATGTCCTTACCCCCAGAGGTAATGAGACGGGAGATCACAGAACATGACAAAGATCCTGAAATGAACAGAAACCCTATCATGCCACAGTCTATTGAAATACAGTCATAACCTTTGTACTTTGGCCATTTGAGTACCTTACAAGTTGGTGGCATGGCCTACTGGACAATTCTTGAACAAGAAATGGGGAGATACTGATTTGAGTCCAGGTACTGTCACCTATCCACTGTGTGATCTTTGGCAAATCGGGTTTCTCTCTGAGTTTTGGTATCTTCATCCATAACACAAAAGAGTTATACTACTTCAATGATTTCACTCTTTTTTAAAAAAAATACTTATATATCCCTTTCTCTAAATAAATGTTCTTGGGATTATAAACAGATCAAATATGAAAGCAAGGTGGCTCTGGGGTTCAGGGTCTCACCTATGCATACCATCTTCCTCCACCTCATGGTAGACCCTGCGGTCCTGTGTTTAACAGTTCTAATATCACTGTAATAGTTTATATCAAAGATCTTTTCCAGTTCCAAAATTCTGTTTGACAACCTCAAGCATAAGCAATAGCTTAATGAAAGTCAGCGTATACATAAAATCCATGTTAAGCTTTTTTTAAGTTTTACTGGAAAAACAAAAACAAAAGCCAAAGAGTTCCTTAATATATTTCAGCTTAAAGTAGGATTATTCTTTACCTCCAGGTGAAAAACTTGCAGTAATGTTATAGACCATAGACTTCAAAGGAAGTCAGGAGTTGAGTTTGGGAAGAGAAATCAGATTTCATTCCTATCTTCTATACTTCTTGTAAGCATAAGTGCTTCTGAATCAGTCCACAGAGCATCATTCGATTTGAGATTCTGAAAAGTAGTCACACCAAATCCATATTTCACTGTGCAGTGTTTCCACACAGGTCAGTTCCCCTCAGCAAATTTGTATCAGACCACTGAGTGTTTTGGTGTACGAAGTTCTGCCTTGAGGGTGTTGGGCTATTCTGCCAAAACTGTGAGTGGCTCTGGTTTGTCACCTGTTTGACTGATTGATATTCTGCATTGCCTGATTCATAGTTGGCCCTCAAAAATATCTGTTGAGTGAATGGATGAATTCAGTAAGATGACTCAGGTCATTGAAAGGTCCCAGTGGCCACTCAAGCCAAGCCTTAATGAGAACTAGCCTAACAGTTGACACAGACATTTAGAGAACTAGCTAATTATTGTTCTTACACACATGTGACCATGGGAACATGAGCCTCTAGAAATGTTTTACAGGCTTAGATCATAACTCCACAAAATGAGAGGAGAGTACTCAGAGTCTTTGTTTTATATTCACAGGAGCAAATAATAGCTGGAAATCAGTCCTTCAAGGATGGTCTTTAAAAATGAATCGATAATCTGATCCATTTAAGAAAAAGTAAAAATGTATATTTGTATGATGTCATGCTGCCTGTGCCTCCTTACTGGTGACCAGAAACTCAGTAGTCTAGGATTGTCTAATCTATTATCCACTTTGCATTAGGAATTTTGGTTTAATATAGGCAAAGACAGGAAAGAATATCCTATTGGCAGAATCCTAGTTCTTTTCTCTCTAGAGTATATTTTATGCTCATTGGGTTGAACCAATTCCTCATTTTGTTTTTGTTATTTCAAATTATGTAGAATACTTTTGTAATCTGAATCTAGTTTTTGGTTCTGGATGGTTACTAAACTCTTATATGGAGTTGTAAAGTTTATAGAGCACCAGGACAGCATTTCTCTTACGTGTTCAAAAAAAAATTTGACTTCTGAGATGCTCTCTGACAAAAGGGTTCTGAGATGAAGCAAATTTTACTGAAATGATGCAACAGAATCAGTGTTGGGTTAAAATTACTTTTAGCTATTTATAAATTAGTGTGAAATATATCTAAGAGTTGTGTTACTTAAAATCTTGTTCCAGTTGAATATAATTTTTAAATGCTAAATAGTGAAGTTACATGACTTAATGAAGTAATGAATTGCTTAAATGAAATTTTACCAAAAATGCTTAAATATAAAATAAAAATAAAATTTAATATAATCATTTGATGGAAAATTATAAAGAATGAATAAGCTCCAAGCTTTCTTAAACAGACTATAGTATAATAAATGCAGCAGTTTTCCCTTCATGACCCAGGGTTATCACTATGAATACTGGGCAATGTTATGGAACAATGAGGCCTTCACAACTATATGTGTGGGCCTCTTTGCCTCCAGATCCTTTAGTTCTTTGAGTTTGTGTTTTTATCGACAGGCGTCATCATCTCTTCTCTGAAGTTATTACCTTCTTATTTCTCTCTCCATTCTGATCCATCACGGTTTTTTTGTTGTTTTTTCTGATGTGATGTGGGATAGGCTAGTGCAGTTTTTACAACTATGTATAAAATAAGATAAATGCATTCTGAGATCCACAGCTTTAGTAAAGCATATGAGTATTACTTTAAATTCGTGATATTGAGGGAACACTTATTTTTACTTTTCTTTTATTTCTGCTTTATTTCCTGGATCTGAATAATTCCTATTTTGAATTTGCAGAACTTCTACTTATTAACATATATGATTAATGGATGAAATTTTTCTTTTGTTTTATTTTTAAAAATTAACATATTTTGTTATGAAATACCATTAGTTACTTTCTCAGTTAACCATATCTATAGGTTGCCTGACAGTTCCAACCACCCTATTACCAAGGAACTTCCAGTCACCTGGTAGCAACATATGATAATTACAAACAAATTAAGAATGAAAGGTTTATTAAGTTCAGTGATTGCACACAAAATAATAAATGAATACCATGATACATAACGATCTCAATAACACCAAATGGAAATTTTGCAAATGACCCTAAAGTGACAAAATAGGACATCTATCTCTTCCACTGAAAGCCACAGATTCAGAGGTACTTCCATCATTGATAAAACTGAGCTGCCTGATGATATTGTATTAGACTTCCGCATTTCTTCACATCTCTGTACAGAGAAGTCATGTGCAAATCTCTGAATAAATCATAAATACATTAAAAAGATAAATTGACCTTGAGAATGACTGGAGTATATCACAAAAACCAGAAACCATAAATGAAAATTATGAGAATCAATGAACTTGGTAAAGTAGCAGGAAACAAAATTAATGCACAGAAATCTCTGGCATTCTTATACACTAGTGATGAAAAATCTGAAAGTGAAATCAAAAAAAAAACTCCCATTTACCATTGCAACAAAAAGAATAAAATATCTAAGAATAAATCTACCTAAGCAGACAAAAGACCTGTATGCAGAAAATTATAAGACACTGATGAAAGAAATTAAAGATCATACAAACATATAGAGAGATATACCATGTTCTTGGATTGGAAGGATCAACATTGTGAAAATGACTCTACTACCCAAAGCAATCTACAGATTCAATGCAATCTCTATCAATCTACCACTGGCATTTTTCACAGAACTAGAACAAAAAATTTCACAATTTGTATGAAAACACAAAAGACCCCGAATAACCAAAGCAATCTTGATAACGAAAAATGGAGCTGGAGGAATCAGACTCCCTGACTTCAGACAATACTACAAAGCTACAGTAATCAAGACAGTATAGTACTGGCACAAAAACAGAAATATATATCAATGGAACAGGATAGAAAGCCCAGAGATAAACTCACGAACATATGGTCACCTTTTCTTTGATAAAGGAGACAAGAATATACAGTGGAGAAAAGACAGCCTCTTAAATAAGTGGTGCAGGGAAAACTGGACAGGTACATGTAAAAGTATGAAATTAGAACACTCCCTAACACCATACACAAAAATAAACTCAAAATGGATTAGAGACCTAAATGTAAGGCCAGACACTATAAAACTCTTAGAGGAAAACATAGACAGAACACTCTCTGACATAAATCACAGCAAGATCCTTTTTGACCCACCTCCTAGAGAAATGGAAATAAAAACAAAAATTAACAAATGGGACCTAATGAAATTTAAAAGCTTTTGCACAGCAAAGGAAACCATAAACAAGATCAAAAGACAACCCTCAGAATGGGAGAAAATATTTGCAAATGAAGCAACTCACAAAGGATTAATCTCCAAAATTTACAAGCAGCTCATGTAGCTCAATAACAAAAAAACAAACAACCCAATCCAAAAATGGGCAGAAGACCTAAATAGACATTTCTCCAAAGAAGATATACAGATTGCCAAAAAACACATGAAAGAATGCTCAACATCATTAGAGAAATGCAAATCAAAACTACAATGAGATATCATCTCACACACGTCAGAATGGCCATCATCAAAAAATCTAGAAACAATAAATGCTGGAGAGGGTATGGAGAAAAGGGAACACTCTTGCACTGTTGGTAGGAATGTAAATTGATACAGCCACTATGGAGAACAGTATGGAGGTTCCTTAAAAATCTAAAAATAGAACTACCATACAACCCAGCAATCCCACTACTGGGCATATACCCTGAGAAAACCATAATTCAAAAAGAGTCATGTAGCAAAATTTCATTGCAGCTCTATTTACAATATCCAGGACATGGAAGCAACCTAAGTGTACATCAGCAGATGAATGGATAAAGATGTGGCACATATATACAATGGAATATTAGTCCTAAAAAGAAATGAAATTGAGTTATTTGTAATGAGGTGGATGGACATAGAGTCTGTCATACAGAGTGAAGTAAGTCAGAAAGAGAAAAACAAATACCGTATGCTAACACATATACATGGAATCTAAGAAAAAAAAAGGTCATGAAGAACCTAGGGGAAATATGGGAGTAAAGACACAGACCTACTAGAGCATGGACTTGAGTATATGGGGAGGGGGAAGGGTAAGCTGTGACAAAGTTAGAGAGTGGCATGGACATATATACACTACCAAACGTAAAACAGATAGCTAGTGGGAAGTAGCCGCATAGCACAGGGAGATCAGGTAGGTTTGTGACCACATAGAGGGGTGGGATATGGAGGGTGGGAGGGAGGGAGACACAAGAGGGAAGAGATATGGGAACATATGTATATGTGTAACTGATTCACTTTGTTATAAAGCAGAAACTAACATACCATTGTAAAGGAATTATACTCCAATAAAGATGTTTAAAAAAAGAAAATTATGAGAAGTTTGATGACATCAATAAAAACACCTCAGAAGACTTTTATCTTTTAGAAATACAGACTAAAGTATTCATAGATTAAATAATATGATATTTTGAATTTTCTACAAAGGGGTACACGGTAACAAACGTAGTAAGGTAGAGCTAGTGGGAAGCAGCCGCATGGCACAGGGATATTGGCTCAGTGCTTTGTGACAGCCTGGAGGAGTGGGATAGGGAGAGTGGGAAGGAGGGAGACGCAAGAGGGAAGACATATGGGAACATATGTATATGTATAACTGATTCACTTTGTTATAAAGCAGAAACTAACACACCATTGTAAAGCAATTATACCTCAATAAAGATGTTAAAAAATAAAAAATAATAATTAAAAAAAAAAGAGGTACACGGTTGACAGAAGGAGGAGTTTAAAATGGGAACAAGATTGTCCGTGAATTAATTATTTACTGAAGCTGGGTGATAGGCACATAGGGTTCATTTATACTTTTATATTTTCTCTATCTCTCTTTTTTTGTATGTTTGGAATTTTTAATAATTAAAAATATCTTTTATGTGGCTAAAAACAATCGTAGAAGTTTGAACCACCACACTGGAAAAATATTTGCAGCACCAGTAGATGAAACAAGAGGCAATATTTCTAATATACAAAGAATTATTAACCAATGCATGAAAGAAAGTTTATGCAAATTAAAAAGAATGGCAGTACACATGAACAGACAATTCACAAATGGAGAAATACTAATATCCAATAAATGTATATGAAGATTTTCAACGTCACTGATAGTCAAAGAAAAGTTAATGAACATAAAACTCAGCTGTCAGATTGACAAAGATTAAAGATTAAACAGGTTCAGAAAAATAAACCTCAAAGATAATGAGAGTATAGGTAAATGATGTAATTTCCTACGTGCTCTCCGGAAATGTGAATTGGCACAAACCTTTAAGAGTGTATCTTGGGGCTTCCCTGGTGGTGCAGTGGTTGGGAGTCCGCCTGCCGATGCACTGGACGTGGGTTCGTGCCCCGGCCCAGGAGGATCCCGCGTGCCGCGGAGTGGCTGGGCCCGTGGGCCACGGCCACTGGGCCTGCGCATCCGGGGCCTGTGCTCCACAACGGGAGAGGCCGCGGCGGTGAGATGCCCACGTACCGCAAAAAAAAAAAAAAAAAAAAAAAAAAAGAATGTATCTTGGCAATGTGTTTCAAAATATAAAATGTAAATTTACATTGACATCCACATTCTACTCATGGACATTCAAAGGAGATATTGGCACAAATGACAAAAATGTGAACATTAAGATATTCTTGTTAATATGAAAGATTGAATATTATGCCCATTAATAGGAAGCTGATTAAGTATTCATACAAATAATGAAATATTTTACGGCAATTAAAATGTTTATATATAACCATATTTATTGCTGAGGAGGAGATCTGTGACATATATTTGAGGAAAAAAGCAGTATTTAAATATTTGCAGTTTCCAATTTACAGAAAATACATGAAATTTATGTATACATGCATAGAGGAATGTCTGGAAGAAGGTTCACCAATTTGTTAAGTATGACAGTCCCTATTGGTTGGATTTCTGGTGACTTTTATATTTTTCTGTGTGTTTTTGTATATTGCATAATTAAGAAGTATAATTGATCAGAACAAATTTGTTAAAAATAATTCATTTCATACGTTTGACTTCCCCATTAGATATTGAGGTGCTAAGGGATTGTGAGCATGTAATTCAGTAATCTTTGTGTTTCTCACTCCACTTGGTGCTCAGTAGGTGCTCAGTGAATGTTATTGAGGTTAAATTGAATTTTATCTACTATCTTTCCTTGACATCCATTCAGGCAAGTGCTTTTATGTTGGTATAACATATGAGTCTGCCCATATTTTCCTAAGAGAAGCACAGAGTGTTAGAGTTGAAAAATTCTTTCTCTTTACACCAAATTTCCTACTTTGTGGACAAGGGAAACATAGCTCAGAAAAATAAAATGACATATTCACGATCAAAGAGCTAATGGTTTCTGAATGTGAGCTCTATGAGAGCAAGTGTTTTAATCTGTTTTGTTTATTTCTATATCCCCAGTACCTAGGATATGGTACATAGTAGGTACTCAGTAAATATCTATTGAATGGATAAATGAATGCATCTTCTTACCACTTTGGGTCAGGCAGTTTGTCCATTTTTTTCCCTCTATGATTCTTCTTTTTTTTGAAATAGATTCTCAAAGTGGATTTTTATATAAAAATCGTTTCTTTAAAGATGCCCTTTTGAGGGATCGGTGATTGACCGACATGCTGATCATCATTGTTATTTTCAATGACATGAAGGCAGTGAAAATACTTATAAGGGGGGGCCTTGTTTCCTTCATCATTAATAATTTACCTGAGCTCAGGATAGCTCAGACCTGACACGTTATGGGTCAACCTTGGTAAAACTGGGCAATGGAGAGTGGAAAGGAACCAGAGTTGGGCAAAGACACAATCTCCAAGGCTTAAGGTAGACCCAGGTGCATGCCTGGCTTTAGAGAGGTCAGGGAGCAGTCCTGGAAGAAGACTTCTGGTGTCCAGCATCCCAGGGATATTTCTGGAAGTAGTTGGTACTGCATCTTCTAATCTGGGTCATTCAAGGTCTGGGAATCCATGCAGTGACCACCATTTAGGAGTGAGGCTGGGGAGCAGAAAAATAGCAGCTACTCAAATTTTGGAGGAGCTGGACTGGGATTTATTCCTGTGAATGTGGCCTATATGAGCAAAATCACGCAGGATCCTAGTGTCTCACTAGATGGAGTGAGACTGAGGGTTGGGCAACTCCAACTCCACCAGGTTAAACAATATGATTACAGACAGATAGGAAACAAAAGCATAATCCTTAAGATGGGACAAATCTAGATTGATAGATACTGAGAGTTATAATATGGAGCTATACATGTGCCCTGGAATGAGAGAATTAGACCTTAATTATAATTTTATTAGAAACCCAAATTTGGCAACCCAAGTTGGAAGCATGGCCTAATTTCAAGTCCAGTGGGAGGTGTGATAGGGAAGATTAGCTGATATATTGACCTCCTTAGCAGGTACTAGCATAGGCACTGGGGTAGAAATAACTATTAAGGAAAAGAACATTTTGGGGTAGTACTAGGGCAATCAGTGGTAGAGGCTGACATCATCTATTTTCTGTCATTTATGATGAGGTTTGCTCATGCAACTCATCTGTTGCTCTGTTTACTTTTAGTATATATAGTTCTTGTTTACTTCTAATCAACTAACTCTCACATAATCCCTTGGACAAGAGAGACATTCATTGGAAGACAGTGAAAAGGAAAATACTGTGACATGTTTAAAAATATATAGGACAGATAATTTTCATGCAATCGAAACATAGCCTAAAACTTTTAGCCCTTATTTGCATTTACTAAAAGTAGGCTAACATTTCTTCTTAAGTTTATGTTTCTGAGCAATATTCTAATCTATTTATCATGGACAATAAAATAAAGTCATTTACAGGTGTGTGTGTATGAGGGAGGAGACTGGAAATATTACTTCATTTTATCACATTCTTAAAACCAAGTTTGGATTTTGTTTTGTTTTCAGAACTCTTTCTTTCTGTTGTGGGATCCACTGTGTCTTTTTTACTTTTTCCCTTCTATGGAGTCTGCTAGCTCCTGGTCATGCCCCAAAATGTAGTTCAGTAAGACTTAACAGAACTCTGAGTAATGACTTTAAATGAATACCGCCCACTGTGGGCACTGAATTTGGGGACTGTTGGCAAGGTAGATAAGTCAACTTTAAGGATTATGTAGGGGAGCTGCAAAACAGTTCCTCTCCCTGTTGATGGGATAGCCTGTTCACAGCTTCTGCCTCTAGAAAGGCTTTGATTCAGCAGCAAGTTGGAGCTTTTAAACACTCCAATGGGCCTTTGTTGGTAACTGCTCTGCCTGCATGCACAGAGGGCTCATTCTTCCACAAAGGGCCACATGACCTGCTGATGGGCCATACCAGTTTACACTGCTGTTGCTAGTGGGAGGGAGAAGCAAGCAAGAAAGCATGGATCAGTGTGGCCTATAAAGGCACTGTTTATCTCTTTCCAGCTCAGTATCCTCTTCTCCAAGTGCATGCCACCTTCAGTGTGTCTCTTGTTTAGTGGCGTTTAAGCTACAATTCTTACAGACTGAAATACCTCTGACACTCCTTTAATATAAATTCCTGAATATACAACAGAGGCTCTTACAAGGTGATATCCCCAGTGTCCCTTGGGGAAAATGTGTTGTGAAGAAGTAATGTCATCACATGCCCCTTCACACACCCACCTTTCCCTTTGATCTTAGTGTTTACCTGTGGTTTATTGGTACCAAAGCAAACTGGGTATTGAGCATTTGCCTTTGAAATAGGCCTGGTTCTCCAATAGGCATTGTTTGAAGTCAGATCCATTATGCACTGTTTATTGCTGTTTCAAACATACCCACATGTACTTCTAAGACCAAGGTTCTTCTTTACTCATTCAAAAGGAGCACTGGAGTTTGTTGCCATATTAATTATCCTTTGATTTTTTAAAATGGGAGAAATAATATCTCTGGAGTCCATTTTGTCCACTTACAAATTATTTTAACAATATATGTTAAGGGAAATTTTACATTCTTTCTATTCCATTACTATCTTCCAAAGCACAATTACATGTCAGTTGAATGACTCAGAACTTCTTCTGCCCGAGTAATAAATCATAAGTGTAATGGGTAAAAAGAATTTGTCATTGTTCAGTGTGTATACAGAGTTATGTGGCATATAACCTCAAATTTCTTTCAGATCATATATAACTACATAATAAAATAATAATACTCATTAGTCAACACCAAATATAAGTTCTAGATGCCTGAACATCAAAGTATTTATAGGCCTATAGGAACCGCCTTGAGACAGAAACAGTTCTTCAGAAATGGTACTGGAAGAAAGTAGGCTATAAAAACTTCCCAAATTCTCTGAAACAAAAGTTATTCTTGTTTATACATAAATGATGAATGACTTTTTTAAGGGCTGACTCACTGGCCAGTGCATGTGCCTACAAATCTGGTTTCACCAGAGAAAGAGAGCCGACTGGACTAACAGGAATTCTACAACGAATCATTTTTTTTCCAGCTTGCATCTAAAGCAAGTCAGTTTGTCCAAGGTTTCAGCCACCACTCTTGTAAAGGCACAGTGGGTTTATGGCTCCACCTGGGAGCCCTGCCACAGCTATAATGCCATTTAAATCGCCTAGCAGGAACTGCCTGGTTCAAGTGCATCATGGACCAGCTTTCTTGTTTGCAAAGAAGCCTTTTGTGTTCTCAAGCTAGTCCTTGGAAGAAGGGACTTGACAGCCTCCTCAAGTGGCGGAATTGGGATGGCATCCAGTGGGCCCCTTACCTGAAATCACTCACTCAAAAAACTTCAATTTCTGAGTCTTTTTTCTGGACGATGACCTTGTGTCCAGATATGTTGATGCCTGGCAGACAACAGCATCAGCTTCTATTCTCAACTGTGCCATTTATTCATGGACTGATTTGAAACAAATTAGTTGACTTTCCTCAGGTTTTCCCATTCATGAAATGAGATGTCATACAGAATAACCTTTCAGGTCCTATCTTTGATGAGCTAGGATTCGGTTTTCCTCTACACAAAAGTAAATAAATGAGTGTATTACTTAGATCATCAACATGATGCATTAGATCCCAGTGATCAAAATTGCTAATGAGTGGCCTAATTAATCATGATTCAGTATAAGATTTCACTGTTAACACAGGCCTTCCAGGACTTGAAACATTTCTCTCTTGCAAGGAGGAGAAGGAGCAGGATCTGATTATTTCCTGAGAGTTTAAGTATGAAATAGTAAAGCCAAGCAATTCATTAGCAACATGAAAAAAATCCTATTGTCTTTTTCTTCTTCAGATCTTCTTATAGGAATTTCTTACAGGAAGGAAGGAAAAAAGGAATGCACTTTTTTAAATGCAGTGATTCAAACCCTCCAGTGACTGATAGTGTATGAATGTCAAGAATTTTGAACATGATTTATCCATCCTAATTTTTCTACCCAAAATGCTTTTTGTTGATTTTTCTAACCACTGAAAAATGTCCCTAGCCCAGGAGTCAAGATGGCAGTGTGGGAAGATGTGGAGTTAGCATCTCCCCACAAATTGGGTGACTTCCAGCTTCTGGTGGGGGACTCTGACACCCAAGGAGATAGGAAGAACCCCAAAGGGATCTGCCACCACATGCGGCTTGTGGGATCTTGGTTCATGAGCCCAGGGTTGGGCTGAATCTCCTGCGATGGAAGCTCTGAGTCCAAACAACTGGACTAACAGAGAACCTCAGACCCCAGGGAATATTCATCAGACTGAGGTCTCATGGAGTTCCTCATCTCAGCAACAAGATGAAGCTCTACCCAATAGCCTACAGACTCCAGTGTTGTAAGTCTCAGGCCAAACAACCAGTAAAGCAGGAACACAATCCCACTCATTAAAAATAAATAAATAAACAATGAGATGGCAAAAACATATGTCACAGATGAAGGAGCAAGGTAAAAACCTACAGGACCAAATAAATGAGGAGGAAATAAGCAATCTACCTGAAAAAGAATTCAGAGTAATGAGAGTAAAGATGATCCAGAACCTCTGAAATAGAATGGCGGCATGGATTGAGAAAATACAAGAAATGTTTCACAAAGATCTAGAAGAACTAAAGAAAAACAACAACAAAAAAGAGGAAAAAACACAATAACTGAAATGAAAAATACACTAGAAGGAATCAATAACAGAATAACTGAGGCAGAAGAACAAATAAGTGAACTAGAAGACAAAATGGTGGAAATAAGTACCAAGGAGCAGAATAAAGAAAAGAGAATGAAAAGAATTCAAGATAATCTCAGAGCCCTCTGGGACAACACTAAATATACCAACATCTGAATTATAGGGGTCCCAGAAGAAGAAGAGAAAAAGAAACAGTCTGAGAAAATATTTGAAGAGATGATAGTTCCCTAACATGGGAAAGGAAATAGTCACCCAAGTCCAAGAAACACAGAGAATCCCATACAGGATAAACCCTAGGAAAAACACACCAAGACACATATTAAGAAAACTAACGAAAATTAAATTCAAAGAAAAAATATTAAAAGCAGCAAGGGAAAAACAAAAAATAACATACAAAGGAATCCCCATAAGGTTATCAGCTGTTTTTCAGTGGAAACTCTGCTGGCCAGAAGGGAGTGGAAGGATATACTTAAAGTGATGAAAGAGAAACACCTACAACCAAGATTACTCAACCTAGCAAGAATCTCATTCAGATTTGATAGTGAAGTCAAAAGCTTTTCAGACAAGTGAAAGCTAAGAGAATTCAGCACCACCAAACCAGCTTTACAACAATTGCTAAAGAAACTTCTCTAGGCGGGAAACACAAGAGAAGAAAAAGACCTACGAAAAAAAAACAAAAGAATTAAGACAATTGTAATAGGAACATACATATCGATAATACCCTTGGATGTAAATGGATTAAATACCCCAACCAAAATACACAGACTGACAGAATGGATACAAAAACAAGACCCATATACATGCTGTCTACAGGAGACCCACTTCAGACCTAGGGACACATAGAGAGTGAAAGTGAAGGTATGGAAAAAGATATTCCATGCAAAAGGAAATCAAAAGAAAGCTGGAGTAGCAATACTCGTATCAGATAAAATAAGCTTTAAAATAAAGACAATTACAAGAGATAAGGAGGGACACTACATAATGATCAAAGGATCAATCCAAGAAGAAGATATAACAATTGTAAATGTTTATGCACCCAACATAGGAGCACCTCAATACATAAGGCAAATGCTAACAACCATGAAAGGAGAAACCAACAGTAACACAGTAATAGTAGGGGACTTTAACACCCCACTTACACCCATGGACAGATCACCCAAACAGAAAATAAATAAGGAAACACAAGCTTTAAATGACATAAGAGACCAGAGAGATCTAATTGATATTTATAGAACATTACACCCAAAAGTGGCAGAATACACTTTCTTCTCAAGTGCACAGGGAACATTCTCCAGGATAGATCACATTTGGGTCACAAATCAAGCCTTGGAAAATTTAAGAAAATTGAAATCATATCAAGCATCTATTCTGACCACAATGCTATGAGATTGGAAATCAATTATAGGAAAAAAACTGTAAAAAATACAAATACATGGAAGCTAAACAGTGCACTACTAAATAACCAAGAGATCACTGAAGAAATCAAAGAAGAAATTTAAAAAATCATAGAAACAAATGAATACGAAAACACGATGACCCAAAACCTATGGAATACAGCAAAAGCAGTTCAAAGAGGGAAGTTTACAGCAACTCACTCTCACCTCAAGAAACAAGAAAAATCTCAAATAAACATGCTAATCCAACACTTAAAACAACTAGAGAAGAAGAACAAAAAAAACCCAAAGTGAGTAGAAGGAAAGAAATCATAAGGATCAGAGCAGAAAATAATGAAATAGAAATGAAGAAAACAATAGCAAAGATCAATAAAACTAAAAGCTGGTTCTTTGAGAAGATAAACAAAATTGATAAACCCTTAGCCAGACTCATCAATAAAAAAAGGGAGAAGACACAAATCAATAAGATTAGAAATGAAAACGGAAAAGTTACAATGAATACTGCAGAAATACAAAGGATTATAAGAGACTCCTACAAAAAACTATATGCCAATAAAATACACAACCATGAAAACGGGACAAATTCCTGGAAAGGTACAATTTTCCAAGACTGAACCAGGAAGAATTAGAAAATATAAACAGACCTATCACAAGCAATGAAATCAAAACCATAATGAAAAATCTGCCAACAAACAAAAGACCAGGACCAGATGGCTTCCCAGGCGAATTCTATCACACATTTAGAGAAGAGCTAACACCGATCCTTCTCAAACTCTTCCAAAAAATTACAGAGGATGAAACACTCCCAAATTGATTCTACAAAACCACCATTACCCTGATACCAAAACTAGAAAAAGATATCACAAGAAAACAAATAATAGACCAATATCACTGATGAATATAGATGCAAAAATCCTGAACAAAATACTAGCAAGCAGAATCCAACAGCACATTAATAGGATCATACACCATGATCAAGTGGGACTTATCACAGGGATGCAAGGATTCGTCAATATATGCAAATCAATCAATGTGATACACTATATTAACAAATTGAAGAATAAAACCATATGATCATTGCAATAGATGCAGGGAAATCTTTTGACAAAATTCAACACATATTTATCATAAAAACTCTCCAGAAAGTGGGCATAGAGGGAACCTACCTCAACATAATAAAGGCCATATACAACAAACCCACAGCAAACATCATTCTCAATGGTGAAAAACTGAAAGCATTTCCTCTAAGATCAGGAACAAGAAAGACAAGGACGTCCACTCTCACCAGTATTACCCAACATAGTTTTGGAAGTCCTAACCATGGCAATCAGAGAAAAAATGAATAAAAAGAATGCAAATTGGAAAAGAAGAAATAAAACTGTCACTGTTTGCTGATGACATGATACTATACATAGAAAATCCTAAAGATGGCACCAGAAAACTACTAGAACTAGGCAATGAATTTGGTAAGGTTGCAGGATACAAAATTAATGCACAGAAATCTCTGGCATTCATATACACCAACAATGAAAAATCAGAAAGAGAAATTAAGGAAACACTCACATTTACCATTGCAACAAAAAGAAAAAAATACCTAGGAATAAATCTGCCTAAGGGGGGAAGGCTTGTACTCAGAAAACTATAAAATGCTGATGAAAGAAATCAAAGATGACATAAACAGATGGAGAAATATACCATGTTATTGGATTGGAAGAATCGATATTGTGAAAATGAATATATTACCCAAAGCAATCTACAGATTCAATGCAATACCTATTAAACTACCAATGGCATTCTTCACAGAATTAGAACAAAAGATTTTACATTTGGTGTGGAAGCACAAAATAGCCGAAATAGCCAAAGCAATATTGAGAAAGAAAAACGGAGTTGGAGGAATCAGCATTCCTGACTTCAAACTATACCACAAAGCCACAGTAATCAAGACAGCATGGACAGTGTGAGTAGCTGGGGTGTAAAGAGAAGGCCGGTTCCTTTGTACGTGTATGGCTCAGAAGTTGGGATAGGAGGTACGACAGCATGATGTTTGCAGTGAAAACTTAGCCGTCTCAGCTCAACTGGAATTGGAACTATCATCTGAGGTCGGCCTCATGAGATTTGCAGGGACCTTCAGGATGGAAGAGGAGTAAGACGTGGAGATCACCTTCCTCTCCACAAATGCATCAGAAATACATTGACATATGGAACATCTCCTGCAGAACACCTACTGAACGCTGGGAGAAGACCTCAGACTTCTCAAAAGGCAAGAAATTCCCCACGTACATGGGTAGGGCAAAAGAAAAAAGAAAATACAGAGATAAAAGATTAGGGACAGGACCTGAACCTGTGGGAGGGATGTGTGAAGGAGGAAAAGTTGCCTCACACTAGGAAGCCCCTTCACTCGTGGAGACAGGGGGTGGGGGGTGGAAGCTTTGGAGCCACAGAGGAGAGCACAGCAAGAGGGGTGCAGAGGGCAATGTGAAGAGATTCCTGCACAGAGGATCAGTGATGACGAGGACTCACCAGCCTGAGATGCTTGTCTGCTCATCCACCAGGGTGGATGGAGGCTGGGAGCTGAGGCTTGGGCTTCTGAATTCAGATCCCAGGGAGAGGACTGGGGTTGGCTGCATGCACATAGCCTGAAGGGGGCTACTGCACCACAGCTAGCCAGGACGGAGTCTGGGAAAAAGTCTAGAACTGCCTAAGAGTTAAGAGACAATTGTTTTGGGGTGCGCAAGGAGAGGAGATTCAGAGCACCACCTAAACATGCTCCAGAGATGGGCGTGAGCCATGGCTATCAGTGCAGACACAAGAGATGGGCATGAAATGCAAAGGCTGCTGCTGCAGCCACCAAGAAACCTGTGTGCAAGCACACGTCCCTATCCACACCTCCCCTCCCAGGAACCTGTGCAGCCCCGCACTGCCAGGGTCCTGTGATCCAGGGACAACTTCCCCAGGAGAACACACAGCGCACCTCAGGTTGTTGCAATGTCATGCTGGTCTCACTGCTACAGGCTCACCCCTCATACTGTACCCCTCCATCTCCCCACCTTGAGTGAGCCAGAGCCCCCTAATCAGCTGCTACTTTAACCCTATCCTGTCTGAACAAAAACAGTTGCCCTTAGGTGACATACAATCAGAGGCATGGCCAAATCAAAAGCTGAACCCCAGGAGCTGTGCAAACAAAGAAGAGAAAGGGAAATTTCTCCCAGCTGCATCAGGAGCAGTGGATTAAATCTCTACAAACAACGTGATGTACCCTGCATCTCTGGAATACTTGAATAGACAATGAATCATCCCAAAATTTAGGTGGTGGACTTTGGGAGCAACTGTAGACTTGGGGTTTGCTTTCTGCATCTAATTTGTTTCTGATTTTATGTTTATCTTAGTTTCGTATTTAGAGCTTATTATCATTGAGAGATTTGTTTCTTGGTTTGCTTGCTCTCTTCTCTTTTTTCTTCTAAATGTATATATTTTTTTCCTTTCTCTCTTTTTGTGAGGATGTATGTTTGCGCTTCTTTGTATGATTTTGTCTGTATGGTTTAGCTTTTACATTTGCCCTAGGGTTCTGTCTTTCCATTTTGTTTTTGGTTTCTGCGGTTTTTTGCTATAGATTTTAGTGCTTGTTATCATTGGTGGATTTGTTTTTTGCTTTGGCAGCTCTCTTCTTTCTTTCTTTCTTTTATTACTTTTTTATTTTTAATAAAATATTTTTTATTTTTCAATAACTTTATTTTATATTTATTTTTCTTTCCTTCTTTTTCTTCTCCCTTTTCTTCTGAGCCATGTGGCTGACAGGGTCTTGGTGCTCTGGCCGGAAATCAGGCATGAGCCTCCAAGGGGGGGAGCCGAGTTCAGGACATTGGTCCACCAGAGACCTCCTGGCCCCATGTAATATCAAATGGCAACAGCTCTCCCAGAGATCTCCATCTCAATGCGAAGAACCAGTTCCACTCAACGACCAGCAAGCTTGTCAAGGTGTTGGACAAGGTGATGGACACCCTATGCTAAACAGCAACACAGGAACATAACCCCACCCATTAGCAGAGCAGCTGCCTAAAATCATAATAAGGTCACAGACACCCCAAAACACACCACCAGACATGATCCTGCCCACCAGAAATACAAGGTCCAGCCTCATTAACCAGAACACAGGAATCAGTCCCCTCCACCAGGAGGCCTACACACCCACTAAAACAACCTTACCCACTGAGGGCAGACAACAAAAACAATGAGAACTACAAACCTGCAGCCTGCCAAAAGGAGACCCCAAGCACAGGAAGGTAAGCAAAATAAGCAGAGAGAGAAATACAAGGCAGATGAAGGAGCAAGAGAAATACAAGGCAGATGAAGGTTAAAAACCACCAGACCAAACAAATGAAGAGGAAACAGTCTACCTGAAAAAGAATTCAGAGTAATGATAGTAAAGATGAGCCAAAATCTTGGAAATAGAACAGAGAAAATACAAGAAATGTTTAACAAGGACCTAGAAGAACTAAAGAGGAAACAAACAAGGATGAAAAACAAAATAAATGAAATTAAAAATTCTCTAGAAGGAATCAAGAGCAAAATAACTGAGACAGAAGAATGGATAAGTGACCTGAAAGATAAAATAGTGGAAATAACCACTGCAGAGCAGAATAAAGAAAAAAGAATGAGAAGAATTGAGGACAGTCTCACAGACCTCGGGAAAACTTTAAATGCACAAACATTCGAATTATAGTGCTCCCAGAAGAAGAAGAGAAAAAAAAGGGACTGAGAAAATATTCAAAAGGATTATAGTAGAAAATGTCCCTAATATGGGAAAGGAAATAGTCAAGTCCAGGAAGTGCAGAGAGTCCCATACAGGATAAATCCAAGGAGAAACATGACAAGACACATATTAATCAAACTATCAAAAATTAAATCAAAAGAAAAAATATTAAGAGCAGCAAGGAACAAGCAAAAAATAACGTGCAAGTGAATACCCATGAGGTTAACAGCTGATTTTTCAGCAGAAACTCTGCAAGCCAGAAGGGAGTGGCAGGACATATTTAAAGTGATGAAAGGGGAAAATGTACAACACATATTGCTCTACCCAGCAAGGATCTCATTCAGATTCGATGGAGAAATTAAAACCTTTACAAACAAGCACAACCTAAGAGAATTCAGCACCACCAAACCAGATTTATAACAAACGTTAAATGAACTTCTCTAGGCAGGAAATACAAAAGAATGAAAAGACCTGCAATAACAAACCTAAAACAATTAAGAAAATTCTAAGAGGAACATACATGTTGATTGCTGCCTTAAATGTAAATGGATTAAATGCTCCAGCCAAAAGACACAGACTGGCTAAATATATACAAAAACAAGACCTGTATATATGATGTCTACAAGAGACCCACTTCAGACGTGGGGACATATACAGACTGAAAGTGAGGGGATGGAAAATGATATTGCATGCAAATGGAAATCAAAAGAAAGCTGCAGTAGCAATTCTCGTATCAGAAAAAATAGACTTTAAAATAAAGACTATTACAAGAGACAAAGGAGGACACTAAATAATGATCAAAGGATAAATCCAGGGCTTCCCTTGTGGGGCAGTGGTTGAGAGTCCGCCTGCTGATGCAGGGGACACGGGTTTGTGCCCTGATCTGGGAGGATCCCACATGCCGTGGAGCAGCTGGGCCCGTGATCCATGGCCACTGAGCCTGTCCGTCCAGAGCCTGTGCTCCGCAACGAAAGAGGCCACAACAGTGAGAGGCCCATGTACGGCAAAAAAAAAAAAAAACTATAAATCCAAAAAGAAGATATAACAATTTTAAATATTTATGCACCCAACATAGGAGCACCTCAATACATAAGGCCAATGTTAACAGCCATAAAAGGGGAAATGGACAGTAACACAATAATAGTGGGGGATGTTAACATCCCACTATCACCAATAGATCAACGAAAATGAAAATAAATAAGGAAAAAGAGCTTTAAATAATACATTAAACAAGATGGACTTAATAGATAGTTATAGGACCTTCCATACAAAACCAACAGGATACACTTTCTCCTCAAGTGCTCATGTAACATTCTTCAGGAGAGATCATATCCTGGGTCACAAATGAAGCCTTGGTTAATTTAAGAAAACTGAAATCATATCAAGTATCTTTTCTGACCACAACACTATGAGACTAAATATCAATTATACGGGAAAATCTGTAAAAATCACAAACACATGGAGACTAAACAATATGCTACTACATAACCAAGAGATCACTGAAGAAATCAAAGTGGAAATCAAAAAAACCTAGAAACAACTGACAATGAAAATACGACAACCCAAAACCTATGGGATGCAGCAAAAGCAGTTCTAAGTGGGAAGTTTATAGCAATACAATCCTACCTCAAGAAACAAGAAAAATCTCAAATGAACAACCTAAATTTACACCTAATTCAATTAGAGAAGGAACAAGAAAACCTCAAAGTTAGCAGGAGGAAAGAATTCATAAAAATCAGAACAGAAATAAATGAAAAAGAAATGAAGGAAATGATGGCTAAGATCAATAAAATTAAAAGCTTGTTCTTTGAGAAGATAAAACTGATAAACGATTAGCCAGAATCATCAACAGAAAAAGGGAGAAAACTGAAATCAATAGAATTAGAAATGAAAAAGGAGAAGTAACAGCTGACACTGCAAAAATACAAAGGATCATAAGAGACTACTACAAGCAACTCTATGCCAATAAAATGGACAACCTGGAAGAAATGGACAAATTCTTAGAGAAGCACACCTTATGAGACTGAACCAGGAAGAAATAGAAAATATAAACGGACCAATCACAAGCACCAAAATTGAAACTGTGATTAAAAATCTTTCAACAAACAAAAGCCGATGACCAGGTGGCTTCACAGGTGAATTCCATCAAACATTTAGAGAAGAGCTAACACTTATCCTTCTCAAACTCCTCCATAATATAGCAGAGGAAGGAACACTCCCAAACTCATTCTATGAGGCCAGAATCACCCTGATACCAAAACCAGACAAAGGTTTCACAAAGAAAGAAAACTACAGGCCAATATCACTGATGAACATAGATACCAAAATCCTCAACAAAATACTAGCAAACAGAATCCAACAGCACACTAAAAGGATCATACACCGTGAACAAGTGGGGTTTATCCCAGGAATGTAAGGATTCTTCAATATATGCAAATCAATCAATGTGATAAACCATATTAACAAATGGAAGGAGAAAAAACATATAATCATCTCAATAAATGCTGAAAAATCTTTCAACAAAATTGAACAGCAATTTAGGATAAAAACCATCCAGAAAGTAAGCATAGAGAGAACTTACCTCAACATAATAAAGGCCATATATGACAAACTCACAGCCATAATCATTCTCAAAGGTGAAAACCTGAAACCATTTCCACTACGACCAGAAACAAGACAAGGTTGCCCACTCTCCTTACTATTATTCAACATAGTTTTGGAAGTTTAAGCCACAGCAATCAGAGAAGAAAAAGAAATAAAAGGAATCCAAATCAGAAAAGAAGAATTAAAACTGTCACTGTTTGCAGATGACATGATACTATACACAGAGAATCCTAAAGATGCTACCAGAAAACTAGTAGAGCTAATCAATGAATTTGGTAAAGTAGCAGGATACAAAATTATTGCACAGAAATCTCTTGCATACCTATACACTAATGATGAAAAATCTGCAAGAGAAATTAAAGAAACACTGCCATTTACCATTGCAACAAAAAGAATAAAATACCTAGGAATAAACTACCTAAGGAGACAAAAGACCTGTAAGTAGAAAAGTATAAGACACTGATAAAAGAACTTAAAGATGATACAAACACATGGAGAGATACACCACGTTCTGGATTGGAAGACTAAACATCTTGAAAATGACTATATTATCCAAAGCAATCTACAGATTCAATGCAATCCCTATCAAACTACCAATGGCATTGTTCACAGAAGTAGGACAAAAAATTTCAAAATTTTTTTGGAAACACAGAAGACCCCAAGAAGCCAAAGCAAACTTGAGAAAGCAAAATGGAGTTGGAGCAATCAGGCTCCTGGACTTCAGACTATACTACAAAGCTACAGAAATCAAGACAATATGGTACTGGCACAAAAGCAGAAATATAGATCAATGGGACAGGATAGAAAGTCTAGAGATAAACCCATGCACATACGGTCACCTTATCTTTCTTAAAGGACACAAGAATATACAATGGAGAAAAGACCACCTCTTCAATAAGTGGTGCTGGGAAAACTGTACAGCTACATGTAAAAGATTGAAGTTATAACACTCCGTAACACCATACACAAAAATAAACTAAAAATGGATTAAAGAGCTAAATGTAAGGCCAGACAGTATAAAATTCTTAGAGAAAAACATAGGCAGAACACACTATGACATAAATCACAGCAAGATCCTTTTTGACCCACCTCCTAGAGAAATGCAAATGAAAATAAAAATAAACAAATGGGACATAATGAAACTTAAAAGCTTTTTCACAGCAAAGGAAACCATAAAGAAGATGAAAAGACAACCCTCAGAATGGGAGAAAATATTTGCAAATGAAGCAACTGACAGAGGATTAATCTCCAAAATTTACAAGAAGCTCATTCAGCTCAATATCTAAAAAATAAACAACCCATTCCAAAAATGGGCAGAAGACCTAAATAGACATTTCTCCAAGGAATATATACAGATTGCCAGCAAACACACAAAAGGATGCTCAGCCTCACTAATCATTAGAGAAATTCAAATCAAGACTTCAATGAGGTATCACCTCACACCAGTCAGAATGGCGAACATCAAGACACCTACAAACCATAAACTCTGAAGAGGGTGTGGAGAGAAGGGTACCCTCTTGCACTGTTGGTGGGAATGTAAACTGACACAGCCACTATGGAGAACAGTATGGAGGTTCCTTAAAAAACTACAAATAGAACTACTATACGACCCAGCAATCCCACTACTGGGCATATACCCTGAGAAAACCATAATTCAAAGAGTCATGTACCACAATGATCATTGTAGCACTATTTACAATAGCCAAGACATGGAAGCAACATAAGTGTCCATTGACAGATGAATGGATAAAGAAGAAGTCGCACATATATACAATAGAATATTACTCTGCCATAAAAAGAAACGAAAGTGAATTATTTGTAGTGAGGTGGATGGACCTAGAGACTGTCTTACAGAGTGAAGTAAGCCAGACAGAGAAAAACAAATACCATATTCTAGCACATATTTATGAAAAAAAGATAGGTTCTGAAGAACCTAGGGGCAGGACAGGAAGAAAGATGCAGTCATAGAGAATGGACTTGAAGACATGGGGAGTGGGAAGTGTAAGCTAGGATGAAGTAAGAGAGTGGCATGGACATATAATACACTACCAAATGTAAAATAGATAGCTAGTGGGAAGCAGCCACGTAGCACAGGGAGATCAGCTCTGTGCTTTGTGTCTACCTAGAGGGGTGCAATAGGGAGGGTGGGAGGGAGACACATGAGGGAGGAGATATGGTGATATGTGTATATGTATAGCTGATTCACTTTGTTATACAGCAGAAACTAACACAACTTTGTAAAACAATTCTACACCAATAAATATGTTAAAAAAGAAGTCTATGTGCTTTGTACAATTGCTGTTCAATATAAGAATGTATGTGTTTTAGAAACTTGTAAACATCCATACATAGAGGCATCTTTTTCAACTCTATCCCACTCGGAAGTAAACCTAATAATAAATTGTGCAGACTCAGAAAACATGGTTAGAGTGAAAACTCCACATTTTTTTCCTGTAATTTGCAATGCACTCAGAAAATCCCAGGATTGGCTGAGGACCAGCTCTGGGCTTATAATGGGGATCCTATTTTTCCTTTTATTTTCCATTGACGTTCCTTCTAGGATGAAGAGCTTGTTTTTCCTAGATTTTCGTGTATTTTTAGATGGTCATCTTGGGCAGTCTGGCTTCATATCAAAAGTGTTTTTAATTGACGAGGTTCTCCCTTGGGCTGTTGGGTAGGAAAATACGTCTCCGTGTCTATTTTGGGGGTCATAGCTGGATTCCAGTTCCCCATCTTTGTGCAAAGTGGCTGCTCTTTCATCGTATCCTTGCAGTATGCCTGAAAAAGGAAGGAAGGAACAGAATCTGTGATCAATCTTCTAAATGGCTGACTTAGAAGTGGCAAAAGCAGCAACCTTGGGCCACCTACTCCATTTTCTCAAACTTATGGAAAATGTAAAAAATGTTGATGCAGAAACAGGAGTGTTGATTATTGAACAATAAAAAGATGGTGGTCTCCACCTTAAGATTTGCTGTTGGATGGAACTTATGGGAGTCTTATTTACACCCAAGGACACTGCCTCCACCATGCGTTTTTCATTTGCATAGTTGTCGTTTTCTTAGAGGCAGAACATGCTAGTGCTTAACTTTGGGTTCACAAAACCCAGAACTTTTTAAAAGTCCTATGGCACATGTATGGCTTTTTCTCCTTTTGCTTCCTGCTTAGTGTGATGAAGCAAAGCACACTTAACTATAAGAATCATGCTTGATATTTGATCATTTCAGAACTTTGTTTAGCAATCTTGAAAGAACTGGCAAGAAGCCTGGTCTCTCATTGGGTCTAACATGGGGAAGATGGGAAGTGAACTACCCGGGATCCATAGGTTGTAGGTCACTGGTATCATGATAGGTATTTTAGCACACTAGCTCATTTAGTCCTCACAGCCAGGTGTAAGAAAGCAATGCTATCCCCACTTTCCAGTGAGAGATTTCAGAGATTGACCAACTTGTGAGGGTCATACAGTTGGTAGTGTCGAACAAGGGGTGGCCTGTAGATGATATGACTCCAAAGTCTGGTAATCCATTCTCTTAACCCCATGGAGGTGTTCCCAGAACACCATGATACATCTTTAGGAGAATAAGGGATATTGACATGTTCCCTTGACAATTTTCCTTAAATGATTCTTTCCACAAGGTAGGATTATCAGTAGAGAAGAGTTTTAGGCTATAACCGAGCATTCAACTTCTGAGGAAAACACTGATTCACCCAATTATGTTATTCAGAGGAGACCAAGAATATGAGGCATCAACAGATGGTGGAATCCTTTTCAATGAAGCCAGAGATGTCAGAGAAAAGACAATTAATGACATTTCACAATAGTCTTCATACACAGTGAACTTATCTGATTCTCAAGTTCTCTTGTCCTATTTAAGAGTACAAGATAAGGGGTGTGACGCCCACAGGGTTTTACATGGAAAAGGGACACGTGCTAAAGTCAAACCTTTGAGGTATTTGCTGGTATGGTTGTTGGGGGTGGCTTATTTTCAGTTTAGGCCATTGTGGTTCAAGTATGGAGCTTAGAGACCTAGATATGGGCTTCTGAGAGTTTCACTGTTGCACTCTATAGAAAGTCATTCTGCTAAAAGGAGTCACACTAGATGCTGCTTAATATTCTGTGATAACTTGCTTTCATTGATAACAAAAAATTTTTGAAACTCTAGTCATAAGTAAAAATTCTTTGGAAGCTTCTAGGGTATCTTGAGTTATTAATCAGCATGTATATATTCTGGGGTTATGATCAAAATATGAAACATCTGCTTTTGGCATGCCCACCAGCTGCTGGAATGGAACCAGCCTGCAGAGTTGGGGTTAGATTCGGGGAGAAGCCTTCCTTGTCAGTCTCTAATCCTTCAGGGATTGGGAAGGTCTAGGTTGAGGGTGGGGGGAGGTCCTCCCAAGGGAAGCACTAAGGTATCCAGAGCAGCAGGGAGGATCTCAGGGGTTATTTACAAAATGATAGAAAATGTTTAACATTTTAACAATGGTTACTGCATGCCAGTGTTATGAGCTGAATAGCAGGTCTGTGTATATACGGTGAATCTAAAATAGTAAAGTCCTACAGACATCCAGTGATATGGGGATAAACAAGGGAAACCCCGAAGCCAATGTGAAACTGCTTTTATAGAGTCTTTTCTAGGAATATTGACAACTAACACTGGAAAGATGACCTAAATATATTTAAGAATATAGTTTCTGGAGTCAGGCTGCCTGGATGTATTAGTTTCCTATTGCTACTGTAACAAGTTATCACAAATTTAGTGGCTTAAACTAGTGCACATTTGTTCTCTTACAATTCTGGAGGTGAAAATTCTAAAATCAAGGTATTGACAGGGCTACTTTCCTTCAGGAGGTTTCAAGGGTGAATTCATTTCCTTGCCTTTTCAGCCTCTAGAGGCCACCCACATTCCTTGGCTCATAGCCCCTTCCTTATATCACTCCAACCTCCTGCTTTGACAACACATCTCCTATTACTGACTTTGACCTTCTTGCTTCCCTCATAAAAAGACCCTTGTGATTACATTGGGCCCTCTTGGATATTCCAGGAAAATCCTCCCATCTCAAGATCCTTAATATAATTCCATCAGCAAAGTCCTTTTGGCCATGTTAGGTAACACCTTCATAGGTTCTGGGGATTACATCATGGACATCTTTAGGGAGTTATTATTCTGTCTACCACAATGGATACCTACCCTATCTCTGCTACTTCCTAGTTATGTGACCTAGTGATTAGCACATTACTCACTTTCTCTGTGCCTTGGTTCCCTTGAAATAAAAATGGGGGTAGTAGTAGTACTTTCCTTGTAGGGTGAAGATTAAATGTTATTGTAGGTGGAGGGCTTGGAACCAACCCCTAGGATGTGTTCAATGACTGCTACCTGTTGTGAACTGTGGGTATCAGTGCTCCTCTGGTGAATCTGGCCTCCGACAAACTGTTTCATTCTCTGCTCCTGACTGCAGAGCCAATGTCCTTGTCAGGCCAATTTATATATGTATTTATGCATTTATTTGGCTGCGCCACGTGGCTTCGTGATCTTAGTTCCTGACCAGGGATAGAACCTGTGCCCCCTGCAGTGGAAGCGCTGAGTGTTAACCACTGGAATGCGAGCGACTTCCCCTTGTCAGGCCAATTTAAGGAGACAGTGCCTTTTGGTCCTTAATCAGTCTGTTGCGGTACAATAACATTCCTGGTTTTGTACTGCAACCACTCCTTCACTACAATCAGGGAGCTTCTTGAGTTACACCTGCAGCATCAACCTAGTTGTGCCTCTGGGACAAGAAAAAGGATAGACTAACTAAGAAATTGTAGCTCAGTGTTACGGGACTTATCATGAATCCATGCCCGAAGTCTACCAATTCCTTGTTTCAGTGACCATCCTTGTAAGAATCTTCCAAAATGGAGTTTCATCCTTGTCCTCACCCATCTTCCTAGCACAGGATTGCTGTCCCCAGTGTGATGGAACCCCTGACATTGCCATCTTCTAGTCTTTATGCCTCACATCCCTACATCCTCCAAAGTGTGTAGCAGCACACCACCGGCATGTGCCCTCCGCCCCCTGGAAGGGATTTCAAAGCCCTTCCTTTGCAACAAATGTGGGGAATAAAAGTCTGTTCATTTTATAGAATAACTTGGATTTGGACTTGCAGGCATCTGCTGTCTGAGGGTTGCCATGAAAGAAGAAAGTGGCATGTGTAGATAAGAGTGGAACAGATGTCTCCTTCCAACTTGGGGGATCTATGAATTCAGTGGAAACACTATAAGGAAAATTGTAAGATGCTTTCCTGGCATGACTGGATCCAGATAGGCTGTGTTTCTCCAGAGTAATAGAACTTATTCCATTTCTGTAGTGTCAAGGTTTGCCTTTTTTTATATCCCTATTTGTGGAAATTTCTCACCTGTAAAATCATATGTAGAAAAAGAAAATATATTCTCTGACACTAAAAATCAATCTGTTTAAACCACTGGTCTTTCCCAACCCCCTTTCCTGCCCCATTACCACCATTTGAAGAAAAAAAAAAGAATTTCAGTTTGTGGCATCATTTTGCTAACTTCTATTCCTTCTAAACTGCGTTGTACTATTTTGAAAAACAAAGTATTTTACCCAGACTTATTTTTCTTGTCAGCTGCCTTTGCCACAAAAGACTAAATTCATCTCTATTATAAATAGAGATCAGTTACAAAGAAGTTTTACTGGCTACTTTAAAAGAAGCATGGTTATTTTAATGAGTAGAATAATCTGAAAGTTTTGTTTTCTTCATTTTCCAGCCCTATTTTCAAATTAAAAAAAATCCTTCATTAAAAGGAATGCAAACAATTTCTATAATATAAAAATTTTATAACTCTTTAACATTAAGCATCCGAGGAGGGAGACACAAATACTCAGCCCAGAGTCAGCTTTTAGTTTGATGATGTGAAAAGAACACTTGATTAGAAGTCAGCAAACCTGGATACTAATTCTTAGTTACTAATTATTAGGTTAAGGCGTTCATTCTTTGTGCTTCAGCTCTTCATCTGTAAAACGTGGGTAATAATTCCTCCACTTCATACACTTGTAACAGGGCTCCAATGAAGTAATCTTTTTTTTTTTTTAATGCCTACTCTGCCTATCTCAAAGTTTCTCAATCAATTTATTAATTGTTGGAGTTTTCAGGGTGATAATTGCTCTCGTCCCTTAAGTCCTCACTGAGTTTTTTTTTTTTTTAACATCTTTATTGGAGTATAATTGCTTTACAATGGTATGTTAGTTTCAGCTTCACAACAAAATGAATCAGTTATATATATACATATATTCCCATATCTCCAATGAAGTAATCTTTAAGAAAATGAGTTGCAGAGCACAAAGGGTCTTTTTTTTTTTTTTTTTTTTTTTTTTTTTTTTTTTTGTGGTACGCGGGCCTCTCACTGTTGTGGCCTCTCCTGTTGCGGAGCACAGGCTCCAGATGCGCAGGCTTAGCGGCCATGGCTCACGGGCCCAGCCGCTCTGCAGCATGTGGGATCTTCCTGGACCAGGGCACGAACCCGTGTCCCCTGCATCGGCAGGCAGACTCTCAACCACTGCGCCACCAGGGAAGCCCAAGGGGTCATTTTAAAATATAAAATTCCAGCACAGCATAGTAGAGACAGCACAGGTCTGCAGTCAGCCTATGCAGTGAATTCTGGTTCTGTCAATTAACAAGCTGTGTGACTTGTTCAAGTTAGTTAACCTCTCTGAGCTTTGTATTTCTCATCTGTGAACATGAAAAACCCTTCTGGGTGACTGTGAGCATGGAAAGAGAGCAAAAACAAGTGTTCAGTGACGGTAGCTCTTATTATTTTTCTCAACCGAACAAGGCATTCCTGTTTGTACATCCAAGCTATAAATATACTAGAGGTTTCCCTGGCCCAGGCACTTTTGGAACATTTGACTCAATAACCTTTCTCCTTTTGTTTATGAAAAACTGATACTGTGGGAAGGCTTGTGATTCTCCATGTCATTAACTTCAGAAATAAATGGGCTCAACCACAAACTCCCCATCTTACTTCAAAGGCATCTCAAGTTTTCAGTCTGCACATTGAGTAGGGTGTACTCTTGCCTGCAAGGAGCATTCCTATCCCTTCAGACAGGGCCGAGAGCCCAGGTGGAGCTCAGGGCTGAGCAACTTTCAATGCATTGTGACTATGAATTTTCTTCACTTTTCTCAGAAAGGCCCAGTGTTTCTTGCAGCTCAGTCTGGCATGGCCTTAAGTCAGCAAGTGCAAACTCAAGTGAGGGAAGGGAGGTAACAAAATGGGTGTTACAGGGGGCAGCAAGAAGACCATGGAGAACAGGAAATGGTAGCTCTCAGTCCGATCGATGGTTGCCAGATATGAATGCAGGCCCAGTTTTACTATATCCTGCTTGTTTTCCCCAAGAAAAACCACAAATCAGAATTTTCATGTGATATTTTTCTAATTTTTAAGTGTTGGCAGCTAATCCTCATTACTCTTTTATTCTATAGAAATTAGAGTTGTCCCATGGACTACTGTTGTTTATCTTCTGATAATCAGTGCCAGCCTTTGGGCCTCTAGTCACTCTATGGGTCAGGAGACACTACCTTTATCTGCCTGAAGTTAGGTCACTTAGAATCATAATCACCTTTAAGTGAAAAAGTCACAAAAACCCCAGAGAAAGATTTTAGCTCTGAAATTATCTAATATCTTTATTTTTCTTGACTGTAAATAATCTTCTAAAAGCTTAAGAAGATGTAACCCTCCTTGATCATTATCTCTCGATAAAAATTACAATTTTCAAACCATGTTCATATAAGATGAAAGCACTTCAGAATAACATGTGTAACTCACCTATACATACAGGCTTCGAACACTGAAATGTTTTTGGAATGGGAGAGAGAAGTCTTGCCCAGATATGATTTCCATCCATATCAAGTTCTTCTGACTTAAAGACCCATCTAGGATCAACAATTTGCAGATGGAAAACCGAATTGGAGTGGAGCCCTTGGTGCATCTATGGAGAGAAGTGGGTTTTGGACTCTATCCCCTCTACCCTCTTAGATTCGGTAGAAGGGGAGGAGGCCCGCTCCTCTAGATAGGGGAAGTAGGGAGAAGTGCAGCTGATAGTTAGCTAATCCTTGTTTAAAATACCAGTGCTGGAAGGGAAAATATACTTTTGGAAACAGTCTAATTCAATGGCTTTAACACTGTGTTCTGAGGTCTTCAGAGGAGCCTAAGGTCTTCCAGAGGCACTGGCCTTTTAAATGACACTGTAAAGCTTACAATAGAGTATTGGTATTGCATATAAGAGGCCATTTGAGGAAAGGGTCCCACTAATTAAAGAAAGAAAACCCCACTAGTCTAATTTTGACTTTTAGTTGAAGACCAGCCCAACCTCTAAATTGTCCAAGGCTACTCTGTTGAAGAAAGTCAAGCCAATTCACACCCTGGCTCTGTTGTCTCCAGGCCCTTTCCTGCACTGTGTGCACATTAGCTACCTCTTTTAACAACTGATATATCTCTTCTTAAAGGTGCTGGAGGAATTTTCAGTTGTTTTCTGAAAGTTAAAGTAGCTTGAACTGCTTTGTTTTTTATAAGTTTGGGCAATTTTTATATTTTTGACAAGGTCTTAGCAGCCACTAGTTAGCACACCAACCGTATACCATTTAGACTCAGATTTCTTTGGCTAGTGGGACTCTGACCACCACCAGATTTTATTTCTGGCTTCAATCCATAGGGACTGTGGTCAGTTGGGAGAATTAGAGGTTGATATGTTCTAATGGTGTGTTTTATGAAGGTGGGTAACCTTGATTTGTAGCATTGGCCAATTTCCATTGTGTAAGTATTCCCACCATGGCCAATTTCATGTTACAAATGAGACAACACTGAGCAAAAAGTTGAGAATAGATGTGCACAATTGGCTCTCTCCAGCAGTGCTAGCTGGCTCCAGCACACCATTGTACATTCTCCTCTTCTCAGTTAGGAATTCATACACCCTTAGCCCAGCCCCAGCTCTCACCTCCACAGCCAGTGTTTTTCATTCTTCCTTACTCCAACAAGTCTCTCCCTGTAATGCCAAACCAATGCCTAAGGATGGTCGCTGTGTCAAATGACTGATTGAATTAAAAAGCATCCTATATTATCTAAGAATTTAAAAGTGTATTTCAAGTGAGAAAATAAGCTCATTTTTCCCATTCCATCCTTTTAAGACCCTACATTTTCCATTGATGTATACTTTTAACCATTTCTTAAGTTTTTATTTTTAAAAGCCTAAGTATTCTGTTATTTCACTAGATGGTGCTATATATAGTTTAGAGTTAGGGCAAGTATCAGCTCAGAAATCTGGGAGTCCTCTGAGGAGCACATGTCTGCTTATAACCAGAAGTTGTCATCAAACTGAAATCGGGACATTCCAATTTACTTTATACTTTTCCTTGCCTTTTTTTGTGGGGCTGGTGAAAGTTTCTCACCAAGATGGATTGTCCTTTGCCACTTACTTTAAGTATTACTTTCCCCAGGGTTGGAAGGAGTTTTAAATTTTCGCTGGTCATAAAGATCTTGCCATATATTTTGTAACTTTGAGCTCTGCCACCAGTCACTCTTCATTTGGAAGAAGTCTCTGTCACCTGCTCTGTGACCACTCCTTAATTCTTTGGGTGCCAACATTCTTTGTCCCTATAGTTTCATTTCTGAAAAATATGAGCTGTAGAATATGTTGCTGAAATATTTTCAAGAGGGTTCATAAAGATTTGAATTCTAAAATCCTCATTCAGTACTTATAATTTTGGGGGAAATGTGTAAGTCCTTCTACATGTTTCATTTTATTTCATTCATTATGTACAGGAAATTAGTATTTTAACTCAACTTCTTTAGTGTTTTTTTCTACTCTCCATTATCAAGAGACACCTAGAGAATCTCTCTAAAGAGAGGATAAAAACCTTATCACCTGTTTTTTTGCCACTTGTAAAATAGTCATCAATCATTTTCACTGTTAACCACAATGGTATATAGGGCTATTGATTGATTGTGTTATTAATTTTAAAAACTTTAATTCTACATTAAGCAGAAAAATGAAGAAAAAACTGTTAATTAATGTCGAAAGTATCTTTTCAACCACTATATCGCCTCCGTGAAGAAGCCATGTTTTACTTGCAATTGTATCCCCCAGTAGAGTACCAGGTATATAGTAGATGATTAATAATAGCGGCTACATTAGTTGTTAGGTTACACACTTTGAGATACTACCACAATTTTCTTTGTAATTCTAGAAGAAAACCACACGTACCCATATTGTCCCACAGAATGAGGACATGGTTTCTCAGAGACTTGTCCTTACATCCCACAGGCAATGTAAGCAAAAAGGCTGTAATTTTATCCCAGGCTTGATTCCAAAAACCATCAATTTACTGATTTTATGAAGATAGTATTAGGTCAGCTGGAATTCTTTCAGGTCCCAAAACCTGGGAGAGAATTACAAATGCTTATTTGCTTTTCTTTTGGGGGGTGGGGTGGGAAACCAAATGTTATGGCCAGTAGGAATAGTATAGCACTTAACTTTGATAACCATATCTTTATGTTGTTCACAGAAATATCATTCTCCCTACCTAGAGGGGCAAAGCATTTTACATCACATCTTGCAAATCTTTACAACTGACCATAGAAGAATTCTTAAAAGTGGAAACATTGAGGAGTACTTGACAAACCAGATAAGCCGAATTGATTAATAATTCAATCTCCTTATAGGTTCAGATCATTTCTTTATTTTTGAGTCAGTTTTGGTAGTTTGTGTTTTTCTAGGAATTTGCCTGTTTCATCTAGATTGCCTCCTTGTTGGGCATACAGTTGTTTAGAGTAGTTCCCTATAATCTTTTTATTTCTGTAATGTCAGTAGTAATGTCTCCCCTTTTCATTCCTGATTTTTGTAATTTGAATCATCTTTCTTTTTTCTTGGTCAGTCTAGCTAAATGTTTGTCAATTTTGTTCATCTTACTAAGGATTTACATTCCAGCAGGGGAGAGAGAAATAACAAAATGACTTGAGAAGGTCATAATTTTTGTGTAGAAAATGAGCAAGGAGAGGTGACAGAGAAGGAATGAATGGATAAAGTGGGCAGGACCCACTTTAGGCAGCATGTTTGGACAAGGTAACATTTTAGCTAATTCAGGAAGAAAGATAAGGGGACTATTGGAGGAAACTGAGAAAGATGGAATAACATGGCCAAGCAGTGTTAACAAGGGAAAAGCTTGGTATATTCAAGGAAGGGAAAAACTGGAGATAGTGGTGGAAGGGGAAAGGTACAAACAAGGCTGGAGAGTTAGTATGGCTGATTAGGTGGAGACTTTGATGTTCTGATGAGGACCCTGGGTTTTATTATCACTGCAATGTTTGTAGCGTTTTAAAAAGGTGAATGTCATGATCTGATACATTTCCAAAATTTCTCTCTAGCTACTATGTGAGAATAAATTTAAAGAAGCAAGAGGAGACCAGTTAGAAGGGTACTGCAGTTGTTTAGCTAAGAGATGATAGGGGCTTGGACTGGGAAGGGGTGGTGGCGGAATCAGGAATTGTCTACAGTACCTAGTTTCTGATGAGATCTCTATCCTATTGCTAAAAAGGCGAATAGATTATAGTTTTTGAGGTCAGGGTGACAAGTTGACTTTAGAGGAATACGGCGTAGAGCAGTGGTCCCCAACGTTTTTGGCAGTAGGGACCAGTTTTGTGGAAGACAAGTTTTCCACGGGGTGGGGGGGCGCAGGGGATGGTTCAGGCGGTAATGCGAGCAATGGGGAGCGATGGGGAGCAGCAGATGAAACTTTGTTCGCTCACCCACCACTCACCTCCTGCTGTGCGGCCCAGGTTCCTAACAGGCTGTGGACTTGTACCGGTCCACGGCCCTGGATTTGGGGAACCCTGGCATAGAGGAAGGATGGATCAATTGACAGATAAGTGGAAGGAAGGAAACTAGGTAGGTAGGTAGATCAGTAGTTGGGTATGCTCCATGCCTTAAACTTTTACATTACTATCAAATAGAATTTTAAGATGGCACAGTAAAATGCTCAGATTTGTATTTTTGTGAGCTTCAGTCCTCTGGTGGCTTATATAACACCCTGTTGTACCTATACACCCTGTTGCACAAGTGATATGAAGACTTATGCCCATGAATTTGTATGTCTTGTTTAGGTTTTATTTTAAATTGAATCTTATTTTTAAAAGGTTTAAGGGCACTATCTTATTACTGATTTTTCATCAGGATGCCTTGCATATGTATGGACTCCATAAATATTTGTTGAATTTAAAGTAGTTGGATCCAGTCAGAAAACTAGCCTCAACTTGAGTGCTTTGAAACACATATTTAATGTTGCCATTTTTTTCTTCCCTCCCTGCTTCTTTCCTTCTCTTCCTCCCTCCCTGCCTCCATCGCTCCTTCCTTCTTTTTTCCCTTGTTCTTCCCCTCTTTCTTCTCTTTCTTTCTTTCATCTTTTTTTGGACTCACTCTTTCTTCCTGGGATTAGAAATCTAATATCTAACTGATATCCTGGTTTTTGGTTAGCTGTAGGTGAGTCAGTAGACCTTTAAGTTTGGGGCAAGGAATATTTTTACAAGAACTTATAAATATGTAAAATTCCTCAGAGTTACATACTCAGATATTCTCTGCTGTGTTCAGAGATATCATCATGCAGGCTACTGTTGGTTTGAAGAGATCCATGAGTAAATTAAACTTTGTTTTGCAATGTTCTTGAAATAGAAAAAAAATCAGCCCAGCTGCCAGTGAAAAATATACCACCTGCATATGGTTTCAAAGTTCTTAAATGTTTCCAAGCTAATATACAGATAAATATTTTTTAAAATACACATCATTCCTAATTTGAAATGGAATCCTTTCAATTTGAAGGTCAATTTGATCCTGAAGATATTTCTGAGCATCAGTTTGTAAACTTTCAAGTCTATACTTCAAATACAACTTAGAAGTGAGGAGGAAACATCTTGCTATGACTGTTACCATAAGCAGAGCCTCTCCAGTTGACAAGGTCCAGAGACATCATTTCTACTATGAATATTTCCTTGCCGCATGTACACAGACTCAGGTCTTCTGGTCTTTCCTGAAAAAACTTAATTGTGAAGGATTTGAGGGAAAATCCAGGGTCCCTTTTCACCTATGATTCCACTTTAAATCATAGCTCTGCCAAGCATGAGAGACTGGGACCTGAGGCAGACCCCAGGTTGGGCATGACCAGTGTCAAGCCATGGACAAGGGGTCAGGAGGTGGAAGGGCCCAGGAGAACACTTGCCTAGTTGCCCATGTCTGAGTGGACAGCACATTTCTCAGTGGGGACAAGGGAATGTGAACTCAGTGAGCAAAGGCAATTTGGGGTTCCCCTTCCTGTTCTTACCTGGCACACCACTTATACAGGAGGCAAAAACCTCTTTTTTGTAACTGGGAAGAAATTTTGAGCTATCCAAAATTGGTTATATAAAGGCTGCTTAGAATAATAAAGGAAGGTGGAGAAAATGAGACAGGTTTGACCTAAATATGGGAAAATAGTCATTATCCTCTTACTTCTTTTGGCAACACTCACTTTATAATTGTTGTCCATCTCTTCATAATGCAAACATTTTTAAGGCTCATTAAAAATTGCCTGGGAAATGCCCTAAAGATAAACAGGCAAAAGTAAACAAACAAACATACAAACATTTAGAAGGTAATTAAAGGTTGTATTTCTATCCATAGACTTAAAGAAATAGAGATTGATGGTATGTTTAAAAGAAAAACAGTACTTATGTTACCTGGATGCTTTATCCTGAAGGATCTGGGCCATGCCTCGCATTCCCCCAAGGGATATAGCATGGAATGTGCCCTTAAACTTGGTGGGGTCCTACAAGAGTAGTTCTCCAAAGGTATCCTGTTGTTTTAAGTCAGAGGCAGGTTACACGATGGCCTCTTCTCTCCCATTGGTTTCCTCATTGCAATGCCAGGTACCCCCATCAAGAGCATTTGGCAGCACAGTAGAGGGAAGCATACCAGCAAAGCTCTCACAGTGTTTATGGTGCCAGCTGCTTCCTTGGCACCCAATGAAGTTTCATCAGCTTTTGTTTGGGATTTTCTTGGAGCTCATGCTAATTTCTTTAAGGTCGTAAAAGGATGAGGTGTTTCCACATCTGCAACCACCAATGCTGGCTCAGTGGAAAATGATGAGAAATTGCTTGGTTGCTTCTGTAGGAAGCCAAAGGCATGGGTATATAGCATTTTACAAGGTGTTCGCACACCCAGTGTTTCACTGCAGTCTCTTGGCAAGCCTAGGGAGTAAATACTACTTATACCAGCAGTTTACAAGGCCTAATAAGTTGATTAACCCAGGGCAATTTAACCAGTAAGCAGCAGTGTCAGAACTCAAACCCAAGACTTTTTTTTAATTAGTAAACTTTATTTCTTAGAGTAGTTTTACGTTCATAGCAAAATTGAACAGAAAGTACAAAGATTTCTCATATACTCCCTGTCCCCACACATGGGCAATCTTTCCCACTATCAACATCCTTGGTTGCCCCAGAGTGGTACATTTGTTACAACTGATGAACTACCTTGACACATCATTATCACCCAAAGTCTATAGTCTACATAAGGGTTCACTCTTGGTTTTGTGCATTGTTTGGTTTTGACAAATGTATAATGATATGTATTCACCCTTGTACAGAATAGTTTCACTGCTCCCCAAATCCTCCATGCTGTGCCTATTCATTCTTCCCTATCCTCTAACCCCTGGAAACCACTAACATTTTTACTATCTCCATAGTTTGTCCTTTTTCATAATGTCATAACTTATAATCATACAAAATGTAGCCTCTCAGATCAGCTTATTTAACTTAGTAATATATATTTAAGTTTCCTACATGTCTTTTCAGAGCTTCAAAGCTCATTTCTTTTTAGTGCAGAATAATATTCCATTGGCTGGATGTACCACAGTTTATTTATCTGCTGAAGGACATGTTCGTTGCTTTCAAGTTTTGGCAATTATGAAACTGACTGCTATAAAATCCATGTGCAGGTTTTTGTACAGGCATAAGTTTCAACTTTGGATAAATAACTAAGAGTATGATTCTATAAGAGTATGTTGAATTTTGTAAGAAACTACCAAACTGTCTTCCAGAGTGGCTGTACTACTATTTTGTTCCCACAAGCAATGAATTTCACCTCCTTGGTCAGGTTTATTACTAAGTATTTAATTTTTTTGGACGTAATTTTAAAAGGTTTTTTTTTTCACTTTCCCTTTCTGATATTTTGTTGTCAGTGGAAAGAAATGCAACAGATTTCTGTAGGTTAATCTTGTATCTGCAATCTTGCTGAATTTGTTTATCAGTTCTAGTAGTTTTTGTGTGGAGTCTTTAGGGTTTTCTATATGTAGTATTGTGTCATTTGCATATAATGACATTTTCACCTCTTCTCTTCCAATTTGAATACCTTTTATTTCTTTTTCTTTTCTGATTGCTGTGGCTAGGACTTCCAATACTATGTTGAATAGAAGTGGTGAGAATGGGCATTATTGTCTTGTTCCAGATTTTAGCAGGAAGGCTTTCAACTTTTCACCATTGAGTATTATGTTGGCTGTGTGTTTGTCACAAATAGCTATTATTATGTTGAGATATGTTCCCTCTGTACCCACTTTGGTAAGAGTTTTTATCATGAATCGTTGTTGAGTTTTATCAAATACTTCTGCATCTATTGAGATGATCATGTGGGTTTTGTCTTTTCTTTTGTTGATGTGCTATATCACATTGATTGATTTGCATATGTTGAACCATCTTTGTGATCATGGGATGAATCCAACTTGATTGTGGTGTATGATCTTTTTTATGTGTTGTTGGGCTTGGTTTGCTAATATTTTGTTGAGAATTTTTGCATCTATATTCATTAAAGATATTGGCCTGTAATTTTCTTTTTTGATGGTGTCTTTGTCTGCTTTTGGTATCAGGGTGATGGTGGCTTCACAGAATGCCTTTAGGATTGTTCCCTCCTCTTCAATTTTTTGGAATAGTTTGAGAAATATTGGTATCATTTCTTTGTTGTATGTTTGGTAGAATTCCCAAGTGAAACCATTTGGTCCTGGACTTTTGTTTGAAGTGTGATTATTATTATTATTATTATTACAGATGCTATTTCACTTCTAGTGATTGGTCAGTTCAAAATATCTATTTCTTTTTGATTCAGGTTTGGTGGACTAGAAACGTGTCCATTTCTTTTAGGGTGTCCAGTTTTTTGGAATATAACTCTTCATATTGTTCTGTCTCTCTTTTTGTTTCAGTGGTATTGGTTGTTATTTCTCCTCTTTCATTCTTATTTTGATTATTTGGGTCCTCTCTCTTTTCTTCTTTCTGATCCTGGCCAGAGATTTGTCACTGTTGTTTACCCTTTCAAAGAACCAGCTCTTGGGGCTTCCCTCATGGTGCAGTGGTTAAGAATCTGCCTGCCAATGCAGGGGACACGGGTTCAAGCCCTGTTTTGGGAAGATCCCACATGCTGCAGAGCAACTAAGTCCATGTGCCACAACTACTGAGCCTGTGTTCCAGAGCCTGTGAGCCACAACTAGTGAGCCCATGTGCCACAACTACTGAAGCCCGTGCATCTAGAGCCCATGCTTCACAAAAAGAGAAGTCACCACAATGAGAAGTCCACACAACACAATGAAGAGTAGCCCCCACTCGAAGAGTAGCCCCTACTCGCTGCAACTAGAGAAAGCCCACGTGCAGCCATGAAGACCCAACACAGCCAATTAATTAATTAATTTTAGAAAAGGGAAAACAAAGAACCAACTCTTGGTGTTATTGATTTTTTTCTATTTTTTAAACTCTATTATATTTATTTCCTTCTTGATCTTTATTATTTCCTTCCTTCTGATGACTTTAGGTTTTGTTGGTTCTTCTTTTTCTAATTCTTTTAGGTGGTAGGTTAGATTGTTTATTTGAGATTTTTCATTTTTTTTTATTAAGGAAGGACTGTATTGTTATGAACTTCCCTCTAAGAACTGTATTGTTGCATCCCATAGACTTTATATAGTTGTGTTTTCATTGTCATTTGTCAAGATATTTAATTTCCTCTTTGATTTCATTGTTGACCTATTGTTATTTTTAGTAACATGTTGTTTAGTCTCCATGTAATTTTTTTTCTCATTTCTCAGTCTGTGATTTATTTCTAGTTTCATGCCATTATAGTCAGAAAAGATGCTTGAAATAATTTCTATTCTCTTAAATTGGTTGAGGCTTGTTTTGGGTCCTAGCATGTGGTCAGTCATAGGGAATGTTCCATGTGCACTTGAAAAGAATATGTATTCTGTGGGGTTTTTTTGATGTAATGTTTTAAAAATATCATTTAAGTCTAACTGTTCTATTGTATCATTTAGGATCTCTGTTGCCTTATTGATTTTCTGTCTGGAAGAAAATCACAATTGGAAAGTAGATCATTTAAATAAACCAGTACACAGATTTTTTAAAAATCAAAAAAATTTTTGAAAGTGATGATAACTACAATGAGCAGCAAAAGGATAAACATGAAGACGTAAAAGAGGACATCAAAATCATAAATTGTTGTGGAGGAGAGTAAGGAAATGTATATTTCTTTTAAGAATGTGTTTTAGCCTATATGACTACCAGTCTAAAGCAAGTAGATATAGTAATGGGTTAACATACTTGAAAACCAGGATAACCACAAATCAAAACATACACTAGATTCACAAAAACCAAAAGGAGGAGAACATAACATAATACAAAAGAAAACCATCCAGCCACAAAAGCAAAAAGAAAGGGACAAAGAAGAAATACAAAATCAACTGGAAAACAAGGTTTAAATTGGCAATAAATACATATCTATCAATAATTACCTTAAATATCAATGGACTAAATGCTCAAATCAAAAAACACAGAGTGGCAGATTGGATAAAAAAAACAAGAGCCTACAATATGCTGCCTACAAGAGACCCAAATTAGGGTGAAGGACACACATATATTGAAAGTGAGGGGATGGGAAAATATATTTCATGCAAACAGAAATGAGAAGTGGGGGTCACAATACTCACATCAGACAAAACAAACAAAGGCAATAAAGAAAGATAAATAAGGACACTGTATAATGATAAAAGGATCAATACAAGAGGATATTATACTCATTAACATATATACACCCAATATAGGAGCACCTAAATACATAAAGCAAATATTAACAGACATCAAGGGAGAAGCTGAATGCAATACAATAATAGTAGGAGTCTTAAATACCCCACTCACATCAATGGACCATTTTGAATTCATTTCTGTGAAAGGTGTAAAGTCTGTATCTAGATTCAGTTTTCACATGTTCATGTCTACTTGTTCCATCACAATTTGTTGAAAAGATTATCTTTGCTCCATTGTATTGCCTTTGCTCCTTTGTCAAAGATCATTTGACTGCATTTATGTGGGTCTATTTCTGGGCTCTCTATTCTGTTCCATTGGTCTATTTGTCTGTTCTTTCACCAATACCACACTGCCTTGATTACTGTAGCTTTATAGTAAGTCTTAAAGTCAGAATAATGTCAGTCTTCCACCTTCGTTCTTATCCGTCAGTAGTGAGTTGGCTATTCTGGGTCTTTTCCTTCTCTATGTAAACTTTAGAATCATTTTGTTAACATCCACAAAATAACTTGCTAGGACTTTGGACTAGGATTGTATTGAATCTATAAATCAAGTTGGGAGGAACTGACATCTTGACAATATCTTCCTGTACACAAATATGAAATATCTGTCCATTTATTTAGTACTCCATTGTTATCTTTTATTAAAGTTTTATAGTTTTCTTTTTCACATAGATCTTACATATATTTTGTTATATTTATACCTAAGTATATCATTTTGTGGTGCTAATATAAATGGTAGTGTGTTTTTAATTTTAAATTCCTTGTTCATTGCTGGAATATAGAAAGTGATTGACTTTTGTATATTACCCTTCTGTTCTACAACCTTATTATAATCACTTATAATTATTAGCAGGCTTTTTGGTCAATTCTTCTTGATCTTCTACATAGATGATCATATTGTCTGCAAACAAAGATAATTGTATTTCTTCCTTCCCACTCTATACCTTTTATTTCCTTTCCTTGTTTCATTGCATTAGTTACAATTTCTAGTTTGATGTTGAAAAGCAGTGGTGAAAGGAGATATCCTTGCTTTGTTTCTGATCTTAGCAGAAAAGCTCACCATTTAAGCATGATATTAACTGTAGGTTTTTGTTGGTGTTCTTTATCAAGTTGAGGAAGTTCCCTTATATTACCAGTTTTCTGACTTTTTTTAAAAAATCATGAATGGGTGATAGATTTTGCCAGATGCTTTGCCTGCATTTATTGATATGATCATGTGGTTTTCCTTTTTTAGTCTGTGTGGTAGATTACATTAATTGATTTTGAAATATTGGGCCAGCCTTGAGATAAATTCTACTTGATCATGGTATCATGGTGTATAGTTCTTTTCATACATTGTTGAATTTGACTTGCTAATATTTCGTTGAGGATTTTTGCATCTGTGTTTATGAGAAATATTGGTCTGAAGTTTTCTTTTCTTGTAATGTCTTTGTCTGGTTTTGTTACTAGGATAGTGCTGTCCTCATAGAATAAATTAGAAAATATTCCCTCTTCTTTTTTCTGGAGGATATTTTGGAGAATTTTTGTGTCTTCCTTAAATGTTTGGTAAAGTTCACCAGTGTACACATCTGGGCCTGGAGCTTTTAGTTTTGGAATATTATTAATTCTTGATTCAATTTCTTTAATAGATACAAGCCTATTCAGATTGTCTATTTTTCGTTTGTGAGTTTTGGCTGATTGACTCTTTCAACAAATTGGTCCATTTACCCCCTTTCTGCCAGAGGCATGAGAGGATATTTTTCTGATATTCACTGTGAAAACCTTATAGAGCTCAAAATTAAAACTTACCAAGTATTGAGGCCTCCCTATAACTGTGTCCTCCTGGTGTTTAAACTCTCAGAGTTGTTCACACTGAACCTCCAGAAATTCATCAATTACAGTTCAGACTTTTCTACCTTAATACTGGCTTCCAATGAGGTTTCTGTTCACAGGTTTCTGTTCTGGCCGGTTGTGATGCTCTGTACCACCTAGCTGTCTCTTTAATTTGGGAGAAAGCAGTTTACCCTGAGACCTCTCTTCGCCAAGAGAGCTAAGAAGAGTTGTTGGTTTTTCAGTTTCTTCAGCTTTTCACTTGCTGTTGGCAGGGAGTGGCAACTTTTAAGCTCCTTATGTGCTGGACTGGAAACAGGAAGGAACCTAGGACTTTTGACCTAAAGTTCTCATTCTTTCTGTGTCCTGGAATTGTCTCATATGGACTGATTTTTGTAGACAGAATAACACTGACTGCCATATCTTATATTATCATTCATCTTGTGTGGTTTAGTAGCCTTACTTCATATTAATACGTTGGAATCCATTCATCAACAATCTTATGATCTGTCCTCTTATATTTTCTTGCCTAATTGAAGTAAAACTTGTAGCCATACAAATTTTATTCAGTTCATAATACAATGATATGGATACAGTTTTAAGCAAAAGAGGTATGCATAGTCTGCTTAGGATGGTAAAGGGACCACACCTCACCTTTCACATCTTGGTGAATAGGACAAGCTTAGTATAGTTTTTAAGGGGATGGTGATTGTTCTGGTCATAAAAGGACACTTTTATTTGCTCAATACATTTGTTTAGAAAATGCTGTGTACACACCATTATTTTACAAATACATGTTGTATCAAAAGCATACTTCTTTGGGGGAAGCCCAGGGAGAATAATAATGAAAAAACCAATGTGGGTAATATGGGGATTTTTGTTAAGATGGACATTCCAAATTGACATGTAAATACTAGGGTCTACAAAGGGAGGAAAACAGGATAATGTAAAGAATAGGTATTTATTTTCTAAATATCGATGTGGTTTGGAAAAGTTCATGATGGTGGGTCAACCAAATTGTATTTATTTGTGATCAAACAGCCAAATGAAACTGCCTAGGATAATGCAAAATAATGGAGTATAAAATAAAGACTCTCAGAGCCTCAGGAGACATAATTCTGCAGGCCCACTCCCAAATCTGTTCTCAGTAATTTAAGAAGGAAATGATAATGGAGGTCACTCTTCTCAAATATTTCCTGAGTACATATTGGGTGTGTGACATCATGATGAGACCCTTGGGAGTCTCATCTTCCTAGATGTTTAATCTGAGAGGAGACATTGAAACAGGTATACACTGTAGGAGGAATTAAGAATGGAGTCAACCGAGACCCAGATTGAAAATGTCAACACCTTGTCTTGTTTGGTCACAAGTCATTTTGACCTGGTGTAAAGGGAGAGGGAAGATGCCTCCCAGAAGGCTAGGAAAAGAGGGAGCTCAGGTTCCTAGCTGGGTTTAAAGACTTCTCCTTGGATTCAGTTCACCCACAAAATGATAATGTAACCACCAGTGAATGCTGCTGACCACCACACCACCTCCCCACCCCACACGTGGGCTTTGTCAGCCTGTAATTCTCAGCACAGGCACAATTCTCAGCCCTAATTTATTTTTCCAGTTGCGCTTTCAGGCCTTTCAGGGTAGGTATATTCCCTTAGACTTGTTCAACTACACTCCCCCTTTTCCAAGTATACTTAGAAACATGCTCCAAGCCACATACCTAGTAGGCTATTTTCTTTAGGAAAGAAAAAATTTTTTGTAAGCATTTCAAGTTGTGGTCTGTAGCATTTATCTAGGACACAGTGCTTGACACAATTAACAGTTCTAAAACTACCATTTTAAAATCAGCTTCATATCAGTTTCTCCCATCTCATTTTTTTAAAGCTAAAGAGCATTTCTGGAGAAATCAACATGTGTATTAACTTTACAACATCTGGGCTAATTCAATATTCTCAATTTTCCTTTTGAATTTTAATTTAGTTGTACATGAGCAAAGATGTTTTCCAGCCATGGCTTCAAGTATTGACTTTACTATATACATTGTCACAAATTGTGTACACCTAAAGTAATGAGAGGGTTAGGTACAGAGCATATTCATTCTATATATAAATTGCCCCACACTAGAAACTCAAACCTGCATCCCAGAATGCACTTGGGTACACAGAAGCTTCAAAGGGAAATGTTTCCTTTGAAGGGAATTCGTAAAATTGGAGTTGGGTGAACCTCAAAGGAGTCTCGACTTGCAAACATTGCTTATGTTTGGATTTGGAATTGAATCTGGCTCCAGTGTTTGGCATCTCTACACTGTGCTGTGAACTACCCCAGCCACAGAGAAGAGGGAGGAAGAGGAGTAGAATTTCCAAAAAACACACAATAGTGCAATGTTTATGCAATTAAGAAAATCAGAAAATGAAGTTTAAATTGAAAAAGTCCATCTTTATCTTTTGCTTCCTTTGTGATATCCTTTCAGTTCCATATCCTCTGTCTTCTTTGATCTCATTTGCCTTCCACTTTTCCTTCCCTTTCTTTTTTTTATACGATTGCTATTCAAGCCTGTTCTCCGTTTCTTTCAGAGTTTGCCTCAAGGGCCTGAGTTATGAATTTCATGGCTTAAGAAGGTCTGGCAGGTTGCAAAACAATATGTTCAGTGTGCACTAAATTTTGAAAAGGGAAACTGCATTTATTTATGTGCATGTGTGTATGTGCACTGACAAGAGATTAGAAGGGTACTTAAAATTTTCTACAGTGCTTTTTTTCTGGAGTGTGGGTAGTTTTCACCTTCTTCTCCTTCTCCTCCTCCTCCTCCTCCTCGCCCTCCTCCTCCTTCTCCTTCTTTTCCTTCACGTACTTCTTCTTCTTTATCGTATTCTTTGTAATATAACGGATTTTCTCACTTTTCGGCAAAGAACATTTCCACTACAATGAATGCTGTATATATAAAAGAGCTGGTAATTGACATGGTCTTATGGTTGATTTTTAGCAACCTTATATTCTTTCCTGTGTCTTTTTATTTTTTTATTACCACTATTTTGTTTTAATAAAGTTCTTATTTTGTGCCAATTGAATTTTAGTTATAAAAGTATGTTTTGCTTTGCCTTCATTTAAAAAAATTATTTTAATTTTAATAGTTTGATGTAATATGTATGATTAAATAAGTATAACCTCACTTTAGAGAGTGGATGGATTTCTGAGATGCTGTGTGTAAATAAAGTTTTAACAAATAATATTTAGAAGGCTTTAAAGAAATATGTTCTTCTTGCAAAATACTAAAAAATAATTCTTTTGGAAAAGGAAATAATGTCACAAAATTTTCCTTCTTGAAAGTTACACAGGCCAGCTTTTCATTATAACATAGATGGTAATACGGCTCAAGGAAATAAAAAATAATCAGAGAGAACAGAAATATATAAAAATCACATATTTTTCAAGGAAATGAACTATTAGCTATCTGTGCATGCATAATGTGTCCATATATACATTTAAAGAAACTGACTAAGACATTTTCAGTTTTCTTAAATGCAAAATCTTTAGTGAAACTCCATTTTCATGGGCCAGAACATAAAGCAAAACTTCTTTAATTCTCATCAAGAATTGAAAGGAAGAGCAGTCCTGACTGGTAAAAGTCTGCATTATGGAATATGTCTAGAAAGATGGGACTTTGATTATCTAAAAAAGATGGGAGTAAATGGCCCATTTACTGTAACTAGCCAAAGGGTTTTTAAGGAGAGATGCCATAAATTCTGCATTACTGACGCTTAATTTATCATGCATTCTAGTATTGTTGTTGAAATCATGAGCTCTCTGGCCAGACACTCTGGATTCAATCACAGCTCAGCCTCTTACTAGGCCTGAGTCTTTGGGCTGTAAGTATCTTCTCTGTGTTTCAGTTTACCCATTTGTAAAACAAAGGAAATAATAGTACTTACTTCAAAGAGTTGCTCTGAGAATTTAGTTAGAAAATACACATATGCTCTTAGAACAGGGCCTTGCCATAGCTAATTAGCTATAAGTAGCTATTATTTTTATTTCAATGAAGCAGCATGATACATGAGGATGGATACTGGAGTGGTAGCATTATGTAATGGTTAAGATGGTAGGTTTCAGAGTTAGGCTGCTTGAGCTTCAATTCCCATTCATCTCTTATTTGCTAAGCAACTGTGCTTCAGTTTCCTCACAAGTAGAAGTGTGCTAATTGTAGCACTTACCTCACAGAAAGACATAAATGTTATTGTAAAGAATTAACACCTATAAGTCACTTAGAACCGTATGTGGCACATAGCATTTGGTAAATATTGATATTATTATTACTGGCTATTTGACTCTGTTCCAGCACTCACTTTTCCACTTTTCTACTTTTTTTATGAATAAAATGGGAATAATAACTCTCAGCCTGCTCAGGCACCTTCCTAAATTACTTTATATCTCAGAGGACCGATTATCAAGTATTGTCTCTCATCTCCAAACACACCCTTCTATACTCCACATGTGGAACTGGGACAGGGAGCCTGGAAACCTCATTTCTGCCATAGTAAACCCTCCTTAGGAATCTTGAGTGTGGTTTCCATGGGCTTCTGCATTTTAATATTTACAAACTCTTCCCTTGTTCCCTCAACCTGAGGAGTGAAAGCTGCTGCTTGAAATTGCTACCTCTTTGATACTTTTGGGTCCTCTTCCTACTTGTTCTTTTACCTAGTTAACCACTTTATGCCTATTTAGCAATCCTTTATACTGAATTATCTCTGTTTGAATAACTGGTGTGGTTTCTGGCTCCTGATTGGATCCTGATGGATAACTTAGGAAACCTTAGACTCATTCAGGATACAGAACACATGGAGGTTATGGTATTTGAAGCAAAACCTTATGAAAGACTGACATTCCATATACACTGAGAGAAGACATCATTTTTCTCCTCAGCTGCCATTGTCTTAGCTTATTACTAACAATTAATAAAGGCCAAAGATCTAATTTACATTCATGGCAGAAAAACAGAAAATTGTGAAACTTCCCTCTACTATTTTTTCCCCTTGAGTATATAGTTTTTTGCTTGAATTTTATTTCTGTGGTGAACCACTTTGATTCAGCTCAAAGGAAATCAGCATACCTCAGTTGCAAAGTTAAGACTCTTTACCCCTCCTATTTATGCTTCTCTTTTAAGGGATCATAATTCCACCACCCTCAACCATGACACCCAAGTTGAAGGTAAACTACAACGCAGGTGCAATTATTATGAACTCTGCCTTCCATTGGTGAAGTTTAAATTTAAAGGAACCTGCTGTGTTCTGAAACATCTTTGAAAAACAAGAAGGCTACTTGGAGAGAGGCAGGAGCATTCTGTGACTAATGTGGGACTGAATTCAAACCTTGTTTTTCAGCTCAGACTTTTTAATTGTGGCAAATTGTCACTTCCTGTTTTTTTCCAGGGCAGGGACATGGCTAATGAAAAGACCCAATAAGGATACTTGGACATCAAATGACTCTTACAAAAGGGAATTTTGGGGTTTCCCTGGTGGCGCAGTTGTTGAGAGTCCGCCTGCCGATGCAGGGGACACGGATTCGTGCCCTGGTCTGGGAAGATCCCACATGCTGTGGAGTGGCTGGGCCTGTGAGCCATGGCTACTAAGCCTGCACGTCCAGAGCCTGTGCTGCGCAATGGGAGAGGCCACAACAGTGAGAGGCCCACGTAACGCAAAAAAAAAAAAAAAAAAAAATTGATGATTTAAGTGTAAATAAATTAGAAATATACTACAGTATTTGATGTCTTTTAAAGTCTCCATGAGGTTAAAAATGGAGAGCCAGAGAAGAACTAGAGAAAATGAGAAATTGAGTGACATGAACTATTTTTCTAAACATCTTTTTTGGACTATAATTGCTTTACAATGTTGTGTTAGTTTCTGCTTTGTAACAAAGTGAATCAGGTATATATATACATATATCCTCATATCCCCTCCCTCTTGCATTTCCCTCCCACCCTCCTTATTCCACTCCTCTAGGTTGTCACAAAGCACCAAGCTGATCTCCCTGTGCAATGCTGCTGCTTCCCACTAGCTGTCGATTTTAGATTTGGTAATGTGTATATGTCAGTGCTACTCTCTCACTTTGTCCCAGCTTACCCTTCCCACTCCCCGTGTCCTCAAGTCCATTCTCTGTGTCTGTGTCTTTGCTCCTGTCCTACCTCTAGGTTCTTCAGAACCATTTATTTATTTATTTATTTATTTTTAGATTCCATATATATGTGCTAGCATACAGTATTTGTTTTTCTATTTCCGACTTACTTCACCCTGTATGGCAGACTCTATGTCCATCCACCTCACTACAAATAACTCAATTTCGTTTCTTTTTATGGCTGAGTAATATTCCATTGTATATATGTGCTGCATCTTCTTTATCCATTCATCTGTTGATGGACACTTAAATTACTTCCTTGTCCTGGCTATTGTAAATAGAGTTGCAATGAACATTGTGGTACATGATTCTTTTTGAATTATGGTTTTCTCAGGGTATATGCCCAGTAGTGGGATAGTGGGGTCATATGGTAGTTCTATTTTTAGTTTTTAAGGAGCTTCCAAACTCTTATCCATAGTGGCTGTATCCATTTACATTCTCATCAACAGTGCAAGAGCGTTCCCTTTCTTCCACTCCCTCTCCAGCATTTATTGTTTGTAGATTTTTTGATGATAACCATTCTGACTGATGTGAGGTGTTACCTCCTTGTAGTTTTCATTTGCATTTCTCTAATGATTAGCGATGTTGAGCAACCTTCCATGTGTTTGTTGGCAATCTGTATGTCTTCTTTGGAGAAATGTCTATTTAGGTCTCCTGCCCATTTTTGGATTGGGTTGTTTGTTTTTTGGATATTGAGCTGCATGAGCTGCTTGTATATTTTGGAGTTTAATCCTTTGTCAGTTGCTTTGTTTGAGAATATTTTCTCCCATTCTGATGGTTGTCTTTTGGTCTTGTTTATGAGTTCTTTTTGCTGCATAAAAGTTTTTAAGTTTCATTAGGTCCCATTTGTTAATTTTTGTTTTTATTTCCATTTCTCTAGGAGGTGGGTCAAAAAGGATCTTGCTGTGATTTATGTCATACAGTGTTCTACCTATGTTTTCCTCAAAGAGTTTTATAGTGTCTGGCCTTACATTTAGGTCTTTAATCCATTTTGAGTTTATTTTTGTGTATGGTGTTCGGTAGTGTTCTAATTTCATTCTTTTACGTGTAGCTGTCCAGTTTTCCCAGCACCACTTTTTGAAGTGGCTGTCTTTTCTCCATTGTATGTTCTTGCCTCCTTTGTCATAAGTTAGGTGACCATATGTGCGTGGGTTAATCTCTGAGATTTCTATCCTGTTCCATTAATCTATATTTCTATTTTTGTGCCAGTACCATACTGTCTTGATTACTGTAGCTTTGTAGTATAGTCTGAAGTCAGGGAGCCTGATTCCTCCGGCTCCGTTTTTCTTTCTCAGGATTGCTTTTGCTATTTGGGGTCTTTTGCGTTTCCTTGCAAACTGTGAAATTTTTTGTTCTAGTTCTGTGAAAAATGCCATTGCTAGTTTGATAGGGATTGCACTGAATCTGTAGATTGCTTTGGGTCATATAGTCTTTTTCACAATGTTCATTCTTCCAATCCAAGAACAGACATGATCTATTTTGAAGTATTCTTGGACTCATTGGTGAGTCTCAAAATAAGGCTGATTTGCATATTCTTAATTGATAATGAAAGTATCTTCATTAATCCTGACCATCAAACTAATGCAAGTAACAATTATAGTTGAAATCTCTTTCAGCAAGTGAGGATGTATTTTTTTATGAGGAAGTGACCATATGCTAACACATTCTAAGTCATAGGTAATGTTTCCTTCAATTCCTAAAGGATGAATCTTGTGAGAAAAGTGAAACATTTTTCTGTAATATGATGGGTGGGGGTAGGGGTCGAAAGGGGGAAAATGAAAAAATTACAAGTTATACTTGCTGGATCCTGAAACTTTTTTGATAGTGGAAGCATTGTCTTTAATTGATCTGTTTCTAAGGTGAAATAAGGTAAATTATGAAGAACATTCCCTATTCCATTTGTTAACACTGACATCAGAACTTCTCATTCTATTAAGTCTTCTTCACTGATTTCATAGAGATCAATAAAAGCAAGTCTCTTATTCTTTTCTTCTACAGAAATCCTGGCACTAAACTGAATGTGGCACTAAACTGAAGGTGGAAAATTAAGGAAGTGCTGATTTTCACAATACCTGAAGTAGATTTTTGACACTGGGCCATCCCTTCCTCTTTCTGGACCTTAGTATCATATTCTGTAAAATAGCCTGGGAGTCACTGAACTTTCTTGACACCAAACCTGGGGCACCTGGGGAGTCAAACATTTTACATTGAGAATTTAACACCCTCTACTTTCTCCCTAATTTCCTTTCCTCATCTTACATGAACTTAATATAATCATATAGTTTGCCTTATATTTGTTAATTTTAATACTTTTTTAAAATAATTGTTTTGTTTTATAACCATATTTACAACCTTTTAACTGAGCTCTATGTTTACTACATTACAGTAGTTAGCACTGGAACTTTTATACCCTGACTTCTTCATTCTTGCATTCTTACCAGTCTGTTGGCTTGTGTATATCTCCAAATTTTTTTTTAATTAATTTTTATTGGAGTATTTTTCTTTACAATGTTGTGTTAGTTTCTACTATACAGCAAAGTGAATCACCTATATGTATACATATATTCCCTCTTTTTTGTATTTCCTTCCCATTTAGGTCACCACAGAGCATGGAGTAGAGTTCCCTGTGCTCTACAGTATGTTCTCATTCATTATCTGTTTTACACATAGTATCAATAGTGTATATATGTCAATCCCAATCTCCCAACTCCTCCCACTACCTCTTTCCCCCTTTGTATCCATCAAAAAATATTTTTAAAAATATATATTTTCTGATGACTTACAAATCTGAGAATATCTGTCTCTTGTGTTCACAAATGAATGACATTTTGAGTTGGTGTAAAATTCTTGGTTTCTCAGTTTTTGCCTTCTCAGTACACTGTAGCCATAGCTCTGTTGTTTTCTGTGATCCTCTTCTTTCATCTTATTCTTTTCTCTTTTCATTTCATCCTGTTCTCTTTTATGGCTTCTCCTCCACACCCCACCCCCACAACACTCACCTCATTTCAAAAAACCATGTCTTTTTTTTATCCTACAAAAGATACCAAATAGCTTTCTAAAATTTTCTTCTGGTTCCTGTCATAATTCTTTTTAAGGAAGTGACTTATTCTCTGAGTTACATGGTTAATATTCCTTTTTTGCCATTCTATAGAGTTTTTCAGCAGTACTAGCCTGACTTTTCCCTTGAATTCTCCTCATAAGGAAAGATCCACATGGGTTTGACTTTTAAGTAGAGAGGCTCTGTCAGGTTTAGGTAGAGTGTTCTCCTCCCTCACCACCTTGCCCTTTGACACTTGGAACTGATGGAAGCCATTATGACATTCTGGAGTCCAGCATGCATTTCTCTCCTACTCCTCCTCCTGCCTACAGCTCCAACTGTCTTCAGGTGGGTGCTTCACCTCCCAGGTGCACCATGCCACTATCAGACCCTCTTGCATGTCCTGACATGTGATTCCTTAGACTTTTAGTCCTCACATAGGTACAAAACAGCATTTTTGGTTATTTCAAAAAGCAATGCCCATGCTAACAGTGTGGGATTTCCAAGTTTTCCGGTTGTTCCTCTCAGGCTTAATTTTCACTGTTAATGGGGGTTTTCCTCATTTTCTCTGACTTCATGTGCATTTTAATGGCAGCAACTCTGGTTGGGGCTGCTAGCCATATGCCCTAGTAAAGTAGAAATAAAATTATTGGGCTAAAGAGTCTGTACACTTAAATCTCTCTGTATATATTGCTGAATAGCATTCCAAAAACTTGGTACTCATCTGCTCTTCTGTCAGCCAGAAACTTTTTCCCAAGGTTGCTCTCGGATCTGTATTACTGTTGTCTGATAGAAATGATTTCTTTCTATCAGTGGGTTCTCCAGTCAGAAAGGTATCACGGCAGCGACTGATACTTATTTGCTGCTGATCCAGATTTCTAACTTCCTGAGACTTGATCTCTTCATCTCTACAAATGTTGAAAAAAACATACATGGGGATAAAGTGGTTTTAAAAATATATACATACTCCTCAGTGTTGCTGTGAGAATAGTTAAATTAATTAAACAAGGAGGCCATTAGACAGAAGTGGCTCTAATGCCCTGGTGCCATCAGCAAATCAAAATCTAAGCCTGTAAATGCCTCAAGGTTACAAAACAAAAATGTAAAGGACAAAAAATTCCAAATGGCCAGCTAGGCTTTAAGCTATATCCAAATAACTTCCTTCCTCTGTTTCTATACTTTCTCTGTATGTCTGCCACTGGCTTCTGTCGGAGGAGAGCTTCTAACCACTTCCAGTTTGGCGCTACCTAATTTGATCAATTTTTGCTCAAATAAACTCTTAAAAATTTCATTATGCCACTGTTTATCATTTAACAGGATTAAATGAGGAAATGAACGTAAAGATCTCTGCACAATATAAGTGGTCAACAAATGTGAGTCATTGTTGGCAGAGAGGGGGAAAATGGCGGAAGAGTAAGACATGGAGATCACCTTCCTCCCCACAGATACATCAGAAATACATCTACACGTGGAACAACCCCTACAGAACACCCACTGAATGCTGGCAGAAGACTTCAGACCTCCCAAAAGGCAAGAAACTCCCCACGTACATGGATAGGGCAAAAGAAAAAGGAATAAACAGAGTCAAAAAAATAGGAATGGGACCTGCACCAGTGGGAGGGAGCTGTGAAGGAGGAAAGGTTTCCACAAACTAGAAGCCCCTTCGAGGGCAGAGACTGTGGGTGGCGGAGGGGGGAATCTTTAGAGCCATGGAGGAGAGCGCAGCAACAGGCGTGTGGAGGGCAAAGCAGAGAGATTCTCACACAGAGGATCAGTGAGGATTGGCACTCACCAGCCCGAGAGGCTTCCCTGCTCCCCAGCTGGGGCAGGCGGGGGCTTGGAGCTGAGGCTCGGGCTTTCATCAGATCGCAGAGAGAGCACGGCAGTTGGCGGCGTGAACACAGCCTGAAGGGGATAGAGCGCCTTGGCTAGCCGGGAGGGTGTCCGGGGAAAAGTCTGGACCTGAAGAAGAGGCAAGAGACTTTTTCTTCCCTCTTTGTTTCCTAGTGTGTGAGGAGAGGGGATTAAGAGCGCTGCTTAAAGGAGCTCCAGAGACAGTTGCGAGTCACTGCTAACAGCACAGACCATAGATACAGGCATGAGACACTAAGGCTGCTGCTGCTGCCACCAAGAAGCGTGTGTGCGAGCACAGGTCACTATCCACACTTCCCTTCTGGGGAGCCTGTGCAGCCCGCTACTGCCAGTGCCCCAGGATCCAGGGACAACTTCCCCGAGAGAACGCACGACGCGCCTCAGGTTGGTGCAATGTCCCACTGGCCTCTGCCGCTGCAGGCACGCCCCACACTCCATTTCCCTCCCTGCCCCCAGGCCTGAGTAAGCCAGAGCCCCCCAAATTGGCTGCTCCTTTAACCCCATCCTTTCTGAGCAAAGAACAGGCACCTTCGGGCGACCTACACGCAGAGGCAGAGCCAAATGCAAAGCAGAGCACCAGGAGCCATGGGAACAAAAAAGAGAAGGGGAAATTTCTCCAAGCAGCCTCAGGAGCAGTGGATTAAATTTTCACAATCAACTTGATGTACCCTGCATCGCTGGAATACCTGAATAGACAACGAGTCATCCCAAATTGAAGAGGTGCACTTTGAGAGCAAGATTTATTATTTTTTCCCCATTTTCCTCTTTCTATGAGTGTGTATGTGTATGCTGCTGGGTGAGATTTTGTCTGTATAGCTTTGCTTTCACTGTTTGTCCTAAGGTTCTATCCATCCTTTTTTGTTTGTTACTTTGTCTGTTTCTTTTTGTTTGTACCTTTAAAAAAAACTTTCTTAATAATTACGTTTTATTTTAATAACTTTATTTTATTTTACCTTACTTCCTTTTACTTTATTTTTATCCTCTTTCTTTCTTTCTTTCTACTTTTTCTCACATTGATTCTAAGCCGTGTGGATGAAAGGCTCTTGGTACTACAGAGAGGAGTCAGTGCTGTGGCTCTGAAGTGGGAGAGCCAACTTCAGGACACCAGTCCACAAGAGACCTCCCAGCTCTACATAATATCAAATGGCAAAAATCTCCCAGAGATCTCCATCTTAACATCAACACTGAGCTTCACTAAACGACCAGCAAGCTACAGTGCTGGACACCCTGTGCCAAACAACTAGGAAGACAGGAATACAAACCTACCCATTAGCAGAGAGGCTGCCTAAAATCATAAGGCCATAGACACCCCAAAACACACCACCAGACGTGGACCTGCCCACCAGAAAGGCAAGATCCAGCCTAATACACCAGTACAGGGACATGAGTCCCCTCCACCAGGAAGCCTACATGACTCACTGAATCAGCTTTAGCCACTGGGGACAGACACCAAAAACAATGGGAACGACGAACCTGCAGCCTACAAAACGGAGACATCAAACACAGTAAGATAAGCAAAATGAGAAGACAGAAAAACACACAGCAGCAGAAGGAGCAAGATAAAAACCCAGCAGACCTAACAAATGAAGAGGAAAAAGTCAGCCTACCTGAAAAAGTATTCAGAATAATGATAGTAAAGATAATCCAAAATCTTGGAAATAGAATAGACAAAATGCAAAAAAACATTTAACAAGGACCTAGAAGAAATAAAAAGGAAACAAGCAATGATGAAAAACACAATAAAGGAAATTAAAAGTACTCTAGAAGGGATCAATAGCAGAATAACTGAGGCAGAAGAATGGATAAGTGACCTGGAAGATAAAATAGTGGAAAGAACAACTGCAGAGCAGAATAAAGAAAAAAGAATGAAAAGAATTAAGGACAGCCTCAGAGCCCTCTGGGACAACATTAGGCATGCCAATATTCGAAATATAGGGGTCCCAGAAGAAGAAGCGTAAAAGAATGGGACTGAGAAAATATTTGAAGAGATTATAGTTGAAAACATCCCCATTATGGGGAAGGAAATAGTTAATCAACTCCAGGAAGCACAGAGAGTCCCATACAGGATAAATCCAAGGAGAAACACGCCAAGACACATATTAATCAAACTGTCAAAAATTAAATACAAAGAAAGCATATTAAAAGCAGCAAGGGAAAAATAACCAATTAAACACATAAGTGAATCCCCATAGGGTTAACAGCTGATCTTTCATCAGAAACTCTACAAGCCAGAAGGGACTGACAGGACATATTAACACTGATGAAGGAGAAAAACCTACAACCAAGATTACCCAGCAGGGATCTCATTCAGATTTGATGGAGAAATTAAAACCTTTACAGACAAGGTTTGGTGGTGAGAGAGTTCAGCACCAGCAAACCAGCTTTACAACAAATGCAAAAGGAGCTTCTCTAGACAGGAAAAACAAGAGAAGGAAAAGACCTACATTAACAAATTCAAACCAATTAAGAAAATGGGAATAGGAACATACATATCGAACATACATTTAATCCATTAAATGCTCCAACCAAAAGAAACAGAATGGTTGAATGGATACAGAAACAAGACCCATATATATGCTGTCTACAAGAGACACACTTCAGACCTAGGGAAACATACAGACTGAAAGTGAGGGGATGGAAAAGATATGCCATGCAAATGGAAACCAAAAGAAAACTGGAGTAGCAATTCTCATATCAGAAAAAATAGACTTTAAATAAAGGATATTAGAAGAGATAAAGAAGGACACTACATGATGATCAAGGGATCGATCCAAGAAGAAGATATGACAATTGTAAATATTTATGCACCCAACATAGAAGCATCTCAATACATAATGCAAATACTAACAGCTAAAAAAGAGGAAATCAACAGTAACACATTCATAGTAGGGGACTTTAACACTCCACTTTCACCAATGGACAGATCACCCAAAATGAAAATAAATAAGGAAACACAAGTCTTAAATGATACATTAAACAAGATGGGCTTAGTTGATATTTATAGGACATTCCATCCAAAAGCAACAGAATACACATTTTTCTCAAGTACTCATGGAACATTCTCCAGGATAGATCATATCTTGGGTCACAAATAAAGCCTTGGTAAATTTAAGAAAATTGATATTTTATCAAGTATCTTTTCCTACCACAACGCTGTGAGACTAGATATCAATTACAGGAAAAGGTCTGTAAAATACGCAAACAAATGGAGGCTAAGCAATACACTACTTAATAACGAAGTGATCACTGAAGAAACCAAAGAGGAATTCAGGGCTTCCCTGGTGGGGCAGTGGTAGGGAGTCCGCCTGCCGTTGCAGGAGACACGGGTTCGTACACTGGTCCGGGAAGATCCCGCATGCCACAGAGCGGCTGGACCCGTGAGCCATGGCTGCTGAGCCTGCGAGTCTGGAGCCTGTGCTCTGCAATGGGAGAGGCCACAACAGTGAGAGACCCATGTACGGCCAAAAAAAAAGAGGAAATAAAAAAATACCTAGAAACAAATGACAATGGAGACACGATGACTCAAAATCTATGGGATGCAGCAAAAGCAGTTCTAACAGGGAACTTTATACCAATACAATCCTAACTGAAGAAACAGGAAACATCTTGAATAAACAACCTAACCTTGCACCTAAAGCAATTAGAGAAAGAAGAACGAAAACACCCCAAAGTTAGCAGAAGGAAAGAAATCATAAAGATCAGATCAGAAATAAATGAAAAAGGAATGAAGGAAATGAGAGCAAAGATCAATAAAATTAAAAGCTGGTTCATTGAGAAGATAAACACAATTGATAAACCATTAGGCAGACTCATCAAGAAAGAAAGAGAGAAGACTCAAATCAATAGAATTAGAAATGGAAAAAAAGAAGTAACAACTGACACTGCAGAAATACAAAGGATCATGAGAGGTTACTACAAGCAACTCTATGCCAATAAAATGGACAACCTGGAAGAAATTGACACATTCTTAGAAATGCAGAACATGCCAAGACTGAATGAGGAAGAAATAGAAAATATGAACAGACCAAACATAAGCACTGAAATTGAAACTGTGATTAAAAATCTTCCAACAAACAAAAGCCCAGGACCAGAGGGCTTCACAGGCGAATTCTATCAAATGTTTAGAGAAGAGATAACACTTATCCTTCTCAAACTCTTCTAAAATATGGCAGAGGGAGGAACACTCCCAAACTCATTCTATGAGGCCACCATCACCCTGATACCAAACCAGACAAGGATGTCACAAAGAAAGAAAACTACAAGCCAATATCACTGAAGAACATACATGAAAAAATCCACAACAAAATACTAGCAAACAGAATCCATATAGCACATTAAAAGGATTGTATGCCATGATCAAGTGGGGTTGATTCCACAAATGCAAAGATTCTTCAATATATGCAAATCAAGCAACGTGATACACCATATTAACAAATTGAAGAAGAAAAATCATATGATCATCTCAATAGATGCAGCGAAAGCTTTCGACAAAATTCAATGCCTATTTATGATAAAAAACCCTGCAGAAAGTAGGCACAGAGGGAACTTTCCTCAACATAATAAATGCCATATATGACAAACCCACAGCCAATATCATCCTCAAAGGTGTAAAACTGAAACCATTTCCACTAAGACCAGGAAGAAGACAAGGTTGCCCACTCTCAAAACTCTTATTCAACACACTTTTGGAAGTTTTAGCCACAGTAATCAGAGAAGAAAAGGAAATAAAAGGAATCCAAATCGGAAAATAAGAAGTAAAGCTGTCACTGTTTGCAGATGACATGATACTATACACACAGAATCCTAAAGACACTACCAGGAAACTACTAGAGCTAATCAATGAATTTGGTAAGGTACCAGGATACAAAATTAATGAACAGAAATCTCTTGCATTCCTATACACCAATGATGAGAAATCTGAAAGTGAAATTAAGAAAACACTCCCATTTACCATTGCAACAAAAAGAATAAAATATCTAGGAATAAACCTACCCAAGGAGACAAAAGCCCTGTATGCAGAAAATTATAAGACACTGATGAAAGAAATTAAAGATGATACAAATAGAGGGAGAGTTATACCATGTTCTTGGATTGGAAGAATCAACATTGTGAAAATGACTCTACTACCCAAAGCAATCTACAGATTCAATGCCATCCCTATCAAACTACCACTGGCATTTTTCACAGAACTAAAACAAAAAATTTCACAATTTGTATGGAAACACAAAAGACGCTGAATAACCAAAGTAATCTTGAGAGCGAAAAAGGGAGCTGGAGGAATCAGGCTCCCTGACTTCAGACTATACTACAAGCTACAGTAATCAAGATAGTATGGTACTAGCACAAAAACTGAAATATAGATCAATGGAACAGGATAGAAAGCCCAGAGATAAACCCATGCACATATGGTCACCTTATTTTTGATAAAGGAGGCAGGAATGTACAGTGGAGAAAGGACAGCTTCTTCAATAAGTGGTGCTGGGAAAACTGGACAGGTACATGTAAAAGTATGAGATTAGAACACTCCCTAACACCATACACAAAACTAAGCTCAAAGTGGATTAATGACCTAAATGTAAGGCCAGAAACTATCAAACTCTTAGAGGAAAACATAGGCAGAACACTCTAGGACGTAAATCACAGCAAGATCCTTTCTGACCCACCTCCTAGAGAAATGGAAATAGAAACAAACATAAACAAATGGGAACTAATGAAACATAAAAGCTTTTCCACAGCAAAGGAAACCATAAACAAGACCAAAAGACTACCCTCAGAATGGCAGATATTATTTGCAAATGAAGCAACTGACAAAGGATTAATCTCCAAAATTTACAAGCAGCTCATGCAGCTCAATAACAAAAAAAACAAAAAATGCAATCCAAAAATGAGCAGAAGACCTAAATAAACATTTCTCCAAAGAAGATATACAGATTGCCAACAACCACATGAAAGAATGCTCAACATCATTAATCATTAGAGAAATGCAAATCAAAGCTACAATGAGACATCATGTAACACCAGTCAGAATGGCCATCACCAAAAAATCTAGGGGCTTCCCTGGTGGTGCAGTGGTTGAGAGTCCGCCTGCAGATGCAGGGGACACGGGTTGGTGCCCCGGTCCGGGAAGATCCCACATGCAGCGGAGCGGTTGGGCCTGTGAGCCATGGCTGCTGACCCTGTGCGTCTGGAGCCTGTGCTCCACAACGGGAGAGGCCACAAGAGTGAGAGGCCCGCGTACCGAAAAAAAAAAAATCTAGAAACAATAAGTGCTGGAGAGGGTGTGGAGAAAAGGGAACACTCTTGCACTGCTGGTGGGGATGTGAATTGGTACAGCCACTATGGAGAACAGTATGTATGTACCTTAAAAAACTAAAAATGGGCCTACCATACTACGCAGCAATCCCACTACTGGCATATACCCTGAGAAAACTATAATTCAAAAAGAGTCATGTACCAAAATGTTCATTGCAGCTCTATTTGCAATAGCCAGGAGATGGAAGCAACCTAAGTGTCCATCATATGAATGGATAAAGAAGGTGTGGCACATACAAACAATGGACTATTACTCAGCCATAAAAAGAAACAAAATTGAGTTACTTGTAGTGAGGTGGATGGACCTAGAGTCTGTCATACAGAGTGAAGTAAGTCAAAAAGAGAAAAACAAATACTGTATGATAACACATACATATGGAATCTAAAAAAAAAATGTCATGAAGAACCTAGGGGTAAGACAGGAATAAAGACACAGACCTACTAGAGAATGGACTTGAGGATATGGGGAGGGGGATGTATAAGCTGTGACAAAGCGAGAGAGAGGCATGGACATATATACACTACCAAATGTAAGGGAGATAGCTAGTGGGAATCAGCCGCATAGCACAGGGAGATCAGCTCGGTGCTTTGTGACCGCCTGAAAGTGTGGGATATGTAGGGTGGGAGGGAGGAAGATACAAGAGGGAAGAGATATGGGGATATATATGTATATGTATAACTGATTCACTTTGTTATAAAGCAGAAACTAGCACGCCATTGTAAAGCAATTATACTCCAATAAAGATGTAAAACAAAATGTTAGTCATTGTTACAATCATTACATTCTGTGGCCAGACACAATACAGGTCACCCACATGCACATATATCTGTAGGTGGAGAATCTAAGCAATATGAAGTATAGCAATTTCATACATCTATTTCTTTTATCTCCTAGACTATGACTCTTTTCTGAAACACTGATTTAGTTCCTTTTTTCCTTCTTTCTTCTTCATCTTTTTTTTCTTCTGTTTTGTTTTGTTTTATAAAAAGCTGGAGAGACAGTTGCAACAGTTGATTTGCAAAGACATTTTCTTTGTTTTCTTCATCTCTCTCACAAACAGTAAAACAAAACAAAACAAAGCTCACAAAGAAAAACAAAAATTTCCCATCCCTTTTCTTCTACCCAAGATTCCAAATAATTCTTTCAAACTTTATGCCACAGAAATATTTATGTTGGGTTAATTTTTTTTTCTTTCTTATGTGGTTACAGCCAGATTATTTTTACTCATTGATTTTACCTGAATCTACTTCTCCTTAATAGTCTGGTGTGTTGAATGGAAATGATATATAAAATTTGGGGGGGATTTTAAAAGGTGCAATATGAAACATGTCTTAGCAGAGTCCCTGGCACATGGAGGAAGCTCACCCTGGTGTGCTGCATAGTTTTGTTTATAGTGATGAATAGAGCACAGGTTATCACCAGCTTTGGACCTTCCAGCAGTAACTGACTTATTGCTTGTTCATAGTAGCACCTGGGGATCAGCTGAGGCCTTTGTTGTGATAACATCTCAGCCCAACTTCTCCCTCTGTCCAGTGTGACTTCCTTCACTGCCCCAGTATGTGCTGAGCTTCTGGCACTCTCCAGTAATCCCCCTGCATGCAAAACTGTGCTCTGAACTAGCTTCCCATGGAACCCAACCTGCAACATAATACCCCCTACATAAAACCCTAGGTGGACTTTCTGTTGATTCCAGGATGAAGTTCAAAATTTTTAGCATATCTTCCAAGGCCCTTCCCAGTCTACCCCCAAACTACTTCTGAATCCTCCCTGAGAATTTTTTGCCCCTGTATTTCAGCCACAGATCATGTCTTCCCCGTCCAAGATAAATGATACTCTGTCCAGTCTCTTTGCTTTATTCATACTTTTCTTCTTCTGCCAATGGCTGTTCATCTTTTATCTAGCAAATTCTTAACTGAAATCCTACTTTTGAAGTTCAGATTCTTCCATTGTTCTTCTAGAGTGTCTCAGGCTTGCTTTGGCTACCACACCTAACTTCAGGTGATGAACTCAGAGAACCATGACCTTAACCCACCAGTGACCCATCCACCCTGCTACGCAAGCTCAATATGCTGCCCATAGAATTTGTTATTCATTTGTCCATCCTTATGCCCTTGCCCTAGTCTTATCCAGTCCTACAAGCTCTGATCAGGAATTTGTCCCAGGCTTTTATTTTTTTGTGTTTTCTTTACTCTATTTGCTTTATTATTTGCTGTTTCTCTCCCATATACCTCTAGATCAACATGTATTCACACATACACACACAAATAATATATATACATAACATTTTTCTGAATGATTCAAGAGTAAGTTACTTGCATAAAGCCATTCACCCCCAAATATTTCAGTGAGCATTTCCTCTAAATTATAATATTCTCCTACATTTATACAGTTTTCAACTTCAGAAAATTTAATATTGATACAATATTTTTATCCAAGCAAACAAACATATGCCAATTTTTAGTTGACCTAATAATTTCCTATATGGCATTAATTCTACTTTTTAAAATTTTATTTATTTTTTAATATAGCAGATTCTTAATAGTTATCCATTTTATACATATTAGTGTATATATGTCAATCTCAATCTCACAATTCATCATGTCCCAGGCTTTTAGTCTCTGCTTGGTTTTGAGGATTCCTTTATCTCAGATTTTGTACCTGGCTTTCATTCAATCACAGCAACTGCTCTGGTCCTTTCAAAAGCTGTTGATTTCTTCCTATGTCCTCAGTATATATGACTTCTCCTTCACATTTTCAGCTTTCCCATTCTGTCTCTGTATTGACAGTAGGAATAAACCCCATTACAATCCTGCCTCTCAAATTGGGAATGGGGAACATTTTTAATGTCTTGATTTCCATGTGATTGTGGACTCCCTGAGTGGAAGGACTATGATGTATCTTTGCATCTCCATTTCCTAACTTAGGGCCTGGACTGAATATCTGCCAGTATGATGTGTTTATGGGGTGAAAGGTCATCAGATTATGGAGGTTCTTCATCAGCTGTGCTAAAGTGAAAACCTAACACAAAGACATTTATGATGCTCACATAATTGAATTGTTTGGAATCTGATATTCTCTCCAAGAGGTGGGCTAGTACAGCAAAGCTCCATTATTATGATGCAAGGGATATTTAGCGCAATTGTCAGTAAATGCTTCTGTGAGAAGAACCTCCCATATCCTAGACACTGGGCTGAATGCTATGATGATTTAAAAATAAAACCTACAGGGATTATATGCCCAATATGCTCACAATTTTATGGGGCTGACAAGAAATACCTACAAAGTGAATTAGAAAGCAAAATATTTCAAGGGAAAGCTACTGATCATAGAAGCTGGGAGCTGGGAGAAAGAGGATGGGGATCTGGGAGGAAGTGGGATCAGAAATGAATTTTAGTTCCTCACCCACCTCACCATATTGTGCTTCTCCAAGGCAAAATATATGTCTTATATATATTTATATCTGCTGTTTCTCCTTGCACACTTCCAGCTAATTCTCTAACGGAGCGTCTGCAACATATTTGGGTTATCATGAATATTGGATGCACAATCATTGAAGGGCTAGAGAATCAAGCTCAGAGGATAGACAGGAATCCTGGAGAACCAGAACTGGGGAACAGCCTTGGGAACAGTCTCCTCAGGCCTCCACTACTGGCATCACTGGCCCTGGACACTTTTGGTCTTTGTCTCTGGATTAGCAATGCTCCACCTTCCTTTGTGACTAATTTCCCAAATTACTCTGCATCTTTGCCTCACTCCCCTGGGATCCAATGTTCCAGAGGTAGACATTCTATTCTTTGATTGGCTAGGCCTCACAGGCTGATGTCCCAGCATATTGGGGATAGCAGATGGGAAGAGATGTTGGTTTCATAGTAGAAACATGTTCCTACCTGTCCCTATAGTGATTTCCTTTCCTACTCCCTGCCCCTATATAAGAAGGGCATATAGATGCTGCTTAGTCAAAGATGACAAATGTTCATCCAGGGATGATGAGTTACAAACTTAGGCTTTTGGAAAAACTTGTGTAAATTTTTTAATTCTGTCACTCGACCATGTGCTGTACCCACAGAAAAGGATTAGAAGTGAATAATTAGTCTCTCACATCCTCACTAGGGCTCTGACTGTTGGCAATATTTAACTACTCTTAAAAGAATGATCCATAAAATTTGTCCGGATCTTTTTCAGATATGAAAACTAAATCTAGCTTTCTCCCATTTGCCTGAACATTTGTGATGTGTATTGTACAACCACAGAGATACCTTTGTAGTATGAGAAGATTTCCCCAAGGGAGAAACACACACACGGGAAACAAGTGAAATAGCCAACAATGAGTGGGAAAGACAGTTGAAATTTGGCTTCGTGACCATCCTACACCTTCTGAATCATTGGAAGCATCAGCTTCTAGTGGTAACAGACATGGGCAGCTGGTTATATCAGCTGTATAATGTCCCCTTTGTATGGGATTAAACATTTTTTCATGTTAATGCTTATGCCATGTTTTCTTTGGAGTTCAAACTCAGCCTCGTGTCTCAAATGAAACATAAACCATTTTCAAAGTTCCGGAAATAGATTATTTCTCTGGGAGATGATCAATTTGTGTAAAGATCAATTAATGAGCACATCACCAATTTCAAATTTTGCTAATTATATTTTGAGTACCCTGAACAAGGACTATATTTTTATTAATTTCACATACTGGTTCTCATCGTGAGGTTGGCTCATTTTGTAGTTCACATCTGTATAGAGTCCCACTATTCATATCTTATGGACATCTATTTGATTTTGATGATGAAGCTCTGAGGCAGATGAAGAAGTCCTATCCTATTTTACAGGTGGAGAAACTAAGGCTCATAGAGGCTAAAGGATTTGCTAAGGTCATATAGTTGATAAGAGACAGGTTTAGGACTGCATCCTAGATTTCTTATCTTCAAGTCCATTACTTTTATAACTAACATCTTAATGAAGCCAAATGAAGGAAATTGTCAGGAAATGATGTTTGAGTTGAGACGTCCTGTGTTGCACATTTACAAGGACTTAGTGATATCTTTTAACAAAAGATGTTTTCTTGAGTGATCTTTCTGATGGTTATGAAACCCATGGACTGATGTATTTTCACAAGAAATGTTACAGGATGGCAGCTCCACTCCTCCTCTTTGATGAATAATGGAATTCGTCATATCAAAGTATTTTCATAATCACTGGGATGTAGTGAGAAAGAACCTGGTTTTATCTTGTTCTACTTTGGAGGAAGCAGAAAAATGTTGGTGATCCTAGGATCAGGGATTTGAAATGAATTTAGGAGGCCCCTAAACCACAAACTTTACCTGTAATAATATATGTGATTACACAGTTAATAATGAAATATTAAAGACGTCTTGTTCATCCAGGTTACTTGAGATACAAAGAATGATCTCATTATGTTATTCTGTTGCTCTTGATAAGATAAGAAATATTAACACATGGGGTTAATTAAACTATGAGTTAGTGATAAGCACCTTTATGCACTGTATTATGATCAAAATAGGTGACATATATTTAACAATTACCTGTTGTAAAAGCTTTTAAATTATTTCTTAAATTAATATTAATAAAATATATAATGCATACAGTCTTTACCACCTGCCTGTCACCTGTTATTATCAGCATTTATAAATCAACAGGAATGGTTTTCCTATGATTACTAGGTGCTTGTGTTTCATTGAATGAAGTGATTCTGTGAAAGCTACATTCATTTGAACCTTAGCTATGAACATGAAAATTATGTATAAATGAACTTAGAAGAAATATTCCTAAGCATTTTATGTAAAGACAGACCCCATTTTATGTGGAAATACTCAAATTATCACAGAAATATGAATGCCCACTTCCTCTCTTTAAAACTTCAACTCTCTTCCTTAATAGCTACTAAAAATATAAGTAGATTTTCATAGGTACACAAAAAAATGATATACTAATCATAATGCACTAATGGTAGACTACTTGAACTTTTGTTCATGGCTTTTTTCTGGTTCGCTAGGGCCATTTCCTGGATTGAAACTTCATGGTTATCCTGAAAACAAAACAAAAATCCATGGATTAGTCAGGTGCAAGTACTCATGTGAATGGTTTGGTTTTTATTCCCTGCTTGGGTTCTACTAGTGCCCAGTAACACTGATTCAGGTGGTTGCATTGTATGCTGCTTTCCAAATACCTTAGATGATTGATCATTCATTATTTCAAAGTATTTATTGTGTGCCTATTAGGTTTACTGTGTTTCAGGCACTAGATATATATGAGGGAATAAGACAAAACCCCAAACCTCAGTAGAGCATACATTCCATTTGGTTGGAACAGATGTTAAAATAAAGTTAATGTAACAAGGGTGAAAAATTCCATAGAGGAAAATAAATCAATATAAGGGGATAGAAAAATGTGGGGAGATCAGTGATGGCTATGTTGAGAAGATACACTTTGATCATGGACCTGAAGGATAAGAGAGAGTGAGCATATGTGAATATCTGGGGGAGGAGTGTTTCGGGCAGAGGGAACAGCCAGTGCAAAAGACCTTGAGGTAACACTTTTTCTTGGGTGTTCAAGGAACATAAAAAAAGAGGCTAAAGTGGCAGTACAGGTATGGTTATGATAGTCACACCAATAACGTGGTTCAAATTTCAGTTGCCAAGATATGTTAGTTGTTAGTAATTGCATAAAGTACAGATTTAGCTGCTAGCTCATCAGTCCACAAATCACTATGTAAATAACAGATGCATGTTGTGATCAGCAACTAATCACATCACTTCTTTCAAAGTCTGTGGTGATTAGACACCATAAATCTGTTACTTAGTTCACATGTAGAAGGCAGAGTGTACAGTTGTGCTCTTTCTTTGTCTCCCAGTGATAAGGCCATACACATAATAACATAAGAATACTTATGAAAACACGACAACACACAAATAATAGCATTGGAAGTTAAGGGTATCAGTCTCCAACATACATGGATGGCTTTGAGAAATGGTCTGGATTTGTGTCTAGAGATAGAATGACTCCACCTGTCAAAAAGGAATTAGAAAAGAAAGTTTGCATCCACTTCACCTATGTATCTCAGACCTGGAAACAGTCTCAGATTGGAAGATCTCACAGTCACCCCGAGGTTTGGAGGGAGTTAACTTATGGGGCAGCCACAGTTATATCCTACCTTGCTGCTCACTGATGGAATCACTGTAGCTGGTCAACTCTCCTTCATCTATGCTACAAACACAACCCTGAGATATATTGTATTAATCTTTTTAAATTTAGAGGGTTTAGAACAAAACTTGTAAACAAAGATATGCTTTTATCTTTTCATTTCTTTGTTCATTTTCAAATTTTTAAACCTCTAGAAGAAAACTAATAAGAATATATTATGAAGGTAAAAGGATTATTATTTTATTTTCTTTCAGTGTTTTTATACAAAAATGTTATGTAAGAAGTTGAAACAATAGTATAATAAACACCCATATACTCTTTATTTACATTCAACTATTATTAACCTGCTGCTCTATTTACTCTCTCTCTTTCTCACTCCATAAAATTTTCTGCACCCTTTAAAAGTACATTGTAGACATTATAGCACTTCATCTCTAAATTTTTCAGTAGACATCTCCTAAAGATAAAGACAATCTCCTACATACACATTATGAGTCATAAAATTAGCAATAATTTCATATCATCCAATATTCAGGCCAGGTTTAAATTTTCCCAGTGTCTCAAAAAACTTTTTTTTTGGAGCTTTTAAGAATATTTTTGGAAACAGGATCCAATCTGGGATCACATAGTGCCTTTGGTTGTTATCTCTCTTAGACCCTTTTAAACTGGAATAATCACACCCCACAACCTCTTCTTTCCCCACTATCTTATTTTTCCCCTGATATTTTACATTATGGTTAGTCCAGGCTAGTTGTATTATAGAATGTTCTGCATTCTGTGTTTCTCTGATTATTTTCACTTAGTGTCATTTAACTCATTCCTCTATCCCCTTATTTTCTATTAATTGGAAACTGTGTAAAGGCTTACTTAGATTGAGGTAAAACATTTTTGGCAGGAATACATCATAGGTGATGTATATTTCATATTTCATCACATCAGGGGGCATGAAATATCAGCTTGTCCCACTATTAGTGATACTAATTTTGATTAATTGGTTAAGTTGGTCACTGCCAGATCGTACCAACACTAAAATTAAAAATATAATAGAAAGAATTATATACCTTTCACTTATATTCCTCAAATGTTTCTATTTTTAAATATTTGCTTTATCATTTCATTCCCTTCCCTGTCTCTTGCCCTCTGTTTCCCTCTCTAGCTCTCTCTCTCTCTGTATATATATGTGTATATATACATATATATATTTTTTTCTTTTTCTAAACCATCTGAGACAAATGACAGACACAGGATACTTTATCACTACACACTATAGTGTGTATTTCCTAAATGCAAGGGCATTCCTTTACATAACCATAGTGTAACGGTCACAATTAGAAAATTAACATTAACACAGTATTATTATCTGGTCTACAAATCTTGTAATTTCACCAATTGTCCTCCTATTATCCTTCAGAGCAAAATAATGTATCTTTCTTGGTCTAGGATCCAATTTTGAATCACATGCTGAGTTTAGTTGTCATGTCTCTGTAGTCTTTTAAGATCTGAAACAGTTCTACAGTATTTCTATTTTTGGCCTTGACATTTGTGAAGGGTACTATTCAATTTTTTGTAGAATATCCTTTGATTTGGGTTTCCCTAGTGATTTCTCATTATTAGATTCAGGTTCTGCATTTTTGACAGGAGTACCACAGAAGATGTTTTTGTGCCTTGTATCAGAAAATATGTAACACCTACTTTTCCCATCCCTAGAGATGTTATCTTTGATCTCTTGGTTAAGGTGGGTTCTGTTATCCTTCTCCAATGTAAAAATCCTGTGGCCAGAGTAATGGTAATGCACTAATTGGCTAAGGTCTAGGTTACATTCTCTTTCTGGAAAATGGGTGTTGATTCAGCTCTTTCCACCTAATTCTTTTTAATTAAGAAATACCTCGTGGGAAAATTTTTGAGACTATATAAATGTTCTGTTCTCTTCAGATTGTCACTTACTAGTTTTAGCATGTGTTGGTAAGTTTTGTATGAACGATTATTACTGTGATGACTGCTAAGTGATAAATTTCTAATGTTCTTTTTCCTTTTAAAGTTTTATTTTACCTCATACTGTAAATAAAGAAACTTGTCTGTTTTATTGTAATATAAAAATATCCAAAATGTTATTTTTATAAGAAGTAAACAGCGGGAGTAATGTCATAGTTTGTGCTTCATTGGCTTATTTGGCTTCATTGGATCCAGGGACAACTTCCCCAGGAGAACGCACGGAGAGCCTCAGGCTGGTGCAACGTCACGCCGGCCTCTGACGCAGCCTCGCCCCGCACTCCATGCCCCTCCCTCCCTCCTGGCCTGATTAAGCCAGAGCCCCCGAATCAGTGGCTCCTTTAACCCCGTCCTCTCTGAGCAAAAAACAGACGCCCTCCAGCGACCTACACGCAGAGGCGGGGCCAAATCGAAAGCTGAGCCCCTGGGAGCTGTGAGAACAAAGAAGAGAAAGGGAAATCGCTCCCAGCAGCCTCAGAAGCAGCGGATTAAAGCTCAACAATCGACTTGATGTACCCTGAATCTGTGGAATACATGAATAGACAACGAATCATCCGAAATTGAGGAGGTGGACTTTGAAAGCAAGATTTATGATTTTTTCCCCTTTTCCTCTTTTTGTGAGTGTGTATGTGCATGCTTCTGTGCGAGATTTTGTCGTTATAGCTTTGCTTCCACCATTTGTCCTAGGGTTCTATCCGTCCGTTTTTTAAAAAATTTTTTTTCTGAATAATTAATTTTAATAACTTTATTTTATTTTACTTTATCTTCCTTCTTTCTTGCTTGCTTTCTTTCCTTCCTTCCCTACTTTAGACAATGAATCATCCCAAATTGAGGAGGTGGAATCTGAGAGCACGATTTATGAGTTTTTCCCCTTTTACTCTTTTTGTGAGTGTATATGTGTATGCTTCTGTATGAGATTTTGTCTCTATAGCTTTGCTTCCTCCATTTGTCCTAAGGTTCTATCTGTCCATTTATTTTTAAATTTTTTTCATAATTATTTTATAATTTAATAACTATATTATATTTTATTTTATTTTACTTTATCTTCTTTCTTTTTTCCATCCTTTGCTCCTCCCTTCCTTCCTTCCTTCCTCCCATTGTCCTTCCATCCTTCCAGCCCTCCCTCCTTCCTTTCTTTCTTTCTTCCCTTCTCTCTTTCTTTCCTTCTTTCATTCTGTCCTTCTTTCTTCCTTTCTTCCTTCCTTCCTTCCTTTCTTTCTTTCTTCCTACTTCTACTAATTCTTTCTCTCTACTTTTTCTCCCTTTTATCCTGACCCGTGTGGATGAAAGGCTCTTGGTGCTGCAGCCAGGAGTCAGTGCTGTGCCTCTGAGGTAGGAGAGCCAACTTCAGGACACTGGTCAACAAGAGACCTCCCAGTTCCACATAATATCAAATGGCAAAAAATTACCAGAGATCTCCATTTCAATGCCAGCACCCAGCTTCACTCAATGACCAGCAAGCTACAGTGCTGCACAACCTATGCCAAACAACTAGCAAAACAGGAACACAACCCCACCCATTAGCAGAGATGCTGCCTAAAATTAGAAGTCCACAGAGACACAAAAACACACCACCAGATGTGGACATGTCCATCAGAGAGAAAAGATCCACCCTCATCCACCCAAACACAGGCACTAGTCCCCTCCACCAGGAAGCCTACACAACCCACTGAACCAACCTTAGCCACTGGAGACAGACATAAAAAACAACGGTAACGATGAAGCTGTAACCTGCAAAAAGGAGACCCCAAACACAGTAAGATAAGCAAAATGAGTAGACAGAAAAACACACCGCAGATGAAGCAGCAAGATAAAAACCCACCAGACCTAACAAATGAAGAGGAAATAGGCAGTCTACCTGAAAAAGAATTCAGAATAATGATAGTAAAGATGATCCAAAATCTTGGAAATAGAATAGAGAAAATGCAAGAAACATTTAACAAGGATATATAAGAACTAAAGATGAAACAAACAATGATGAACAACACAATAAAAGAAATGAAAAATACTCCAGATGGGATCAATAGCAGAATAACTGAGGCAGAAGAACGGATAAGTGACCTGGAAGGTAAAATAGTGGAAATAACTACTGCAGAGCAGAATAAAGAAAAAATAATGAAAAGAATGAGGACAGTTTCAGAGACCTCTAGGACAACATTAAACACAACAACATTCAAATTATAGGAGTTCCAGAAGAAGAGAAAAAGAAAGGGACTGAAAAAATATTTGAAGAGATTATAGTTGAAAACTTCCCTAATATGGGAAAGGAAATAAACAAGTCCAGGAAGCACAGAGAGTCCCACACAGGATAAATCCAAGGAGAAATACACCAAGAGACACATTAATCAAACTGTCAAAAATTAAATACAAAGAAAGCACATTAAAAGCAACAAGTGAAAAACAACAAATGACACACAAGGGAATCCCCGTAAGGTTAACAGCTGATATTTCAGCAGAAACTCTGCAAGCCAGAAGGGAATGGCAGGACATATTTAAAATGATGAAGGATAAAAACCTGCAACCAAGATTACTCTACCCAGCAAGGATCACATTCAGATTTGATGGAGAAATTAAACCTTTACAGACAAGCAAAAGCTGAGATAGTTCAGCACCACAAAACCAGCTTTCCAACAAGTGCTAAAGGAACTTCTCTAGGCAAGAAACACAAGAAAAGGAAAAGACCTACAATAACGAACCCAAAATAATTTAGAAAATGGGAATAGGAACATACATATCGATAATTACCTTACATGTAAATGGATTAAATGCTGCAACCAAAAGACAGAGATTGGCTGCACAGATACAAAAACAAGACACCTATATATCCTGTCTAAAAGAGACTCACTTGAGATCTGGGACACATACAGACTGGAAGTGAGGGGAGGGAGAAAGATATTCCATGCAAATGGAAATCAAAACAAAGCTGGAGTAGCAATTCTTATATCAGACAAAATAGACTTTAAAACAAAGACTATTACAAGGGACAAAGAAGGACACTACATAATGATTAAGGGATCAATTCAAGAAGAAAATATAACAATTGTAAACATTTATGCACCCAACATAGACACACCTCAATACATAAGGCAAATACTAACAGCCATAAAAGGGGAAATCAACATATACACGATCATTAAAGGGGACTTTAACACCCCACTATCACCAATGGACAGATCATCCAAAATGAAAATAAATAAGGAAAATCAAGCTTTAAATGATACATTAAACAAGATGGACTTAATTGATATTTATAGGACATTCCATCCAAAAACAACAGAATACATATTTTTCTCACGTGCTCATGGAATATTCTCCAGGATAGATCAACTCTTGGCTCACAAATAAAGCCTTGGAAAATTTAAGAAAATTAAAATTGTATCAAGTATCTTTTCCGAACACAACACTATGAGACTAGATATCAATTACAGGAAAAGATCTGTAAAAAATACAAACACATGGAGGTTAAACAATACACTACTTAATAACGAACTGATCACTGAAGAAATCAAAGAGGAAATAAAAAAAAATACCTAGAAAAAAAATGACAATGGCCACACAACAACCCAAAACCTATGGGATGCAACCAAAGCAGTTCTAAGAGGGAAGTTTATAGAAATACAGGCCCACCTTAAGAAACAGGAAACATCTCGAATAAACAACCAAACCTTGCATCTAAAGCAATTAGAGAAAGAAGAAAAAAAAAAAAAAACCAAAGTTAGCAGACGGAAAGTAATCATAAAAATCAGATCAGAAATAAATGAAAACGAAATGAAGGAAACAATAGCAAAGATCAAAAAAACTAAAGGCTGGTTCGCTGAGAAAATAAACAAAATAAATAAACCATTAGCCAGACTAATCAAAAAAAAAAAGGAAGTCTCAAATCAATAGAGTTAGAAATGAAAAAGGAGAAGTTACAACTGACACTGCAGAAATACAAAAGGTCATGAGAGGTTACTACAAGAAACTCTATGCCAATAAAATGGACAACCTGGAAGAAATGGACAAATTCTTAGAAATGCACAACCTGCCAAGACTGAATCAGGAAGAAATAGAAAATATGAACAGACCAATTCCAAGCACTGAAATTGAAACAGTGATTAAAATTCTTCCAACAAACAAAAGCCCTGGACCAGATGGCTTCACAGGCGAATTCTATCAAACATTTAGAGAAGAGCTAACACATATCCTTCTCAAACTCTTCCAAAATATAGCAGAGGGGGAACACTCCCAAATTCCTTCTACGAGGCCACCATCACCTTGATACCAAAACCAGACAAGGATGTACAATGAGAGAAAACTACAGGCCAATATCACTGATGAACATAGATGCAAAAATCCTCAAAACAATACTAGCAAACAGAATGCAACAGCACATTAAAAGGATCATACACCATGATCAAGTGGGGTTTATTCCAGGAATGCAAGGATTCTTCAATATATGCAAATCTATCAATGTGATGTACCATATTAACAAACTGAAGGAGAAAAACCATATGATCATCTCAATAGATGCAGAGAAGGATTTTGACAAAATTCAGCACTCATTTATGATAAAAACCCTGCAGAAAGTAGGCATAGAGGGAACGTTCCTCAACATATTAAAGGCCACATATGACAAACCCACAGCCAACATCATCCTCAATGGTGAAAAACTGGAAGCATTTCCACTAAGATCAGGAACAAGACAAGGTTGCCCCTCTCACCACTTTTACTCAACATAGTTTTGGAAGTTTTAGCCACAGCAATCAGAGAAGAAAAGGAAATAAAAGGAATCCAAATCGGAAAAGAAGTAAATCAGTCACTGTTGGCAGATGACATGACACTATACATAGAGCATCCTAAGGATGCTACCAGAAAACTACTAGAGCAAGTCAATGAATTCAGTAAAGTTGCAGGATACAAAATTAATGCACAGAAATCTCTGGCATTCCTATACACTAATGATGAACAATCTGAAAGTGAAATCAAGAAATCACTCCCATTTACCATTGCAACAAAAAGAAGAAAATATCTAGGAATAAACCTACCTAAGGAGACATAAGACCTGTATGCAGATAATTATAAGACACTGATGTGAGAAATTAAAGATGATATAAATAGATGGAGAGATATACCATGTTCTGGAATTGGAAGAATCAATATTGTGAAAATGACTCTACTACCCAAAATAATCTACAGATTCAATGCAATCCCTATCAAACTACCACTGGCATTTTTCACAGAACTAGAACAAAAAATTTCACAATTCTTATGGAAACACAAAAGACCCCGAATAGCCAAAACAATATTGAGAATGAAAAATAGAGTTGCAGGAATGAGGCACCCTGACTTCAGACAATACTACAAACCTACAGTAATCAAGACAGTATGGTACTGGCACAAAAACTGAAATATACATCAATGGAACAGGATAGAAAGCCCAGAGGTAAACCCACGCATATATGGTCACCTAATATTTGAAAAAGGAGGCAGGAATGTACAGTGGAGGAAAGACAGCCTCTTAAATAAGTGGTGCAGGGAATACTGGACAGGTACATGTAAAAGTACGAGATTAGATCACTCCCTAACACCATAGACAAAAATAAGCTCAAAATGGATTAAAGACCTAAATGTAAGGCCAGAAACTTTCTAACTCCTAGAGGAAAACAGGTAGAACACTCTATGACATAAATCACAGCAAGATCCTTTTTGACCCACCTCCTACAGAAATGGAAATAAAAACAAAAACAAACAAATGGGACCTAATGAAACTTCAAAGCTTTTGCACAGCAAAGGAAACCATGAACAAGACCAAAAGACAACCTCAGAGTGGGAGAAAATATTTGCAAATGAAGCAAATGAGAAAGGATTAATTTCCAAAATTTACAAGCAGCTCATGCAGCTCAGTAACAAAAAACAAAAAATCCAATCCAAAAATGGGCAGAAGACCTAAATAGACATTTCTCCAAAGAAGATATACAGGCTGCCAACAAACACATGAAAGAATGCTCAACAGCATTAATCATTAGAGAAATGCAAATCAAAACTACAATGAGATATCGTCTCACACCAGTCAGAATGGCCATCACAAAAAATCTAGAAACAATAAATGTTGGAGACAGGGTGGAGAAAAGGGAACACTCTTGCACTGTTGGTGGGAATGTAAATTGATACAGCCACTATGGAGAACAGTATGGAGCTTCCTTTAAAAACTACAAATAGAACTACCATGTGATCTAGCAATTCCACTACTGGGCATGTACCCTGAGCAAACCATAATTCAAAAAGAGTCATGTACCACAATGTTCATTGCAGCTCTATTTACAATACCAAGGACATGGAAGCATCCTAAGTGTCCATCAACAAATGAATGCATAAGGAAGCTGTGGCACCTATATACAATGGAATATTACTCAGCCATAAAAATGAACGAAACTTAGGTATCTGTAGTGAGGTGGATGGACCTAGGGTCTGTCATACAGAGTGAAGTCAGAAAGAGAAAAACAAATACCATATACTAACACATATATATGGAATCTAAAAGAAAAAGAAAAGGTTATGAAGTACTTAGGGGCAAGATGGGAATATAGACGCAGACCTACTAGAGAATGGACTTGAGGATATGAACAGGGGAAAGGTAAACTGGGACAAAGTGAGAGAGTGTCATGGACATATATACAAGCCACACGTACCGGTCACGGACATGTGCCCCTGCGCGGGGCAGGGTGCGTGAAGACACCTCTTTGGGCAAACCCTACGGGTGGCCTGGCAAATGTGTCCCGTTTATGGGAAACTGTTATATTCCTTTCCGGTTTGATGAAAGGTACGTTACGAGCATTGCCGTTTTCTGGATTTGGAGTTCTGCCATGGAGTGCAACGCAGAGACCCAAGGGTTTGGGGGATAGGGAGCTAGCACTTTGGCAGAGGCATCTCCATGCTGCCCCGAGCTCTGGGCTCCGTATTCAACTTGGAGTAAAGGCAGCCTGGGGTGCAATGCACGGACCGTCTGGCCCTAGACGGGATGTGCACGTGCAACAGATGAGCTAGAGGGGAGAAATGGGATACCCGCCGTTCTTCGGGATAGGCCAGCTCTCATCCAGCTAGTTGCGAAAGCAGGCTCTGAAAGGCCTGGATGCCTTTTCTCAACACGCCACACATGAGTTCAGTCACGCAGTACTACACTCGGAGTTTCTCAAGGGTACGTGGAGGGACAGCTTTTCTGACTGCATAGGAACGGAGTTCCTCACAGGGGAAATGGGATATGTTCCGGACAGGCTGGGTGAACAAAATTTCGTATGCAGTTGTCCTCCAGTGGACCGGGAGAGGGACCCAGGTCTGGCGAGCGCATAGTGTCTCTGGTCCCACACGTTCTGGGCCAGTGTGCTGCCTCAGCTCCCTTACAAGGCTGTGTTGCCATTGAGCCACGTAAGTAGAATAAGCTGCGGAAGTCAGTTTGACGCACATCCCAGGGTAGCCTTGCAGAGTTCCAATCCCAAGCCCTGTGGAGACAGATGGGCCTGAAAGCGTTTCACCCACGACGGCTCTTTGAAGACTCCGGGTCAGGCCGAGTGCAGGGAGGACTGCGGTGAAGAGGGCTGTGAGCGTCAATCGTATCTTTTGTCCATGCCTCCTGGACGTGGAGTGTGGCAAAGCGTGCCCAGGTGGACGGGAGGACAAAGCCTTCCCAAACCAAGTTGCAGGCTGCCGTTGTTACATGGAATCCCGGGCTTTGTTCACTGCTGTGTGCGACAAAGAAATCCTGGCTTCGTGTTTGTTCCTTGAGTGCGGGAAGTCCTCGTAGAGGGAGGCTTGAGGTGTCCAGTGTTCACCCAAATCGCTTCCGATCACAGGACGGAACATCGCACACACTTGTTGGCACTGTGGCCTCAGGTCCATTGCAAAGTAAGCCTTCGCCGAGGCGTGGGAAACGAGTCGCTCCCCAGCTCACAAATGCCCGTGATGAGGTGGGCCGGATGGAAGCATGGGGGTACCATGCTGCTTTGCCTGCAGGAGAAACATACGACAAGGTTCTAGAACATACTGTTATCTATGGGAGGACTGTGGTGCCCGGGACGCTCGGTGGCTCCAACGAGGGGCGCTAAGGGCTCCTTCTGAAGCCCATACGATGCCAGTCGTTTCAATGCACTTTGCTGCTGGCCCACGTGCTGGTTGCCCACCTCTGCAATGTATGGGAAATCAACTCTGTAGCAGGTCTTCCCACCGGGGACGCTAACTTCCTTCACATCCTCGACCCTGAGCCTAGTGGCAGAGGCAAAAGCTGGGTCACTTCAGAGGCTCTTCCACCAGACGTTCGCAGAGGCGCCTGCCTTGGACTTGAAGCTACACAGAAGCAGGGACCTCAGGCACAGGGCAGACTGAGCGGTGTCCACCCTCAGAGCATATAGCATTTCCTCGGGAACAGGGTCACTTTGGTGTCAGCTCTGGGATCCAAGATTTCGTGAGAGTGCTCCTTTGGTGACCAGAATCTATGGCTCACGCGGGACACGTGCAGCGGTTACTTTCGGACTTGCCATCTCAGACACTCTACCTCTGGGGCGTTCGGAAGCTGCGCGAATGTCACAAAGTGGGCTCAAGTCCAGTACCCGAAAAGTGTCTCATGCCTCTCAACAGATGGCAGGCAGCGTGTCTCCTGCTGCTGCAGAAGGACTGCAGACGTCTGTTTCAGGCTATAGGCTAGAAACATGGTGCCCGCTGATAGAAATGCCGGCAGTGGCCCGCAGTGAAAGTGTCATGCACCTGGTGGTTTCTTCGACATAAGGAAACCACACGTACCGGTCACGGACATGTGCCCCTACGCGGGGCAGGGTGCGTGAAGCCACCTCTTTGGGCAAACCCTACGGTTGGCCTGGCAAATGTGTCCCGTTTATGGGAAACTGTTATATTCCTTTCCGGTTTGATGAAAGGTACGTTACGAGCATTGCCGTTTTCTGGATTTGGAGTTCTGCCATGGAGTACAACGCAGAGACCCAAGGGTTTGGGGGATAGGGAAATAGCACTTTGGCAGAGGCATCTCCATGCTGCCCCGAGCTCTGGGCTCCGTATTCAACTTGGAATAAAGGCAGCCTGGGGTGCAATGCACGGACCGTCTGGCCCTAGACGGGATGTGCACGTGCAACAGACGAGCTGGAGGAGAGAAATGGGATACCCGCAGTTCTTCGGGACAGGCCAGCTCTCATCCATCTAGTTGCGAAAGCAGGCTCTGAAAGGCCTGGATGCCTTTTCTCAACAGGCCACACAGGAGTTTATTCACGCAGTACTACACTCGGAGTTTCTCAAGGGTACGTGGAGGGACAGCTTTTCAGACTGCATAGGAACGGAGTTCCTCACAGGGAAAATGGGATGTGTACCGCACAGGCTGGGTGAACAAAATTTCATATGCAGTTGTCCTCCAGTGGACCGGGAAAGGGACCCAGGTCTGGCGAGCGCATAGTATCTTTGGTCCCACATGTTCTGGGGCAGTGTGCTGCCTCAGCTCCCTTACAAGGCTGTGTTGACATTGAGCCACGTAAGTAGAATAAGCTGCGGAAGTCAGTTTGACGCACATCCCAGGGTAGCCTTGCAGAGTTCCAATCCCAAGCCCTGTGGAGACAGATGGGCCTGAAAGCGTTTCACCCACGACGGCTCTTTGCAAACTCCGGGTCATTCCGAGTGCAGGGAGGACTGCGGTGAAGAGGGCTGTGAGCGTCAGTCGTATCTTTTGTCCATGCCTCTTGGACGTGGAGTGTGGCAAAGCGTGCCCAGTTGGACGGGAGGACAAAGCCTACCCAAATCAAGTTGCAGGCTGCTGTTGTTACATGGAATCCCGGGCTTTGTTCACTGCTGTGTGTGACAAAGAAATCCTGGCTTCGTGTTTGTTCCTTGAGTGCGGGAAGTCCTCGTAGAGGGAGGCCTGAGGTGTCCAGTGTTCACACAAATCGCTTCCGATCACAGCACGGAACATCGCACACACCTGTTTGGCACTGTGGCCTCAGGTCCATTGCAAAGTAAGCCTTCGCCGAGGCGTGGGAAACGAGTTGCTCCCAAGCTCACAAATGCCCGTGATGAGGTGGGCCGGATGGAAGCATGGGGGTACCATGCTGCTTTGCCTGCAGGAGAAACATACGACAAGGTTCTAGAACATACTGTTATCTATGGGAGGACTGTGGTGCCCGGGACGCTCGGTGGCTCCAACGGGGGGCGCTAAGGGCTCCTTCTGAAGCCCATACGATGCCCATCGTTTCAATGCACTTTGCTGCTGGCCCACGTGCTGGTTGCCCACCTCTGCAATGTATGGGAATTCAACTCTGTAGCGGTCTTCCCACTGGGGACGCTAATTTCGTTCACATCTTCGACCCTGAGCCTAGTGGCAGAGGCAAAAGCTGGGTCACTCAGACGCTCTTCCACCAGACGTTCGCAGAGGCGCCTGCCTTGGACTTGAAGCTACACAGAAGCAGGGACCTCAGGCACAGGGCAGACTGAGCGGTGTCCACCCTCAGAGCATATAGCATTTCCTCGGGAACAGGGTCACTTTGGTGTCAGCTCTGGGATCCAAGATTTCGTGAGAGTGCTCCTTTGGTGGCCAGAATCTATGGTTCACGCGGGACACGTGCAGCGGTTACTTTCGGACTTGCCATCTCAGACACTCTACCTCTGGGGCGTTCGGAAGCTGCGCGAATGTCACAAAGTGGGCTCAAGTCCAGTACCCGAAAAGTGTCTCATGCCTCTCAACAGATGGCAGGCAGCGTGTCTCCTGCTGCTGCAGAAGGACTGCAGACGTCTGTTTCAGGCTATAGGCTAGAAACGTGGTGCCCGCTGATAGAAATGCCGGCAGTGGCCCGCAGTGAAAGTGTCATGCACCTGGTGGTTTCTTCGACATAAGCAAACCACACGTACCGGTGACGGACATGTGCCCCTACGCGGGGCAGGGTGCGTGAAGCCACCTCTTTGGGCAAACCCTACGGATGGCCTGGCAAATGTGTCCCGTTTATGGGAAACTGTTATATTCCTTTCCGGTTTGATGAAAGGTACGTTACGAGCATTGCCGTTTTCTGGATTTGGAGTTCTGCCATGGAGTACAACGCAGAGACCCAAGGGTTTGGGGGATAGGGAAATAGCACTTTGGCAGAGGCATCTCCATGCTGCCCCGAGCTCTGGGCTCCGTATTTAACTTGGAATAAAGGCAGCCTGGGGTGCAATGCACAGACCGTCTGGCCTTAGACGGGATGTGCACGTGCAACAGACGAGCTGGAGGAGAGAAATGGGATACCCGCAGTTCTTCGGGACAGGCCAGCTCTCATCCAGCTAGTTGCGAAAGCAGGCTCTGAAAGGCCTGGATGCCTTTTCTCAACAGGCCACACAGGAGTTTATTCACGCAGTACTACACTCGGAGTTTCTCAAGGGTACGTGGAGGGACAGCTTTTCAGACTGCATAGGAACGGAGTTCCTCACAGGGAAAATGGGCTGTGTACCGCACAGGCTGGGTGAACAAAATTTCATATGCAGTTGTCCTCCAGTGGACCGGGAAAGGGACCCAGGTCTGGCGAGCGCATAGTATCTTTGGTCCCACATGTTCTGGGGCAGTGTGCTGCCTCAGCTCCCTTACAAGGCTGTGTTGACATTGAGCCACGTAAGTAGAATAAGCTGCGGAAGTCAGTTTGACGCACATCCCAGGGTAGCCTTGCAGAGTTCCAATCCCAAGCCCTGTGGAGACAGATGGGCCTGAAAGCGTTTCACCCACGACGGTTCTTTGAAAACTCCGGCTCATTCCGAGTGCAGGGAGGACTGCGGTGAAGAGGGCTGTGAGCGTCAGTCGTATCTTTTGTCCATGCCTCTTGGACGTGGAGTGTGGCAAAGCGTGCCCAGGTGGACGGGAGGACAAAGCCTACCCAAATCAAGTTGCAGGCTGCTGTTGTTACATGGAATCCCGGGCTTTGTTCACTGCTGTGTGTGACAAAGAAATCCTGGCTTCGTGTTTGTTCCTTGAGTGCGGGAAGTCCTCGTAGAGGGAGGCCTGAGGTGTCCAGTGTTCACACATATCGCTTCCGATCACAGCATGGAACATCGCACACACCTGTTTGGCACTGTGGCCTCAGGTCCATTGCAAAGTAAGCCTTCGCCGAGGCGTGGGAAACGAGTTGCTCCCAAGCTCACAAATGCCCGTGATGAGGTGGGCCGGATGGAAGCATGGGGGTACCATGCTGCTTTGCCTGCAGGAGAAACATACGACAAGGTTCTAGAACATACTGTTATCTATGGGAGGACTGTGGTGCCCGGGACGCTCGGTGGCTCCAACGGGGGGCGCTAAGGGCTCCTTCTGAAGCCCATACGATGCCCATCGTTTCAATGCACTTTGCTGCTGGCCCACGTGCTGGTTGCCCACCTCTGCAATGTATGGGAATTCAACTCTGTAGCCGTCTTCCCACCGGGGACGCTAATTTCGTTCACATCTTCGACCCTGAGCCTAGTGGCAGAGGCAAAAGCTGGGTCACTCAGACGCTCTTCCACCAGACGTCCGCAGAGGCGCCTGCCTTGGACTTGAAGCTACACAGAAGCAGGGACCTCAGGCACAGGGCAGACTGAGCGGTGTCCACCCTCAGAGCATATAGCATTTCCTCGGGAACAGGGTCACTTTGGTGTCAGCTCTGGGATCCAAGATTTCGTGAGAGTGCTCCTTTGGTGACCAGAATCTATGGCTCACGCGGGACACATGCAGCGGTTACTTTCGGACTTGCCATCTCAGACACTCTACCTCTGGGGCGTTCGGAAGCTGCGCGAATGTCACAAAGTGGGCTCAAGTCCAGTACCCGAAAAGTGTCTCATGCCTCTCAACAGATGGCAGGCAGCGTGTCTCCTGCTGCTGCAGAAGGACTGCAGACGTCTGTTTCAAGCTATAGGCTAGAAACGTGGTGCCCGCTGATAGAAATGCCGGCAGTGGCCCGCAGTGAAAGTGTCATGCACCTGGTGGTTTCTTCGACATAAGCAAACCACACGTACAGGTCACGGACAAGTGCCCCTACGCGGGGCAGGGTGCGTGAAGCCACCTCTTTGGGCAAACCCTACGGATGGCCTGGCAAATGTGTCCCGTTTATGGGAAACTGTTATATTCCTTTCCGGTTTGATGAAAGGTACGTTACGAGCGTTGCCGTTTTCTGGATTTGGAGTTCTGCCATGGAGTGCAACGCAGAGACCCAAGGGTTTGGAGGATAGGGAAATAGCACTTTGGCAGAGGCATCTCCATGCTGCCCCGAGCTCTGGGCTCCGTATTCAACTTGGAGTAAAGGCAGCCTGGGGTGCAATGCACGGACCGTCTGGCCCTAGACGGGATGTGCACGTGCAACAGACGAGCTAGAGGAGAGAAATGGGATACCCACAGTTCTTCGGGATAGGCCAGTTCTCATCCAGCTAGTTGCGAAAGCAGGCTCTGAAAGGCCTGGATACCTTTTCTCAACACAACACACAGGAGTTCATTCACACAGTACTATACTCGGAGTTTCTCAAGGGTACGTGGAGGGACAGCTTTTCAGACTGCATAGGAACGGAGTTCCTCACAGGGGAAATGGGATGTGTACCGGACAGGCTGGGTGAACAAAATTTCATATGCAGTTGTCCTCCAGTGGACCGGGAAAGGGACCCAGGTCTGGCGAGCGCATAGTGTCTCTGGTCCCACACGTTCTGGGCCAGTGTGCTGCCTCAGCTCCCTTACAAGGCTGTGTTGACATTGAGCCACGTAAGTAGAATAAGCTGCGGAAGTCAGTTTGACGCACATCCCAGGGTAGCCTTGCAGAGTTCCAATCCCAAGCCCTGTGGAGACAGATGGGCCTGAAAGCGTTTCACCCACGACGGCTCTTTGAAGACTCCGGGTCAGGCCGAGTGCAGGGAGGACTGCGGTGAAGAGGGCTGTGAGCGTCAATCGTATCTTTTGTCCATGCCTCCTGGACGTGGAGTGTGGCAAAGCGTGCCCAGGTGGACGGGAGGACAAAGCCTTCCCAAACCAAGTTGCAGGCTGCCGTTGTTACATGGAATCCCGGGCTTTGTTCACTGCTGTGTGCGACAAAGAAATCCTGGCTTCGTGTTTGTTCCTTGAGTGCGGGAAGTCCTCGTAGAGGGAGGCTTGAGGTGTCCAGTGTTCACCCAAATCGCTTCCGATCACAGGACGGAACATCGCACACACTTGTTGGCACTGTGGCCTCAGGTCCATTGCAAAGTAAGCCTTCGCCGAGGCGTGGGAAACGAGTCGCTCCCCAGCTCACAAATGCCCGTGATGAGGTGGGCCGGATGGAAGCATGGGGGTACCATGCTGCTTTGCCTGCAGGAGAAACATACGACAAGGTTCTAGAACATACTGTTATCTATGGGAGGACTGTGGTGCCCGGGACGCTCGGTGGCTCCAACGAGGGGCGCTAAGGGCTCCTTCTGAAGCCCATACGATGCCAGTCGTTTCAATGCACTTTGCTGCTGGCCCACGTGCTGGTTGCCCACCTCTGCAATGTATGGGAAATCAACTCTGTAGCAGGTCTTCCCACCGGGGACGCTAACTTCCTTCACATCCTCGACCCTGAGCCTAGTGGCAGAGGCAAAAGCTGGGTCACTTCAGAGGCTCTTCCACCAGACGTTCGCAGAGGCGCCTGCCTTGGACTTGAAGCTACACAGAAGCAGGGACCTCAGGCACAGGGCAGACTGAGCGGTGTCCACCCTCAGAGCATATAGCATTTCCTCGGGAACAGGGTCACTTTGGTGTCAGCTCTGGGATCCAAGATTTCGTGAGAGTGCTCCTTTGGTGACCAGAATCTATGGCTCACGCGGGACACGTGCAGCGGTTACTTTCGGACTTGCCATCTCAGACACTCTACCTCTGGGGCGTTCGGAAGCTGCGCGAATGTCACAAAGTGGGCTCAAGTCCAGTACCCGAAAAGTGTCTCATGCCTCTCAACAGATGGCAGGCAGCGTGTCTCCTGCTGCTGCAGAAGGACTGCAGACGTCTGTTTCAGGCTATAGGCTAGAAACATGGTGCCCGCTGATAGAAATGCCGGCAGTGGCCCGCAGTGAAAGTGTCATGCACCTGGTGGTTTCTTCGACATAAGGAAACCACACGTACCGGTCACGGACATGTGCCCCTACGCGGGGCAGGGTGCGTGAAGCCACCTCTTTGGGCAAACCCTACGGTTGGCCTGGCAAATGTGTCCCGTTTATGGGAAACTGTTATATTCCTTTCCGGTTTGATGAAAGGTACGTTACGAGCATTGCCGTTTTCTGGATTTGGAGTTCTGCCATGGAGTACAACGCAGAGACCCAAGGGTTTGGGGGATAGGGAAATAGCACTTTGGCAGAGGCATCTCCATGCTGCCCCGAGCTCTGGGCTCCGTATTCAACTTGGAATAAAGGCAGCCTGGGGTGCAATGCACGGACCGTCTGGCCCTAGACGGGATGTGCACGTGCAACAGACGAGCTGGAGGAGAGAAATGGGATACCCGCAGTTCTTCGGGACAGGCCAGCTCTCATCCATCTAGTTGCGAAAGCAGGCTCTGAAAGGCCTGGATGCCTTTTCTCAACAGGCCACACAGGAGTTTATTCACGCAGTACTACACTCGGAGTTTCTCAAGGGTACGTGGAGGGACAGCTTTTCAGACTGCATAGGAACGGAGTTCCTCACAGGGAAAATGGGATGTGTACCGCACAGGCTGGGTGAACAAAATTTCATATGCAGTTGTCCTCCAGTGGACCGGGAAAGGGACCCAGGTCTGGCGAGCGCATAGTATCTTTGGTCCCACATGTTCTGGGGCAGTGTGCTGCCTCAGCTCCCTTACAAGGCTGTGTTGACATTGAGCCACGTAAGTAGAATAAGCTGCGGAAGTCAGTTTGACGCACATCCCAGGGTAGCCTTGCAGAGTTCCAATCCCAAGCCCTGTGGAGACAGATGGGCCTGAAAGCGTTTCACCCACGACGGCTCTTTGCAAACTCCGGGTCATTCCGAGTGCAGGGAGGACTGCGGTGAAGAGGGCTGTGAGCGTCAGTCGTATCTTTTGTCCATGCCTCTTGGACGTGGAGTGTGGCAAAGCGTGCCCAGTTGGACGGGAGGACAAAGCCTACCCAAATCAAGTTGCAGGCTGCTGTTGTTACATGGAATCCCGGGCTTTGTTCACTGCTGTGTGTGACAAAGAAATCCTGGCTTCGTGTTTGTTCCTTGAGTGCGGGAAGTCCTCGTAGAGGGAGGCCTGAGGTGTCCAGTGTTCACACAAATCGCTTCCGATCACAGCACGGAACATCGCACACACCTGTTTGGCACTGTGGCCTCAGGTCCATTGCAAAGTAAGCCTTCGCCGAGGCGTGGGAAACGAGTTGCTCCCAAGCTCACAAATGCCCGTGATGAGGTGGGCCGGATGGAAGCATGGGGGTACCATGCTGCTTTGCCTGCAGGAGAAACATACGACAAGGTTCTAGAACATACTGTTATCTATGGGAGGACTGTGGTGCCCGGGACGCTCGGTGGCTCCAACGGGGGGCGCTAAGGGCTCCTTCTGAAGCCCATACGATGCCCATCGTTTCAATGCACTTTGCTGCTGGCCCACGTGCTGGTTGCCCACCTCTGCAATGTATGGGAATTCAACTCTGTAGCGGTCTTCCCACTGGGGACGCTAATTTCGTTCACATCTTCGACCCTGAGCCTAGTGGCAGAGGCAAAAGCTGGGTCACTCAGACGCTCTTCCACCAGACGTTCGCAGAGGCGCCTGCCTTGGACTTGAAGCTACACAGAAGCAGGGACCTCAGGCACAGGGCAGACTGAGCGGTGTCCACCCTCAGAGCATATAGCATTTCCTCGGGAACAGGGTCACTTTGGTGTCAGCTCTGGGATCCAAGATTTCGTGAGAGTGCTCCTTTGGTGGCCAGAATCTATGGTTCACGCGGGACACGTGCAGCGGTTACTTTCGGACTTGCCATCTCAGACACTCTACCTCTGGGGCGTTCGGAAGCTGCGCGAATGTCACAAAGTGGGCTCAAGTCCAGTACCCGAAAAGTGTCTCATGCCTCTCAACAGATGGCAGGCAGCGTGTCTCCTGCTGCTGCAGAAGGACTGCAGACGTCTGTTTCAGGCTATAGGCTAGAAACGTGGTGCCCGCTGATAGAAATGCCGGCAGTGGCCCGCAGTGAAAGTGTCATGCACCTGGTGGTTTCTTCGACATAAGCAAGCCACACGTACCGGTCACGGACATGTGCCCCTACGCGGGGCAGGGTGCGTGAAGCCACCTCTTTGGGCAAACCCTACGGATGGCCTGGCAAATGTGTCCCGTTTATGGGAAACTGTTATATTCCTTTCCGGTTTGATGAAAGGTACGTTACGAGCATTGCCGTTTTCTGGATTTGGAGTTCTGCCATGGAGTACAACGCAGAGACCCAAGGGTTTGGGGGATAGGGAAATAGCACTTTGGCAGAGGCATCTCCATGCTGCCCCGAGCTCTGGGCTCCGTATTTAACTTGGAATAAAGGCAGCCTGGGGTGCAATGCACAGACCGTCTGGCCTTAGACGGGATGTGCACGTGCAACAGACGAGCTGGAGGAGAGAAATGGGATACCCGCAGTTCTTCGGGACAGGCCAGCTCTCATCCAGCTAGTTGCGAAAGCAGGCTCTGAAAGGCCTGGATGCCTTTTCTCAACAGGCCACACAGGAGTTTATTCACGCAGTACTACACTCGGAGTTTCTCAAGGGTACGTGGAGGGACAGCTTTTCAGACTGCATAGGAACGGAGTTCCTCACAGGGAAAATGGGCTGTGTACCGCACAGGCTGGGTGAACAAAATTTCATATGCAGTTGTCCTCCAGTGGACCGGGAAAGGGACCCAGGTCTGGCGAGCGCATAGTATCTTTGGTCCCACATGTTCTGGGGCAGTGTGCTGCCTCAGCTCCCTTACAAGGCTGTGTTGACATTGAGCCACGTAAGTAGAATAAGCTGCGGAAGTCAGTTTGACGCACATCCCAGGGTAGCCTTGCAGAGTTCCAATCCCAAGCCCTGTGGAGACAGATGGGCCTGAAAGCGTTTCACCCACGACGGTTCTTTGAAAACTCCGGCTCATTCCGAGTGCAGGGAGGACTGCGGTGAAGAGGGCTGTGAGCGTCAGTCGTATCTTTTGTCCATGCCTCTTGGACGTGGAGTGTGGCAAAGCGTGCCCAGGTGGACGGGAGGACAAAGCCTACCCAAATCAAGTTGCAGGCTGCTGTTGTTACATGGAATCCCGGGCTTTGTTCACTGCTGTGTGTGACAAAGAAATCCTGGCTTCGTGTTTGTTCCTTGAGTGCGGGAAGTCCTCGTAGAGGGAGGCCTGAGGTGTCCAGTGTTCACACAAATCGCTTCCGATCACAGCATGGAACATCGCACACACCTGTTTGGCACTGTGGCCTCAGGTCCATTGCAAAGTAAGCCTTCGCCGAGGCGTGGGAAACGAGTTGCTCCCAAGCTCACAAATGCCCGTGATGAGGTGGGCCGGATGGAAGCATGGGGGTACCATGCTGCTTTGCCTGCAGGAGAAACATACGACAAGGTTCTAGAACATACTGTTATCTATGGGAGGACTGTGGTGCCCGGGACGCTCGGTGGCTCCAACGGGGGGCGCTAAGGGCTCCTTCTGAAGCCCATACGATGCCCATCGTTTCAATGCACTTTGCTGCTGGCCCACGTGCTGGTTGCCCACCTCTGCAATGTATGGGAATTCAACTCTGTAGCCGTCTTCCCACCGGGGACGCTAATTTCGTTCACATCTTCGACCCTGAGCCTAGTGGCAGAGGCAAAAGCTGGGTCACTCAGACGCTCTTCCACCAGACGTCCGCAGAGGCGCCTGCCTTGGACTTGAAGCTACACAGAAGCAGGGACCTCAGGCACAGGGCAGACTGAGCGGTGTCCACCCTCAGAGCATATAGCATTTCCTCGGGAACAGGGTCACTTTGGTGTCAGCTCTGGGATCCAAGATTTCGTGAGAGTGCTCCTTTGGTGACCAGAATCTATGGCTCACGCGGGACACATGCAGCGGTTACTTTCGGACTTGCCATCTCAGACACTCTACCTCTGGGGCGTTCGGAAGCTGCGCGAATGTCACAAAGTGGGCTCAAGTCCAGTACCCGAAAAGTGTCTCATGCCTCTCAACAGATGGCAGGCAGCGTGTCTCCTGCTGCTGCAGAAGGACTGCAGACGTCTGTTTCAAGCTATAGGCTAGAAACGTGGTGCCCGCTGATAGAAATGCCGGCAGTGGCCCGCAGTGAAAGTGTCATGCACCTGGTGGTTTCTTCGACATAAGCAAACCACACGTACAGGTCACGGACAAGTGCCCCTACGCGGGGCAGGGTGCGTGAAGCCACCTCTTTGGGCAAACCCTACGGATGGCCTGGCAAATGTGTCCCGTTTATGGGAAACTGTTATATTCCTTTCCGGTTTGATGAAAGGTACGTTACGAGCGTTGCCGTTTTCTGGATTTGGAGTTCTGCCATGGAGTGCAACGCAGAGACCCAAGGGTTTGGAGGATAGGGAAATAGCACTTTGGCAGAGGCATCTCCATGCTGCCCCGAGCTCTGGGCTCCGTATTCAACTTGGAGTAAAGGCAGCCTGGGGTGCAATGCACGGACCGTCTGGCCCTAGACGGGATGTGCACGTGCAACAGACGAGCTAGAGGAGAGAAATGGGATACCCACAGTTCTTCGGGATAGGCCAGTTCTCATCCAGCTAGTTGCGAAAGCAGGCTCTGAAAGGCCTGGATACCTTTTCTCAACACAACACACAGGAGTTCATTCACACAGTACTATACTCGGAGTTTCTCAAGGGTACGTGGAGGGACAGCTTTTCAGACTGCATAGGAACGGAGTTCCTCACAGGGGAAATGGGATGTGTACCGGACAGGCTGGGTGAACAAAATTTCATATGCAGTTGTCCTCCAGTGGACCGGGAAAGGGACCCAGGTCTGGCGAGCGCATAGTGTCTTTGGTCCCACACGTTCTGGGGCAGTGTGCTGCCTCAGCTCCCTTACAAGGCTGTGTTGACATTGAGCCACGTAAGTAGAATAAGCTGCGGAAGTCAGTTTGATGCACATCCCAGGGAAGCCTTGCAGAGATCCAATCCCAAGCCCTGTGGAGACAGATGGGCCTGAAAGCGTTTCACCCACGACGGCTCTTTGAAAACTCCGGGTCATTCCGAGTGCAGGGAGGACTGCGGTGAAGAGGGCTGTGAGCGTCAGTCATATCTTTTGTCCATGCCTCTTGGACGTGGAGTGTGGCAAAGCGTGCCCAGGTGGACGGGAGGAAAAGCCTACCCAAATCAAGTTGCAGGCTGCTGTTGTTACATGGAATCCCGGGCTTTGTTCACTGCTGTGTGTGACAAAGAAATCCTGGCTTCGTGTTTGTTCCTTGAGTGCGGGAAGTCCTCGTAGAGGGAGGCCTGAGGTGTCCAGTGTTCACACAAATCGCTTCCGATCACAGCACGGAACATCGCACACACTTTTTTGGCCCTGTGACCTCAGGTCCTTTGCAAAGTAAGCCTTCGCCGAGGCGTGGGAAACGAGTTGCTCCCAAGCTCACAAATGCCCGTGATGAGGTGGGCCGGATGGAAGCATGGGGGTACGATGCTGCTTTGCCTGCTGGAGAAACATACGACAAGGTTCTAGAACATACTGTTATCTATGGGAGGACTGTGGTGCCCGGGACGCTCGGTGGCTCCAACGGGGGGCGCTAAGGGCTCCTTCTGAAGCCCATACGATGCCCATCGTTTCAATGCACTTTGCTGCTGGCCCACGTGCTGGTTGCCCACCTCTGCAATGTATGGGAATTCAACTCTGTAGCGGTCTTCCCACCGGGGACGCTAATTTCGTTCACATCTTCGACCCTGAGCCTAGTGGCAGAGGCAAAAGCTGGGTCACTCAGACGCTCTTCCACCAGACGTTCGCAGAGGCGCCTGCCTTGGACTTGAAGCTACACAGAAGCAGGGACCTCAGACACAGGGCAGACTGAGCGGTGTCCACCTTCATAGCATATAGAATTTCCTCGGGAACAGGGTCACTTTGGTGTCAGCTCTGGGATCCAAGATTTCGTGAGAGTGCTCCTTTGGTGGCCAGAATCTATGGCTCACGCGGGACACGTGCAGCGGTTACTTTCGGACTTGCCATCTCAGACACTCTACCTCTGGGGCGTTCGGAAGCTGCGCGAATGTCACAAAGTGGGCTCAAGTCCAGTACCCGAAAAGTGTCTCATGCCTCTCAACAGATGGCAGGCAGCGTGTCTCCTGCTGCTGCAGAAGGACTGCAGACGTCTGTTTCAGGCTATAGGCTAGAAACGTGGTGCCCGCTGATAGAAATGCCGGCAGTGGCCCGCAGTGAAAGTGTCATGCACCTGGTGGTTTCTTCGACATAAGCAAGCCACACGTACCGGTCACGGACATGTGCCCCTACGCGGGGCAGGGTGCGTGAAGCCACCTCTTTGGGCAAACCCTACGGATGGCCTGGCAAATGTGTCCCGTTTATGGGAAACTGTTATATTCCTTTCCGGTTTGATGAAAGGTACGTTACGAGCATTGCCGTTTTCTGGATTTGGAGTTCTGCCATGGAGTACAACGCAGAGACCCAAGGGTTTGGGGGATAGGGAAATAGCACTTTGGCAGAGGCATCTCCATGCTGCCCCGAGCTCTGGGCTCCGTATTCAACTTGGAGTAAAGGCAGCCTGGGGTGCAATGCACGGACCGTCTGGCCCTAGACGGGATGTGCACGTGCAACAGACGAGCTGGAGGAGAGAAATGGGATACCCGCAGTTCTTCGGGACAGGCCAGCTCTCATCCAGCTAGTTGCGAAAGCAGGCTCTGAAAGGCCTGGATGCCTTTTCTCAACAGGCCACACAGGAGTTTATTCACGCAGTACTACACTCGGAGTTTCTCAAGGGTACGTGGAGGGACAACTTTTCAGACTGCATAGGAACGGAGTTCCTCACAGGGAAAATGGGATGTGTACCGCACAGGCTGGGTGAACAAAATTTCATATGCAGTTGTCCTCCAGTGGACCGGGAAAGGGACCCAGGTCTGGCGAGCGCATAGTGTCTTTGGTCCCACATGTTCTGGGGCAGTGTGCTGCCTCAGCTCCCTTACAAGGCTGTGTTGACATTGAGCCACGTAAGTAGAATAAGCTGCAGAAGTCAGTTTGACGCACATCCTACGGTAGCCTTGCAGAGTTCCAATCCCAAGCCCTGTGGAGACAGATGGGCTCTTAAGCGTTTCACCCACGATGGCTCTTTGAAGACTCCGGGTCATTCCGAGTGCAGGGAGGACTGCGGTGAAGAGGGCTGTGAGCGTCAGTCGTATCTTTTGCCCATGCCTCTTGGACGTGGAGTGTGGCAAAGCGTGCCCAGGTGGACGGGAGGACAAAGCCTTCCCAAATCAAGTTGCAGTGTGCTGTTGTTACATGGAATCCCGGGCTTTGTTCACTGCTGTGTGCGACAAAGAAATCCTGGCTTCGTGTTTGTTCCTTGAGTGTGGGAAGTCCTCGTAGAGGGAGGCTTGAGGTGTCCAGTGTTCACACAAATCGCTTCCGATCACAGGACGGAACATCGCACACACTTGTTGGCACTGTGGCCTCAGGTCCATTGCAAAGTAAGCCTTCGCCGAGGCGTGGGAAACGAGTTGCTCCCCAGCTCACAAATGCCCTTGATGAGGTGGGCCGGATGGAAGCATGGGGGTACGATGCTGCTTTGCCTGCAGGAGAAACATACGACAAGGTTCTAGAACATACTGTTATCTATGGGAGGACTGTGGTGCCCGGGACGCTCAGTGGCTCCAACGGGGGGCGCTAAGGGCTCCTTCTGAAGCCCATACGATGCCCATCGTTTCAATGCACTTTGCTGCTAGCCCACGTGCTGGTTGCCCACCTCTGCAATGTATGGGAATTCAACTCTGTAGCGGTCTTCCCACCGGGGACGCTAATTTCGTTCACATCTTCGACCCTGAGCCTAGTGGCAGAGGCAAAAGCTGGGTCACTCAGACGCTCTTCCACCAGACGTTCGCAGAGGCGCCTGCCTTGGACTTGAAGCTACACAGAAGCAGGGACCTCAGGCACAGGGCAGACTGAGCGGTGTCCACCCTCATAGCATATAGCATTTCCTCGGGAACAGGGTCACTTTGGTGTCAGCTCTGGGATCCAAGATTTCGTGAGAGTGCTCCTTTGGTGGCCAGAATCTATGGCTCACGCGGGACACGTGCAGCGGTTACTTTCAGACTTGCCATCTCAGACACTCTACCTCTGGGGCGTTCAGAAGCTGCGCGAATGTCACAAAGTGGGCTCAAGTCCAGTACCCGAAAAGTGTCTCATGCCTCTCAACAGATGGCAGGCAGCGTGTCTCCTGCTGCTGCAGAAGGACTGCAGACGTCTGTTTCAAGCTATAGGCTAGAAACGTGGTGCCCGCTGATAGAAATGCCGGCAGTGGCCCGCAGTGAAAGTGTCATGCACCTGGTGGTTTCTTCGACATAAGCAAGCCACACGTACCGGTCAAGGACATGTGCCCCTACGCGGGGCAGGTTGCGTGAAGCCACTTCTTTGGGCAAACCCTACGGATGGCCTGGCAAATGTGTCCCGTTTATGGGAAACTGTTATATTCCTTTCCGGTTTGATGAAAGGTACGTTACGAGCGTTGCCGTTTTCTGGATTTGGAGTTCTGCCATGGAGTGCAACGCAGAGACCCAAGGGTTTGGAGGATAGGGAAATAGCACTTTGGCAGAGGCATCTCCATGCTGCCCCGAGCTCTGGGCTCCGTATTCAACTTGGAGTAAAGGCAGCCTGGGGTGCAATGCACGGACCGTCTGGCCCTAGACGGGATGTGCACGTGCAACAGACGAGCTAGAGGAGAGAAATGGGATACCCACAGTTCTTCGGGATAGGCCAGTTCTCATCCAGCTAGTTGCGAAAGCAGGCTCTGAAAGGCCTGGATACCTTTTCTCAACACAACACACAGGAGTTCATTCACACAGTACTATACTCGGAGTTTCTCAAGGGTACGTGGAGGGACAGCTTTTCAGACTGCATAGGAACGGAGTTCCTCACAGGGGAAATGGGATGTGTACCGGACAGGCTGGGTGAACAAAATTTCATATGCAGTTGTCCTCCAGTGGACCGGGAAAGGGACCCAGGTCTGGCGAGCGCATAGTGTCTTTGGTCCCACACGTTCTGGGGCAGTGTGCTGCCTCAGCTCCCTTACAAGGCTGTGTTGACATTGAGCCACGTAAGTAGAATAAGCTGCGGAAGTCAGTTTGATGCACATCCCAGGGAAGCCTTGCAGAGATCCAATCCCAAGCCCTGTGGAGACAGATGGGCCTGAAAGCGTTTCACCCACGACGGCTCTTTGAAAACGCCGGGTCATTCCGAGTGCAGGGAGGACTGCGGTGAAGAGGGCTGTGAGCGTCAGTCATATCTTTTGTCCATGCCTCTTGGACGTGGAGTGTGGCAAAGCGTGCCCAGGTGGACGGGAGGAAAAGCCTACCCAAATCAAGTTGCAGGCTGCTGTTGTTACATGGAATCCCGGGCTTTGTTCACTGCTGTGTGTGACAAAGAAATCCTGGCTTCGTGTTTGTTCCTTGAGTGCGGGAAGTCCTCGTAGAGGGAGGCCTGAGGTGTCCAGTGTTCACACAAATCGCTTCCGATCACAGCACGGAACATCGCACACACTTTTTTGGCCCTGTGACCTCAGGTCCTTTGCAAAGTAAGCCTTCGCCGAGGCGTGGGAAACGAGTTGCTCCCAAGCTCACAAATGCCCGTGATGAGGTGGGCCGGATGGAAGCATGGGGGTACGATGCTGCTTTGCCTGCTGGAGAAACATACGACAAGGTTCTAGAACATACTGTTATCTATGGGAGGACTGTGGTGCCCGGGACGCTCGGTGGCTCCAACGGGGGGCGCTAAGGGCTCCTTCTGAAGCCCATACGATGCCCATCGTTTCAATGCACTTTGCTGCTGGCCCACGTGCTGGTTGCCCACCTCTGCAATGTATGGGAATTCAACTCTGTAGCGGTCTTCCCACCGGGGACGCTAATTTCGTTCACATCTTCGACCCTGAGCCTAGTGGCAGAGGCAAAAGCTGGGTCACTCAGACGCTCTTCCACCAGACGTTCGCAGAGGCGCCTGCCTTGGACTTGAAGCTACACAGAAGCAGGGACCTCAGACACAGGGCAGACTGAGCGGTGTCCACCTTCATAGCATATAGAATTTCCTCGGGAACAGGGTCACTTTGGTGTCAGCTCTGGGATCCAAGATTTCGTGAGAGTGCTCCTTTGGTGGCCAGAATCTATGGCTCACGCGGGACACGTGCAGCGGTTACTTTCGGACTTGCCATCTCAGACACTCTACCTCTGGGGCGTTCGGAAGCTGCGCGAATGTCACAAAGTGGGCTCAAGTCCAGTACCCGAAAAGTGTCTCATGCCTCTCAACAGATGGCAGGCAGCGTGTCTCCTGCTGCTGCAGAAGGACTGCAGACGTCTGTTTCAGGCTATAGGCTAGAAACGTGGTGCCCGCTGATAGAAATGCCGGCAGTGGCCCGCAGTGAAAGTGTCATGCACCTGGTGGTTTCTTCGACATAAGCAAGCCACACGTACCGGTCACGGACATGTGCCCCTACGCGGGGCAGGGTGCGTGAAGCCACCTCTTTGGGCAAACCCTACGGATGGCCTGGCAAATGTGTCCCGTTTATGGGAAACTGTTATATTCCTTTCCGGTTTGATGAAAGGTACGTTACGAGCATTGCCGTTTTCTGGATTTGGAGTTCTGCCATGGAGTACAACGCAGAGACCCAAGGGTTTGGGGGATAGGGAAATAGCACTTTGGCAGAGGCATCTCCATGCTGCCCCGAGCTCTGGGCTCCGTATTCAACTTGGAGTAAAGGCAGCCTGGGGTGCAATGCACGGACCGTCTGGCCCTAGACGGGATGTGCACGTGCAACAGACGAGCTGGAGGAGAGAAATGGGATACCCGCAGTTCTTCGGGACAGGCCAGCTCTCATCCAGCTAGTTGCGAAAGCAGGCTCTGAAAGGCCTGGATGCCTTTTCTCAACAGGCCACACAGGAGTTTATTCACGCAGTACTACACTCGGAGTTTCTCAAGGGTACGTGGAGGGACAACTTTTCAGACTGCATAGGAACGGAGTTCCTCACAGGGAAAATGGGATGTGTACCGCACAGGCTGGGTGAACAAAATTTCATATGCAGTTGTCCTCCAGTGGACCGGGAAAGGGACCCAGGTCTGGCGAGCGCATAGTGTCTTTGGTCCCACATGTTCTGGGGCAGTGTGCTGCCTCAGCTCCCTTACAAGGCTGTGTTGACATTGAGCCACGTAAGTAGAATAAGCTGCAGAAGTCAGTTTGACGCACATCCTACGGTAGCCTTGCAGAGTTCCAATCCCAAGCCCTGTGGAGACAGATGGGCTCTTAAGCGTTTCACCCACGATGGCTCTTTGAAGACTCCGGGTCATTCCGAGTGCAGGGAGGACTGCGGTGAAGAGGGCTGTGAGCGTCAGTCGTATCTTTTGCCCATGCCTCTTGGACGTGGAGTGTGGCAAAGCGTGCCCAGGTGGACGGGAGGACAAAGCCTTCCCAAATCAAGTTGCAGTGTGCTGTTGTTACATGGAATCCCGGGCTTTGTTCACTGCTGTGTGCGACAAAGAAATCCTGGCTTCGTGTTTGTTCCTTGAGTGTGGGAAGTCCTCGTAGAGGGAGGCTTGAGGTGTCCAGTGTTCACACAAATCGCTTCCGATCACAGGACGGAACATCGCACACACTTGTTGGCACTGTGGCCTCAGGTCCATTGCAAAGTAAGCCTTCGCCGAGGCGTGGGAAACGAGTTGCTCCCCAGCTCACAAATGCCCTTGATGAGGTGGGCCGGATGGAAGCATGGGGGTACGATGCTGCTTTGCCTGCAGGAGAAACATACGACAAGGTTCTAGAACATACTGTTATCTATGGGAGGACTGTGGTGCCCGGGACGCTCAGTGGCTCCAACGGGGGGCGCTAAGGGCTCCTTCTGAAGCCCATACGATGCCCATCGTTTCAATGCACTTTGCTGCTGGCCCACGTGCTGGTTGCCCACCTCTGCAATGTATGGGAATTCAACTCTGTAGCGGTCTTCCCACCGGGGACGCTAATTTCGTTCACATCTTCGACCCTGAGCCTAGTGGCAGAGGCAAAAGCTGGGTCACTCAGACGCTCTTCCACCAGACGTTCGCAGAGGCGCCTGCCTTGGACTTGAAGCTACACAGAAGCAGGGACCTCAGGCACAGGGCAGACTGAGCGGTGTCCACCCTCATAGCATATAGCATTTCCTCGGGAACAGGGTCACTTTGGTGTCAGCTCTGGGATCCAAGATTTCGTGAGAGTGCTCCTTTGGTGGCCAGAATCTATGGCTCACGCGGGACACGTGCAGCGGTTACTTTCAGACTTGCCATCTCAGACACTCTACCTCTGGGGCGTTCAGAAGCTGCGCGAATGTCACAAAGTGGGCTCAAGTCCAGTACCCGAAAAGTGTCTCATGCCTCTCAACAGATGGCAGGCAGCGTGTCTCCTGCTGCTGCAGAAGGACTGCAGACGTCTGTTTCAAGCTATAGGCTAGAAACGTGGTGCCCGCTGATAGAAATGCCGGCAGTGGCCCGCAGTGAAAGTGTCATGCACCTGGTGGTTTCTTCGACATAAGCAAGCCACACGTACCGGTCAAGGACATGTGCCCCTACGCGGGGCAGGTTGCGTGAAGCCACTTCTTTGGGCAAACCCTACGGATGGCCTGGCAAATGTGTCCCGTTTATGGGAAACTGTTATATTCCTTTCCGGTTTGATGAAAGGTACGTTACGAGCATTGCCGTTTTCTGGATTTGGAGTTCTGCCATGGAGTACAACGCAGAGACCCAAGGGTTTGGGGGAGAGGAAATTGCACTTTGGCAGAGCCATCTCCATGCTGCCCCGAGCTCTGGGCTCCGTATTCAACTTGGAGTAAAGGCAGCCTGGGGTGCAATGCACGGACCGTCTGGCCCTAGACGGGATGTGCACGTGCAACAGACGAGCTGGAGGAGAGAAATGGGATACCCGCAGTTCTTCGGGACAGGCCAGCTCTCATCCAGCTAGTTGCGAAAGCAGGCTCTGAAAGGCCTGGATGCCTTTTCTCAACAGGCCACACAGGAGTTCATTCACGCAGTACTACACTCGGAGTTTCTCAAGGGTACGTGGAGGGACAGCTTTTCAGACTGCATAGGAACGGAGTTCCTCACAGGGAAAATGGGATGTGTACCGCACAGGCTGGGTGAACAAAATTTCATATGCAGTTGTCCTCCAGTGGACCGGGAAAGGGACCCAGGTCTGGGGAGCGCATAGTGTCTTTGGTCCCACACGTTCTGGGGCAGTGTGCTGCCTCAGCTCCCTTACAAGGCTGTGTTGACATTGAGCCACGTAAGTAGAATAAGCTGCAGAAGTCATCAGTTTGACGCACATCCCATGGTAGCCTTGCAGAGTTCCAATCCCAAGCCCTGTGGAGACAGATGGGCCTGAAAGCGTTTCACCCACGACGGCTCTTTGAAGACTCCGGGTCATTCCGAGTGCAGGGAGGACTGCGGTGAAGAGGGCTGTGAGCGTCAGTCGTATCTTTTGTCCATGCCTCTTGGACGTGGAGTGTGGCAAAGCGTGCCCAGGTGGACGGGAGGACAAAGCCTTCCCAAATCAAGTTGCAGTGTGCTGTTGTTACATGGAATCCCGGGCTTTGTTCACTGCTGTGTGCGACAAAGAAATCCTGGCTTCATGTTTGTTCCTTGAGTGCGGGAAGTCCTCGTAGAGGGAGACTTGAGGTGTCCAGTGTTCACACAAATCGCTTCCGATCACAGGACGGAACATCGCACACACTTGTTGGCACTGTGGCCTCAGGTCCATTGCAAAGTAAGCCTTCGCCGAGGCGTGGGAAACGAGTTGCTCCCCAGCTCACAAATGCCCGTGATGAGGTGGGCCGGATGGAAGCATGGGGGTACGATGCTGCTTTGCCTGCAGGAGAAACATACGACAAGGTTCTAGAACATACTGTTATCTATGGGAGGACTGTGGTGCCCGGGACGCTCGGTGGCACCAACGGGGGGCGCTAAGGGCTCCTTCTGAAGCCCATACGATGCCCATCGTTTCAATGCACTTTGCTGCTGGCCCACGTGCTGGTTGCCCACCTCTGCAATGTATGGGAATTCAACTCTGTAGCGGTCTTCCCACCGGGGACGCTAATTTCGTTCACATCTTCGACCCTGAGCCTAGTGGCAGAGGCAAAAGCTGGGTCACTCAGACGCTCTTCCACCAGACGTTCGCAGAGGCGCCTGCCTTGGACTTGAAGCTACACAGAAGCAGGGACCTCAGGCACAGGGCAGACTGAGCGGTGTCCACCCTCATAGCATATAGCATTTCCTCGGGAACAGGGTCACTTTTGTGTCAGCTCTGGGATCCAAGATTTCGTGAGAGTGCTCCTTTGGTGGCCAGAATCTATGGCTCACGCGGGACACGTGCAGCGGTTACTTTCGGACTTGCCATCTCAGACACTCTACCTCTGGGGCGTTCGGAAGCTGCGCGAATGTCACAAAGTGGGCTCAAGTCCAGTACCCGAAAAGTGTCTCATGCCTCTCAACAGATGGCAGGCAGCGTGTCTCCTGCTGCTGCAGAAGGACTGCAGACGTCTGTTTCAAGCTATAGGCTAGAAACGTGGTGCCCGCTGATAGAAATGCCGGCAGTGGCCCGCAGTGAAAGTGTCATGCACCTGGTGGTTTCTTCGACATAAGCAAACCACACGTACCGGTCACGGACATGTGCCCCTACGCGGGGCAGGGTGCGTGAAGCCACCTCTTTGGGCAAACCCTACGGATGGCCTGGCAAATGTGTCCCGTTTATGGGAAAGTGTTATATTCCTTTCCGGTTTGATGAAAGGAACGTTACAAGCATTGCCGTTTTCTGGATTTGGAGTTCTGCCATGGAGTACAACGCAGAGACCCAAGGGTTTGGGGGATAGGGAAATAGCACTTTGGCAGAGGCATCTCCATGCTGCCCCGAGCTCTGGGCTCCGTATTTAACTTGGAATAAAGGCAGCCTGGGGTGCAATGCACGGACCGTCTGGCCTTAGACGGGATGTGCACGTGCAACAGACGAGCTGGAGGAGAGAAATGGGATACCCGCAGTTCTTCGGGACAGGCCAGCTCTCATCCAGCTAGTTGCGAAAGCAGGCTCTGAAAGGCCTGGATGCCTTTTCTCAACAGGCCACACAGGAGTTTATTCACGCAGTACTACACTCGGAGTTTCTCAAGGGTACGTGGAGGGACAGCTTTTCAGACTGCATAGGAACGGAGTTCCTCACAGGGAAAATGGGATGTGTACCGCACAGGCTGGGTGAACAAAATTTCATATGCAGTTGTCCTCCAGTGGACCGGGAAAGGGACCCAGGTCTGGCGAGCGCATAGTATCTTTGGTCCCACACGTTCTGGGGCAGTGTGCTGCCTCAGCTCCCTTACAAGGCTGTGTTGACATTGAGCCACGTAAGTAGAATAAGCTGCGGAAGTCAGTTTGACGCACATCCCAGGGTAGCCTTGCAGAGTTCCAATCCCAAGCCCTGTGGAGACAGATGGGCCTGAAAGCGTTTCACCCACGACGGCTCTTTGCAAACTCCGGGTCATTCCGAGTGCAGGGAGGACTGCGGTGAAGAGGGCTGTGAGCGTCAGTCGTATCTTTTGTCCATGCCTCTTGGACGTGGAGTGTGGCAAAGCGTGCCCAGTTGGACGGGAGGACAAAGCCTACCCAAATCAAGTTGCAGGCTGCTGTTGTTACATGGAATCCCGGGCTTTGTTCTCTGCTGTGTGTGACAAAGAAATCCTGGCTTCGTGTTTGCTCCTTGAGTGCGGGAAGTCCTCGTAGAGGGAGGCTTGAGGTGTCCAGTGTTCACACAAATCGCTTCCGATCACAGGACGGAACATCGCACACACTTGTTGGCACTGTGGCCTCAGGTCCATTGCAAAGTAAGCCTTCGCCGAGGCGTGGGAAACGAGTTGCTCCCAAGCTCACAAATGCCCGTGATGAGGTGGGCCGGATGGATGCATGGGGGTACCATGCTGCTTTGCCTGCAGGAGAAACATACGACAAGGTTCTAGAACATACTGTTATCTATGGGAGGACTGTGGTGCCCGGGACGCTCGGTGGCTCCAACGGGGGGCGCTAAGGGCTCCTTCTGAAGCCCATACGATGCCCATCGTTTCAATGCACTTTGCTGCTGGCCCACGTGCTGGTTGCCCACCTCTGCAATGTATGGGAATTCAACTCTGTAGCGGTCTTCCCACCGGGGACGCTAATTTCGTTCACATCTTCGACCCTGAGCCTAGTGGCAGAGGCAAAAGCTGGGTCACTCAGACGCTCTTCCACCAGACGTTCGCAGAGGCGCATGCCTTGGACTTGAAGCTACACAGAAGCAGGGACCTCAGGCACAGGGCAGACTGAGCGGTGTCCACCCTCAGAGCATATAGCATTTCCTCGGGAACAGGGTCACTTTGGTGTCAGCTCTGGGATCCAAGATTTCGTGAGAGTGCTCCTTTGGTGACCAGAATCTATGGCTCACGCGGGACACGTGCAGCGGTTACTTTCGGACTTGCCATCTCAGACACTCTACCTCTGGGGCGTTCGGAAGCTGCGCGAATGTCACAAAGTGGGCTCAAGTCCAGTACCCGAAAAGTGTCTCATGCCTCTCAACAGATGGCAGGCAGCGTGTCTCCTGCTGCTGCAGAAGGACTGCAGACGTCTGTTTCAGGCTATAGGCTAGAAACGTGGTGCCCGCTGATAGAAATGCCGGCAGTGGCCCGCAGTGAAAGTGTCATGCACCTGGTGGTTTCTTCGACATAAGCAAGCCACACGTACCGGTCACGGACATGTGCCCCTACGCGGGGCAGGGTGCGTGAAGCCACCTCTTTGGGCAAACCCTACGGATGGCCTGGCAAATGTGTCCCGTTTATGGGAAACTGTTATATTCCTTTCCGGTTTGATGAAAGGTACGTTACGAGCATTGCCGTTTTCTGGATTTGGAGTTCTGCCATGGAGTACAACGCAGAGACCCAAGGGTTTGGGGGATAGGGAAATAGCACTTTGGCAGAGGCATCTCCATGCTGCCCCGAGCTCTGGGCTCCGTATTCAACTTGGAGTAAAGGCAGCCTGGGGTGCAATGCACGGACCGTCTGGCCCTAGACGGGATGTGCACGTGCAACAGACGAGCTGGAGGAGAGAAATGGGATACCCGCAGTTCTTCGGGACAGGCCAGCTCTCATCCAGCTAGTTGCGAAAGCAGGCTCTGAAAGGCCTGGATGCCTTTTCTCAACAGGCCACACAGGAGTTTATTCACGCAGTACTACACTCGGAGTTTCTCAAGGGTACGTGGAGGGACAGCTTTTCACACTGCATAGGAACGGAGTTCCTCACAGAGAAAATGGGATGTGTACCGCACAGGCTGGGTGAACAAAATTTCATATGCAGTTGTCCTCCAGTGGACCGGGAAAGGGACCCAGGTCTGGCGAGCGCATAGTGTCTTTGGTCCCACATGTTCTGGGGCAGTGTGCTGCCTCAGCTCCCTTACAAGGCTGTGTTGACATTGAGCCACGTAAGTAGAATAAGCTGCGGAAGTCAGTTTGACGCACATCCCAGGGTAGCCTTGCAGAGTTCCAATCCCAAGCCCTGTGGAGACAGATGGGCCTGAAAGCGTTTCACCCACGACGGCTCTTTGAAGACTCCGGGTCATTCCGAGTGCAGGGAGGACTGCGGTGAAGAGGGCTGTGAGCGTCAGTCGTATCTTTTGCCCATGCCTCTTGGACGTGGAGTGTGGCAAAGCGTGCCCAGGTGGACGGGAGGACAAAGCCTTCCCAAATCAAGTTGCAGGCTGCTGTTGTTACATGGAATCCCGGGCTTTGTTCACTGCTGTGTGCGACAAAGAAATCCTGGCTTCGTGTTTGTTCCTTGAGTGCGGGAAGTCCTCGTAGAGGGAGGCTTGAGGTGTCCAGTGTTCACACAAATCGCTTCCGATCACAGGACGGAACATCGCACACACTTGTTGGCACTGTGGCCTCAGGTCCATTGCAAAGTAAGCCTTCGCCGAGGCGTGGGAAACGAGTTGCTTCCCAGGTCACAAATGCCCGTGATGAGGTGGGCCGGATGGAAACATGGGGGTACGATGCTGCTTTGCCTGCAGGAGAAACATACGACAAGGTTCTAGAACATACTGTTATCTATGGGAGGACTGTGGTGCCCGGGACGCTTGGTGGCTCCAACGAGGGGCGCTAAGGGCTCCTTCTGAAGCCAATACGATGCCCATCGTTTCAATGCACTTTGCTGCTGGCCCACGTGCTGGTTGCCCACCTCTGCAATGTATGGGAATTCAACTCTGTAGCGGTCTTCCCACCGGGGATGCTAATTTCGTTCACATCTTCGACCCTGAGCCTAGGGGCAGAGGCAAAAGCTGGGTCACTTCAGAGGCTCTTCCACCAGACGTTCGCAGAGGCGCCTGCCTTGGACTTGAAGCTACACAGAAGCAGGGACCTCAGGCACAGGGCAGACTGAGCGGTGTCCACCCTCATAGCATATAGCATTTCCTCGGGAACAGGGTCACTTTGGTGTCAGCTCTGGGATCCAAGATTTCGTGAGAGTGCTCCTTTGGTGACCAGAATCTATGGCTCACGCGGGACACGTGCAGCGGTTACTTTCCGACTTGCCATCTCAGACACTCTACCTCTGGGGCGTTCGGAAGCTGCGCGAATGTCACAAAGTGGGCTCAAGTCCAGTACCCGAAAAGTGTCTCATGCCTCTCAACAGATGGCAGGCAGCGTGTCTCCTGCTGCTGCAGAAGGACTGCAGACGTCTGTTTCAGGCTATAGGCTAGAAACGTGGTGCCCGCTGATAGAAATGCCGGCAGTGGCCCGCAGTGAAAGTGTCATGCACCTGGTGGTTTCTTCGACATAAGCAAGCCACATTTACCAGTCACGGACATGTGCCCCTACGCGGGGCAGGGTGCGTGAAGCCACCTCTTTGGGCAAACCCTACGGATGGCCTGGCAAATGTGTCCCGTTTATGGGAAACTGTTATATTCCTTTCCGGTTTGATGAAAGGTACGTTACGAGCATTGCCGTTTTCTGGATTTGGAGTTCTGCCATGGAGTACAACGCAGAGACCCAAGGGTTTGGGGGATAGGGAAATAGCACTTTGGCAGAGGCATCTCCATGCTGCCCCGAGCTCTGGGCTCCGTATTCAACTTGGAGTAAAGGCAGCCTGGGGTGCAATGCACGGACCGTCTGGCCCTAGACGGGATGTGCACGTGCAACAGACGAGCTGGAGGAGAGAAATGGGATACCCGCAGTTCTTCGGGACAGGCCAGCTCTCATCCAGCTAGTTGCGAAAGCAGGCTCTGAAAGGCCTGGATGCCTTTTCTCAACAGGCCACACAGGAGTTTATTCACGCAGTACTACACTCGGAGTTTCTCAAGGGTACGTGGAGGGACAGCTTTTCACACTGCATAGGAACGGAGTTCCTCACAGAGAAAATGGGATGTGTACCGCACAGGCTGGGTGAACAAAATTTCATATGCAGTTGTCCTCCAGTGGACCGGGAAAGGGACCCAGGTCTGGCGAGCGCATAGTGTCTTTGGTCCCACATGTTCTGGGGCAGTGTGCTGCCTCAGCTCCCTTACAAGGCTGTGTTGACATTGAGCCACGTAAGTAGAATAAGCTGCGGAAGTCAGTTTGACGCACATCCCAGGGTAGCCTTGCAGAGTTCCAATCCCAAGCCCTGTGGAGACAGATGGGCCTGAAAGCGTTTCACCCACGACGGCTCTTTGAAGACTCCGGGTCATTCCGAGTGCAGGGAGGACTGCGGTGAAGAGGGCTGTGAGCGTCAATCGTATCTTTTGCCCATGCCTCTTGGACGTGGAGTGTGGCAAAGCGTGCCCAGGTGGACGGGAGGACAAAGCCTTCCCAAATCAAGTTGCAGGCTGCTGTTGTTACATGGAATCCCGGGCTTTGTTCACTGCTGTGTGCGACAAAGAAATCCTGGCTTCATGTTTGTTCCTTGAGTGCGGGAAGTCCTCGTAGAGGGAGGCTTGAGGTGTCCAGTGTTCACACAAATCGCTTCCGATCACAGGACGGAACATCGCACACACTTGTTGGCACTGTGGCCTCAGGTCCATTGCAAAGTAAGCCTTCGCCGAGGCGTGGGAAACGAGTTGTTCCCCATCTCACAAATGCCCGTGATGAGGTGGGCCGGATGGAAGCATGGGGGTACGATGCTGCTTTGCCTGCAGGAGAAACATACGACAAGGTTCTAGAACATACTGTTATCTATGGGAGGACTGTGGTGCCCGGGACGCTTGGTGGCTCCAACGAGGGGCGCTAAGGGCTCCTTCTGGAAGCCAATACGATGCCCATCGTTTCAATGCACTTTGCTGCTGGCCCACGTGCTGGTTGCCCACCTCTGCAATGTATGGGAATTCAACTCTGTAGCGGTCTTCCCACCGGGGATGCTAATTTCGTTCACATCTTCGACCCTGAGCCTAGGGGCAGAGGCAAAAGCTGGGTCACTTCAGAGGCTCTTCCACCAGACGTTCGCAGAGGCGCCTGCCTTGGACTTGAAGCTACACAGAAGCAGGGACCTCAGGCACAGGGCAGACTGAGCGGTGTCCACCCTCATAGCATATAGCATTTCCTCGGGAACAGGGTCACTTTGGTGTCAGCTCTGGGATCCAAGATTTCGTGAGAGTGCTCCTTTGGTGACCAGAATCTATGGCTCACGCGGGACACGTGCAGCGGTTACTTTCCGACTTGCCATCTCAGACACTCTACCTCTGGGGCGTTCGGAAGCTGCGCGAATGTCACAAAGTGGGCTCAAGTCCAGTACCCGAAAAGTGTCTCATGCCTCTCAACAGATGGCAGGCAGCGTGTCTCCTGCTGCTGCAGAAGGACTGCAGACGTCTGTTTCAGGCTATAGGCTAGAAACGTGGTGCCCGCTGATAGAAATGCCGGCAGTGGCCCGCAGTGAAAGTGTCATGCACCTGGTGGTTTCTTCGACATAAGCAAGCCACACGTACCGGTCACGGACATGTGCCCCTACGCGGGGCAGGGTGCGTGAAGCCACCTCTTTGGGCAAACCCTACGGATGGCCTGGCAAATGTGTCCCGTTTATGGGAAACTGTTATATTCCTTTCCGGTTTGATGAAAGGTACGTTACGAGCATTGCCGTTTTCTGGATTTGGAGTTCTGCCATGGAGTACAACGCAGAGACCCAAGGGTTTGGGAGATAGGGAAATAGCACTTTGGCAGAGGCATCTCCATGCTGCCCCGAGCTCTGGGCTCCGTATTCAACTTGGAGTAAAGGCAGCCTGGGGTGCAATGCACGGACCGTCTGGCCCTAGTCGGGATGTGCACGTGCAACAGACGAGCTGGAAGAGAGAAATGGGATACCCGCAGTTCTTCGGGACAGGCCAGCTCTCATCCAGCTAGTTGCGAAAGCAGGCTCTGAAAGGCCTGGATGCCTTTTCTCAACAGGCCACACAGGAGTTTCTTCACGCAGTACTACACTCGGAGTTTCTCAAGGGTACGTGGAGGGACAGCTTTTCACACTGCATAGGAACGGAGTTCCTCACAGGGAAAATGGGATGTGTACCGCACAGGCTGGGTGAACAAAATTTCATATGCAGTTGTTCTCCAGTGGACCGGGAAAGGGACCCAGGTCTGGCGAGCGCATAGTATCTTTGGTCCCACATGTTCTGGGGCAGTGTGCTGCCTCAGCTCCCTTACAAGGCTGTGTTGACATTGAGCCACGTAAGTAGAATAAGCTGCGGAAGTCAGTTTGACGCACATCCCAGGGTAGCCTTGCAGAGTTCCAATCCCAAGCCCTGTGGAGACAGATGGGCTCGAAAGCGTTTCACCCACGATGGCTCTTTGAAGACTCCGGGTCATTCCGAGTGCAGGGAGGACTGCGGTGAACAGGGCTGGGAGCGTCAGTCGTATCTTTTGCCCATGCCTCTTGGACGTGGAGTGTGGCAAAGCGTGCCCATGTGGACGGGAGGACAAAGCCTTCCCAAATCAAGTTGCAGGCTGCTGTTGTTACATGGAATCCCGGGCTTTGTTCACTGCTGTGTGCGACAAAGAAATCCTGGCTTCTTGTTTGTTCCTTGAGTGCGGGAAGTCCTCGTAGAGGGAGGCTTGAGGTGTCCAGTGTTCACACAAATCGCTTCCGATCACAGGACGGAACATCGCACACACTTGTTGGCACTGTGGCCTCAGGTCCATTGCAAAGTAAGCCTTCGCCGAGGCGTGGGAAACGAGTTGCTCCCCAGCTCACAAATGCCCGTGATGACGTGGGCCGGATGGAAGCATGGGGGTACGATGCTGCTTTGCCTGCAGGAGAAACATACGACAAGGTTCTAGAACATACTGTTATCTATGGGAGGACTGTGGTGCCCTTGACGCTTGGTGGCTCCAACGAGGGGCGCTAAGGGCTCCTTCTGAAGCCCATACGATACTCATCGTTTCAATGCACTTTGCTGCTGGCCCACGTGCTGGTTGCCCACCTCTGCAATGTATGGGAATTCAACTCTGTAGCGGTCTTCCCACTGGGGACGCTAATTTCGTTCACATCTTAGACACTGAGCCTAGTGGCAGAGGCAAAAGCTGGGTCACTCAGAGGCTCTTCCACCAGACGTTCGCAGAGGCGCCTGCCTTGGACTTGAAGCTACACAGAAGCAGGGACCTCAGGTACAGGGCAGACTGAGCGGTGTCCACCCTCAGAGCATATAGCATTTCCTCGGGAACAGGGTCACTTTTGTGTCAGCTCTGGGATCCAAGATTTCGTGAGAGTGCTCCTTTGGTGGCCAGAATCTATGGCTCACTCGGGACACGTGCAGCGGTTACTTTCGGACTTGCCATCTCAGACACTCTACCTCTGGGGCGTTCGGAAGTTGCGCGAATGTCACAAAGTGGGCTCAAGTCCAGTACCCGAAAAGTGTCTCATGCCTCTCAACAGATGGCAGGCAGCGTGTCTCCTGCTGCTGCAGAAGGACTGCAGACGTCTGTTTCAGGCTATAGGCGAGAAACGTGGTGCCCGCTGATAGAAATGCCGGCAGTGGCCCGCAGTGAAAGTGTCATGCACCTGGTGGTTTCTTCGACATAAGCAAACCACACGTACCGGTCACGGACATGTGCCCCTACGCGGGGCAGGGTGCGTGAAGCCACCTCTTTGGGCAAACCCTACGGATGGCCTGGCAAATGTGTCCCGTTTATGGGAAAGTGTTATATTCCTTTCCGGTTTGATGAAAGGTACGTTACAAGCATTGCCGTTTTCTGGATTTGGAGTTCTGCCATGGAGTACAACGCAGAGACCCAAGGGTTTGGGGGATAGGGAGCTAGCACTTTGGCAGAGGCATCTCCATGCTGCCCCGACCTCTGGGCTCCGTATTTAACTTGGAATAAAGGCAGCCTGGGGTGCAATGCACGGACCGTCTGGCCTTAGACGGGATGTGCACGTGCAACAGACGAGCTGGAGGAGAGAAATGGGATACCCGCAGTTCTTCGGGACAGGCCAGCTCTCATCCAGCTAGTTGCGAAAGCAGGCTCTGAAAGGCCTGGATGCCTTTTCTCAACACGCCACACACGAGTTCAGTCACGCAGTACTACACTCGGAGTTTCTCAAGGGTACGTGGAGGGACAGCTTTTCACACTGCATAGGAACGGAGTTCCTCACAGGGAAAATGGGATGTGTACCGCACAGGCTGGGTGAACAAAATTTCATATGCAGTTGTCCTCCAGTGGACCGGGAAAGGGACCCAGGTCTGGCGAGCGCATAGTATCTTTGGTCCCACACGTTCTGGGGCAGTGTGCTGCCTCAGCTCCCTTACAAGGCTGTGTTGACATTGAGCCACGTAAGTAGAATAAGCTGCGGAAGTCAGTTTGACGCACATCCCAGGGTAGCCTTGCAGAGTTCCAATCCCAAGCCCTGTGGAGACAGATGGGCCTGAAAGCGTTTCACCCACGACGGCTCTTTTCAAACTCCGGGTCATTCCGAGTGCAGGGAGGACTGCGGTGAAGAGGGCTGTGAGCGTCAGTCGTATCTTTTGTCCATGCCTCTTGGACGTGGAGTGTGGCAAAGCGTGCCCAGTTGGACGGGAGGACAAAGCCTACCCAAATCAAGTTGCAGGCTGCTGTTGTTACATGGAATCCCGGGCTTTGTTCTCTGCTGTGTGTTACAAAGAAATCCTGGCTTCGTGTTTGCTCCTTGAGTGCGGGAAGTCCTCGTAGAGGGAGGCTTGAGGTGTCCAGTGTTCACACAAATCGCTTCCGATCACAGGACGGAACATCGCACACAGTTGTTTGGCACTGTGGCCTCAGGTCCATTGCAAAGTAAGCCTTCGCCGAGGCGTTGGAAACGAGTTGCTCCCAAGCTCACAAATGCCCGTGATGAGGTGGGCCGGATGGAAGCATGGGGGTACCATGCTGCTTTGCCTGCAGGAGAAACATACGACAAGGTTCTAGAACATACTGTTATCTATGGGAGGACTGTGGTGCCCGGGACGCTTGGTGGCTCCAACGGGGGGCGCTAAGGGCTCCTTCTGAAGCCCATACGATGCCCATCGTTTCAATGCACTTTGCTGCTGGCCCACGTGCTGGTTGCCCACCTCTGCAATGTATGGGAATTCAACTCTGTAGCGGTCTTCCCACCGGGGACGCTAATTTCGTTCACATCTTCGACCCTGAGCCTAGTGGCAGAGGCAAAAGCTGGGTCACTCAGACGCTCTTCCACCAGACGTTCGCAGAGGCGCCTGCCTTGGACTTGAAGCTACACAGAAGCAGGGACCTCAGGCACAGGGCAGACTGAGCGGTGTCCACCCTCAGAGCATATAACATTTCCTCGGGAACAGGGTCACTTTGGTGTCAGCTCTGGGATCCAAGATTTCGTGAGAGTGCTCCTTTGGTGACCAGAATCTATGGCTCACGCAGGACACGTGCAGCGGTTACTTTCGGACTTGCCATCTCAGACACTCTACCTCTGGGGCGTTCGGAAGCTGCGCGAATGTCACAAAGTGGGCTCAAGTCCAGTACCCGAAAAGTGTCTCATGCCTCTCAACAGATGGCAGGCAGCGTGTCTCCTGCTGCTGCAGAAGGACTGCAGACGTCTGTTTCAGGCTATAGGCTAGAAACGTGGTGCCCGCTGATAGAAATGCCGGCAGTGGCCCGCAGTGAAAGTGTCATGCACCTGGTGGTTTCTTCGACATAAGCAAACCACACGTACCGGTCACGGACATGTGCCCCTACGCGGGGCAGGGTGCGTGAAGCCACCTCTTTGGGCAAACCCTACGGATGGCCTGGCAAATGTGTCCCGTTTATGAGAAACTGTTATATTCCTTTCCGGTTTGATGAAAGGTACGTTACGAGCATTGCCGTTTTCTGGATTTGGAGTTCTGCCATGGAGTACAACGCAGAGACCCAAGGGCTTGGGGGATACGGAAATAGCACTTTGGCAGAGGCATCTCCATGCTGCCCCGAGCTCTGGGCTCCGTATTCAACTTGGAGTAAAGGCAGCCTGGGGTGCAATGCACGGACCGTCTGGCCCTAGACGGGATGTGCACGTGCAACAGACGAGCTGGAGGAGAGAAATGGGATACCCGCAGTTCTTCGGGACAGGCCAGCTCTCATCCAGCTAGTTGCGAAAGCAGGCTCTGAAAGGCCTGGATGCCTTTTCTCAACAGGCCACACAGGAGTTTATTCACGCAGTACTACACTCGGAGTTTCTCAAGGGTACGTGGAGGGACAGCTTTTCACACTGCATAGGAACGGAGTTCCTCACAGGGAAAATGGGATGTGTACCGCACACGCTGGGTGAACAAAATTTCATATGCAGTTGTCCTCCAGTGGACCGGGAAAGGGACCCAGGTCTGGCGAGCGCATAGTGTCTCTGGTCCCACACGTTCTGGGCCAGTGTGCTGCCTCAGCTCCCTTACAAGGCTGTGTTGACATTGAGCCACGTAAGTAGAATAAGCTGCGGAAGTCAGTTTGACGCACATCCCAGGGTAGCCTTGCAGAGTTCCAATCCCAAGCCCTGTGGAGACAGATGGGCCTGAAAGCGTTTCACCCACGACGGCTCTTTGAAGACTCCGGGTCATTCCGAGTGCAGGGAGGACTACGGTGAAGAGGGCTGTGAGCGTCAATCGTATCTTTTGTCCATGCCTCTTGGACGTGGAGTGTGGCAAAGCGTACCCAGGTGGACGGGAGGACAAAGCCTTCCCAAATCAAGTTGCAGTGTGCTGTTGTTACATGGAATCCCGGGCTTTGTTCACTGCTGTGTGCGACAAAGAAATCCTGGCTTCGTGTTTGTTCCTTGAGTGCGGGAAGTCCTCGTAGAGGGAGGCTTGAGGTGTCCAGTGTTCACCCAAATCGCTTCCGATCACAGGACGGAACATCGCACACACTTGTTGGCACTGTGGCCTCAGGTCCATTGCAAAGTAAGCCTTCGCCGAGGCGTGGGAAACGAGTCGCTCCCCAGCTCACAAATGCCCGTGATGAGGTGGGCCGGATGGAAGCATGGGGGTACCATGCTGCTTTGCCTGCAGGAGAAACATACGACAAGGTTCTAGAACATACTGTTATCTATGGGAGGACTGTGGTGCCCGGGACGCTCGGTGGCTCCAACGAGGGGCGCTAAGGGCTCCTTCTGAAGCCCATACGATGCCAGTCGTTTCAATGCACTTTGCTGCTGGCCCACGTGCTGGTTGCCCACCTCTGCAATGTATGGGAATTCAACTCTGTAGCAGGTCTTCCCAACGGGGACGCTAACTTCCTTCACATCCTCGACCCTGAGCTTAGTGGCAGAGGCAAAAGCTGGGTCACTTCAGAGGCTCTTCCACCAGACGTTCGCAGAGGCGCCTGCCTTGGACTTGAAGCTACACAGAAGCAGGGACCTCAGGCACAGGGCAGACTGCTATGAGCGGTGTCCACCCTCACAGCATATAGCCTTTCCTCGGGAACAGGGTCACTTTGGTGTCAGCTCTGGGATCCAAGATTTCGTGAGAGTGCTCCTTTGGTGACCAGAATCTATGGCTCACGCGGGACACGTGGAGCGGTTACTTTCAGACTTGCCATCTCAGACACTCTACCTCTGGGACGTTCGGTAGCTGCGCGAATGTAACAAAGTGGGCTCAAGTCCAGTACCCGAAAAGTGTCTCATGCCTCTCAACAGATGGCAGGCAGCGTGTCTCCTGCTGCTGCAGAAGGACTGCAGACGTCTGTTTCAGGCTATAGGCTAGAAACGTGGTGCCCGCTGATAGAAATGCCGGCAGTGGCCCGCAGTGAAAGTGTCATGCACCTGGTGGTTTCTTCGACATAAGCAAGCCACACGTACCGGTCACGGACATGTGCCCCTGCGCGGGGCAGGGTGCGTGAAGACACCTCTTTGGGCAAACCCTACGGGTGGCCTGGCAAATGTGTCCCGTTTATGGGAAACTGTTATATTCCTTTCCGGTTTGATGAAAGGTACGTTACGAGCATTGCCGTTTTCTGGATTTGGAGTTCTGCCATGGAGTACAACGCAGAGACCCAAGGGTTTGGGGGATAGGGAAATAGCACTTTGGCAGAGGCATCTCCATGCTGCCCCGAGCTCTGGGCTCCGTATTTAACTTGGAATAAAGGCAGCCTGGGGTGCAATGCACGGACCGTCTGGCCTTAGACGGGATGTGCACGTGCAACAGACGAGCTGGAGGAGAGAAATGGGATACCCGCAGTTCTTCGGGACAGGCCAGCTCTCATCCATCTAGTTGCGAAAGCAGGCTCTGAAAGGCCTGGATGCCTTTTCTCAACAGGCCACACAGGAGTTTATTCACGCAGTACTACACTCGGAGTTTCTCAAGGGTACGTGGAGGGACAGCTTTTCAGACTGCATAGGAACGGAGTTCCTCACAGGGAAAATGGGATGTGTACCGCACAGGCTGGGTGAACAAAATTTCATATGCAGTTGTCCTCCAGTGGACCGGGAAAGGGACCCAGGTTTGGCGAGCGCATAGTATCTTTGGTCCCACACGTTCTGGGGCAGTGTGCTGCCTCAGCTCCCTTACAAGGCTGTGTTGACATTGAGCCACGTAAGTAGAATAAGCTGCGGAAGTCAGTTTGACGCACATCCCAGGGTAGCCTTGCAGAGTTCCCATCCCAAGCCCTGTGGAGACAGATGGGCCTGAAAGCGTTTCACCCACGACGGCTCTTTGCAAACTCCGGGTCATTCCGAGTGCAGGGAGGACTGCGGTGAAGAGGGCTGTGAGCGTCAGTCGTATCTTTTGTCCATGCCTCTTGGACGTGGAGTGTGGCAAAGCGTGCCCAGTTGGACGGGAGGACAAAGCCTACCCAAATCAAGTTGCAGGCTGCTGTTGTTACATGGAATCCCGGGCTTTGTTCTCTGCTGTGTGTGACAAAGAAATCCTGGCTTCGTGTTTGCTCCTTGAGTGCGGGAAGTCCTCGTAGAGGGAGGCTTGAGGTGTCCAGTGTTCACACAAATCGCTTCCGATCACAGGACGGAACATCGCACACACTTGTTTGGCACTGTGGCCTCAGGTCCATTGCAAAGTAAGCCTTCGCCGAGGCGTTGGAAACGAGTTGCTCCCAAGCTCACAAATGCCCGTGATGAGGTGGGCCGGATGGAAGCATGGGGGTACCATGCTGCTTTGCCTGCAGGAGAAACATACGACAAGGTTCTAGAACATACTGTTATCTATGGGAGGACTGTGGTGCCCGGGACGCTTGGTGGCTCCAACGGGGGGCGCTAAGGGCTCCTTCTGAAGCCCATACGATGCCCATCGTTTCAATGCACTTTGCTGCTGGCCCACGTGCTGGTTGCCCACCTCTGCAATGTATGGGAATTCAACTCTGTAGCGGTCTTCCCACCGGGGACGCTAATTTCGTTCACATCTTCGACCCTGAGCCTAGTGGCAGAGGCAAAAGCTGGGTCACTCAGACGCTCTTCCACCAGACGTTCGCAGAGGCGCCTGCCTTGGACTTGAAGCTACACAGAAGCAGGGACCTCAGGCACAGGGCAGACTGAGCGGTGTCCACCCTCAGAGCATATAACATTTCCTCGGGAACAGGGTCACTTTGGTGTCAGCTCTGGGATCCAAGATTTCGTGAGAGTGCTCCTTTGGTGACCAGAATCTATGGCTCACGCAGGACACGTGCAGCGGTTATTTTCGGACTTGCCATCTCAGACACTCTACCTCTGGGGCGTTCGGAAGCTGCGCGAATGTCACAAAGTGGGCTCAAGTCCAGTACCCGAAAAGTGTCTCATGCCTCTCAACAGATGGCAGGCAGCGTGTCTCCTGCTGCTGCAGAAGGACTGCAGACGTCTGTTTCAGGCTATAGGCTAGAAACGTGGTGCCCGCTGATAGAAATGCCGGCAGTGGCCCGCAGTGAAAGTGTCATGCACCTGGTGGTTTCTTCGACATAAGCAAGCCACACGTACCGGTCACGGACATGTGCCCCTGCGCGGGGCAGGGTGCGTGAAGACACCTCTTTGGGCAAACCCTACGGGTGGCCTGGCAAATGTGTCCCGTTTATGGGAAAGTGTTATATTCCTTTGCGGTTTGATGAAAGGTACGTTACGAGCATTGCCGTTTTCTGGATTTGGAGTTCTGCCATGGAGTGCAACGCAGAGACCCAAGGGTTTGGGGGATAGGGAGCTAGCACTTTGGCAGAGGCATCTCCATGCTGCCCCGAGCTCTGGGCTCCGTATTCAACTTGGAGTAAAGGCAGCCTGGGGTACAATGCACGGACCGTCTGGCCCTAGACGGGATGTGCACGTGCAACAGACGAGCTAGAGGAAAGAAATGGGATACCCGCCGTTCTTCGGGATAGGCCAGCTCTCATCCAGCTAGTTGCGAAAGCAGGCTCTGAAAGGCCTGGATGCCTTTTCTCAACACGCCACACACGAGTTCAGTCACGCAGTACTACACTCGGAGTTTCTCAAGGGTACGTGGAGGGACAGCTTTTCTGACTGCATAGGAACGGAGTTCCTCACAGGGGAAATGGGATGTGCACCGGACAGGCTGGGTGAACAAAATTTCGTATGCAGTTGTCCTCCAGTGGACCGGGAGAGGGACCCAGGTCTGGCGAGCGCATAGTGTCTCTGGTCCCACACGTTCTGGGCTAGTGTGCTGCCTCAGCTCCCTTACAAGGCTGTGTTGACATTGAGCCACGTAAGTAGAATAAGCTGCGGAAGTCAGTTTGACGCACATCCCAGGGTAGCCTTGCAGAGTTCCAATCCCAAGCCCTGTGGAGACAGATGGGCCTGAAAGCGTTTCACCCACGACGGCTCTTTGAAGACTCCGGGTCAGGCCGAGTGCAGGGACGACTGCGGTGAAGAGGGCTGTGAGCGTCAATCGTATCTTTTGTCCATGCCTCCTGGACGTGGCGTGTGGCAAAGCGTGCCCAGGTGGACGGGAGGACAAAGCCTTCCCAAATCAAGTTGCAGGCTGCCGTTGTTACATGGAATCCCGGGCTTTGTTCACTGCTGTGTGCGACAAAGAAATCCTGGCTTCGTGTTTGTTCCTTGAGTGCGGGAAATCCTCGTAGAGGGAGGCTTGAGGTGTCCAGTGTTCACCCAAATCGCTTCCGATCACAGGACGGAACATCGCACACACTTGTTGGCACTGTGGCCTCAGGTCCGTTGCAAAGTAAGCCTTCGCCGAGGCGTGGGAAACGAGTCGCTCCCCAGCTCACAAATGCCCGTGATGAGGTGGGCCGGATGGAAGCATGGGGGTACCATGCTGCTTTGCCTGCAGGAGAAACATACGACAAGGTTCTAGAACATACTGTTATCTATGGGAGGACTGTGGTGCCCGGGACGCTCGGTGGCTCCAACGAGGGGCGCTAAGGGCTCCTTCTGAAGCCCATACGATGCCCATCGTTTCAATGCACTTTGCTGCTGGCCCACGTGCTGGTTGCCCACCTCTGCAATGTATGGGAATTCAACTCTGTAGCAGGTCTTCCCAACGGGGACGCTAACTTCCTTCACATCCTCGACCCTGAGCCTAGTGGCAGAGGCAAAAGCTGGGTCACTTCAGAGGCTCTTCCACCAGACGTTCGCAGAGGCGCCTGCCTTGGACTTGAAGCTACACAGAAGCAGGGACCTCAGGCACAGGGCAGACTGCTATGAGCGGTGTCCACCCTCACAGCATATAGCATTTCCTCGGGAACAGGGTCACTTTGGTGTCAGCTCTGGGATCCAAGATTTCGTGAGAGTGCTCCTTTGGTGACCAGAATCCATGGCTCACGCGGGACACGTGCAGCGGTTACTTTCGGACTTGCCATCTCAGACACTCTACCTCTGGGGCGTTCGGAAGCTGCGCGAATGTCACAAAGTGGGCTCAAATCCAGTACCCGAAAAGTGTCTCATGCCTCTCAACAGATGGCAGGCAGCGTGTCTCCTGCTGCTGCAGAAGGACTGCAGACGTCTGTTTCAGGCTATAGGCTAGAAACGTGGTGCCCGCTGATAGAAATGCCGGCAGTGGCCCGCAGTGAAAGTGTCATGCACCTGGTGGTTTCTTCGACATAAGCAAGCCACACGTACCGGTCACGGACATGTGCCCCTGCGCGGGGCAGGGTGCGTGAAGACACCTCTTTGGGCAAACCCTACGGGTGGCCTGGCAAATGTGTCCCGTTTATGGGAAACTGTTATATTCCTTTCCGGTTTGATGAAAGGTACGTTACGAGCATTGCCGTTTTCTGGATTTGGAGTTCTGCCATGGAGTGCAACTCAGAGACCCAAGGGTTTGGAGGATAGGGAGCTAGCACTTTGGCAGAGGCATCTCCATGCTGCCCCGAGCTCTGGGCTCCGTATTCAACTTGGAGTAAAGGCAGCCTGGGGTGCAATGCACGGACCGTCTGGCCCTAGACGGGATGTGCACGTGCAACAGACGAGCTAGAGGGGAGAAATGGGATACCCGCCGTTCTTCGGGATAGGCCAGCTCTCATCCAGCTAGTTGCGAAAGCAGGCTCTGAAAGGCCTGGATGCCTTTTCTCAACACGCCACACATGAGTTCAGTCACGCAGTACTACACTCGGAGTTTCTCAAGGGTACGTGGAGGGACAGCTTTTCTGACTGCATAGGAACGGAGTTCCTCACAGGGGAAATGGGATGTGTACCGGACAGGCTGGGTGAACAAAATTTCGTATGCAGTTGTCCTCCAGGGAACCGGGAGAGGGACCCAGGTCTGGCGAGCGCATAGTGTCTCTGGTCCCACACGTTCTGGGCCAGTGTGCTGCCTCAGCTCCCTTACAAGGCTGTGTTGACATTGAGCCACGTAAGTAGAATAAGCTGCGGAAGTCAGTTTGACGCACATCCCAGGGTAGCCTTGCAGAGTTCCAATCCCAAGCCCTGTGGAGACAGATGGGCCTGAAAGCGTTTCACCCACGACGGCTCTTTGAAGACTCCGGGTCAGGCCGAGTGTAGGGAGGACTGCGGTGAAGAGGGCTGTGAGCGTCAATCGTATCTTTTGTCCATGCCTCCTGGACGTGGAGTGTGGCAAAGCGTGCCCAGGTGGACGGGAGGACAAAGCCTTCCCAAACCAAGTTGCAGGCTGCCGTTGTTACATGGAATCCCGGGCTTTGTTCACTGCTGTGTGCGACAAAGAAATCCTGGCTTCGTGTTTGTTCCTTGAGTGCGGGAAGTCCTCGTAGAGGGAGGCTTGAGGTGTCCAGTGTTCACCCAAATCGCTTCCGATCACAGGACGGAACATCGCACACACTTGTTGGCACTGTGGCCTCAGGTCCATTGCAAAGTAAGCCTTCGCCGAGGCGTGGGAAACGAGTCGCTCCCCAGCTCACAAATGCCCGTGATGAAGTGGGCCGGATGGAAGCATGGGGGTACCATGCTGCTTTGCCTGCAGGAGAAACATACGACAAGGTTCTAGAACATACTGTTATCTATGGGAGGACTGTGGTGCCCGGGACGCTCGGTGGCTCCAACGAGGGGCGCTAAGGGCTCCTTCTGAAGCCCATACGATGCCAGTCGTTTCAATGCACTTTGCTGCTGGCCCACGTGCTGGTTGCCCACCTCTGCAATGTATGGGAATTCAACTCTGTAGCAGGTCTTCCCAACGGGGACGCTAACTTCCTTCACATCCTCGACCCTGAGCCTAGTGGCAGAGGCAAAAGCTGGGTCACTTCAGAGGCTCTTCCACCAGACGTTCGCAGAGGCGCCTGCCTTGGACTTGAAGCTACACAGAAGCAGGGACCTCAGGCACAGGGCAGACTGCTATAAGCGGTGTCCACCCTCACAGCATATAGCATTTCCTCGGGAACAGGGTCACTTTGGTGTCAGCTCTGGGATCCAAGATTTCGTGAGAGTGCTCCTTTGGTGACCAGAATCCATGGCTCACGCGGGACACGTGCAGCGGTTACTTTCAGACTTGCCATCTCAGACACTCTACCTCTGGGGCGTTCGGAAGCTGCGCGAATGTCACAAAGTGGGCTCAAGTCCAGTACCCGAAAAGTGTCTCATGCCTCTCAACAGATGGCAGGCAGCGTGTCTCCTGCTGCTGCAGAAGGACTGCAGACGTCTGTTTCAGGCTATAGGCTAGAAACGTGGTGCCCGCTGATAGAAATGCCGGCAGTGGCCCGCAGTGAAAGTGTCATGCACCTGGTGGTTTCTTCGACATAAGCAAGCCACACGTACCGGTCACGGACATGTGCCCCTGCGCGGGGCAGGGTGCGTGAAGACACCTCTTTGGGCAAACCCTACGGGTGGCCTGGCAAATGTGTCCCGTTTATGGGAAAGTGTTATATTCCTTTGCGGTTTGATGAAAGGTACGTTACGAGCATTGCCGTTTTCTGGATTTGGAGTTCTGCCATGGAGTGCAACGCAGAGACCCAAGGGTTTGGGGGATAGGGAGCTAGCACTTTGGCAGAGGCATCTCCATGCTGCCCCGAGCTCTGGGCTCCGTATTCAACTTGGAGTAAAGGCAGCCTGGGGTACAATGCACGGACCGTCTGGCCCTAGACGGGATGTGCACGTGCAACAGACGAGCTAGAGGAAAGAAATGGGATACCCGCCGTTCTTCGGGATAGGCCAGCTCTCATCCAGCTAGTTGCGAAAGCAGGCTCTGAAAGGCCTGGATGCCTTTTCTCAACACGCCACACACGAGTTCAGTCACGCAGTACTACACTCGGAGTTTCTCAAGGGTACGTGGAGGGACAGCTTTTCTGACTGCATAGGAACGGAGTTCCTCACAGGGGAAATGGGATGTGCACCGGACAGGCTGGGTGAACAAAATTTCGTATGCAGTTGTCCTCCAGTGGACCGGGAGAGGGACCCAGGTCTGGCGAGCGCATAGTGTCTCTGGTCCCACACGTTCTGGGCTAGTGTGCTGCCTCAGCTCCCTTACAAGGCTGTGTTGACATTGAGCCACGTAAGTAGAATAAGCTGCGGAAGTCAGTTTGACGCACATCCCAGGGTAGCCTTGCAGAGTTCCAATCCCAAGCCCTGTGGAGACAGATGGGCCTGAAAGCGTTTCACCCACGACGGCTCTTTGAAGACTCCGGGTCAGGCCGAGTGCAGGGACGACTGCGGTGAAGAGGGCTGTGAGCGTCAATCGTATCTTTTGTCCATGCCTCCTGGACGTGGCGTGTGGCAAAGCGTGCCCAGGTGGACGGGAGGACAAAGCCTTCCCAAATCAAGTTGCAGGCTGCCGTTGTTACATGGAATCCCGGGCTTTGTTCACTGCTGTGTGCGACAAAGAAATCCTGGCTTCGTGTTTGTTCCTTGAGTGCGGGAAATCCTCGTAGAGGGAGGCTTGAGGTGTCCAGTGTTCACCCAAATCACTTCCGATCACAGGACGGAACATCGCACACACTTGTTGGCACTGTGGCCTCAGGTCCGTTGCAAAGTAAGCCTTCGCCGAGGCGTGGGAAACGAGTCGCTCCCCAGCTCACAAATGCCCGTGATGAGGTGGGCCGGATGGAAGCATGGGGGTACCATGCTGCTTTGCCTGCAGGAGAAACATACGACAAGGTTCTAGAACATACTGTTATCTATGGGAGGACTGTGGTGCCCGGGACGCTCGGTGGCTCCAACGAGGGGCGCTAAGGGCTCCTTCTGAAGCCCATACGATGCCAATCGTTTCAATGCACTTTGCTGCTGGCCCACGTGCTGGTTGCCCACCTCTGCAATGTATGGGAATTCAACTCTGTAGCAGGTCTTCCCAACGGGGACGCTAACTTCCTTCACATCCTCGACCCTGAGCCTAGTGGCAGAGGCAAAAGCTGGGTCACTTCAGAGGCTCTTCCACCAGACGTTCGCAGAGGCGCCTGCCTTGGACTTGAAGCTACACAGAAGCAGGGACCTCAGGCACAGGGCAGACTGCTATGAGCGGTGTCCACCCTCACAGCATATAGCATTTCCTCGGGAACAGGGTCACTTTGGTGTCAGCTCTGGGATCCAAGATTTCGTGAGAGTGCTCCTTTGGTGACCAGAATCCATGGCTCACGCGGGACACGTGGAGCGGTTACTTTCGGACTTGCCATCTCAGACACTCTACCTCTGGGGCGTTCGGAAGCTGCGCGAATGTCACAAAGTGGGCTCAAATCCAGTACCCGAAAAGTGTCTCATGCCTCTCAACAGATGGCAGGCAGCGTGTCTCCTGCTGCTGCAGAAGGACTGCAGACGTCTGTTTCAGGCTATAGGCTAGAAACGTGGTGCCCGCTGATAGAAATGCCGGCAGTGGCCCGCAGTGAAAGTGTCATGCACCTGGTGGTTTCTTCGACATAAGCAAGCCACACGTACCGGTCACGGACATGTGCCCCTGCGCGGGGCAGGGTGCGTGAAGACACCTCTTTGGGCAAACCCTACGGGTGGCCTGGCAAATGTGTCCCGTTTATGGGAAACTGTTATATTCCTTTCCGGTTTGATGAAAGGTACGTTACGAGCATTGCCGTTTTCTGGATTTGGAGTTCTGCCATGGAGTGCAACTCAGAGACCCAAGGGTTTGGAGGATAGGGAGCTAGCACTTTGGCAGAGGCATCTCCATGCTGCCCCGAGCTCTGGGCTCCGTATTCAACTTGGAGTAAAGGCAGCCTGGGGTGCAATGCACGGACCGTCTGGCCCTAGACGGGATGTGCACGTGCAACAGACGAGCTAGAGGGGAGAAATGGGATACCCGCCGTTCTTCGGGATAGGCCAGCTCTCATCCAGCTAGTTGCGAAAGCAGGCTCTGAAAGGCCTGGATGCCTTTTCTCAACACGCCACACATGAGTTCAGTCACGCAGTACTACACTCGGAGTTTCTCAAGGGTACGTGGAGGGACAGCTTTTCTGACTGCATAGGAACGGAGTTCCTCACAGGGGAAATGGGATGTGTACCGGACAGGCTGGGTGAACAAAATTTCGTATGCAGTTGTCCTCCAGGGAACCGGGAGAGGGACCCAGGTCTGGCGAGCGCATAGTGTCTCTGGTCCCACACGTTCTGGGCCAGTGTGCTGCCTCAGCTCCCTTACAAGGCTGTGTTGACATTGAGCCACGTAAGTAGAATAAGCTGCGGAAGTCAGTTTGACGCACATCCCAGGGTAGCCTTGCAGAGTTCCAATCCCAAGCCCTGTGGAGACAGATGGGCCTGAAAGCGTTTCACCCACGACGGCTCTTTGAAGACTCCGGGTCAGGCCGAGTGTAGGGAGGACTGCGGTGAAGAGGGCTGTGAGCGTCAATCGTATCTTTTGTCCATGCCTCCTGGACGTGGAGTGTGGCAAAGCGTGCCCAGGTGGACGGGAGGACAAAGCCTTCCCAAATCAAGTTGCAGGCTGCCGTTGTTACATGGAATCCCGGGCTTTGTTCACTGCTGTGTGTGACAAAGAAATCCTGGCTTCGTGTTTGTTCCTTGAGTGCGGGAAGTCCTCGTAGAGGGAGGCTTGAGGTGTCCAGTGTTCACCCAAATCGCTTCCGATCACAGGACGGAACATCGCACACACTTGTTGGCACTGTGGCCTCAGATCCATTGCAAAGTAAGCCTTCGCCGAGGCGTGGGAAACGAGTCGCTCCCCAGCTCACAAATGCCCGTGATGAAGTGGGCCGGATGGAAGCATGGGGGTACCATGCTGCTTTGCCTGCAGGAGAAACATACGACAAGGTTCTAGAACATACTGTTATCTATGGGAGGACTGTGGTGCCCGGGACGCTCGGTGGCTCCAACGAGGGGCGCTAAGGGCTCCTTCTGAAGCCCATACGATGCCAGTCGTTTCAATGCACTTTGCTGCTGGCCCACGTGCTGGTTGCCCACCTCTGCAATGTATGGGAATTCAACTCTGTAGCAGGTCTTCCCAACGGGGACGCTAACTTCCTTCACATCCTCGACCCTGAGCCTAGTGGCAGAGGCAAAAGCTGGGTCACTTCAGAGGCTCTTCCACCAGACGTTCGCAGAGGCGCCTGCCTTGGACTTGAAGCTACACAGAAGCAGGGACCTCAGGCACAGGGCAGACTGCTATAAGCGGTGTCCACCCTCACAGCATATAGCATTTCCTCGGGAACAGGGTCACTTTGGTGTCAGCTCTGGGATCCAAGATTTCGTGAGAGTGCTCCTTTGGTGACCAGAATCCATGGCTCACGCAGGACACGTGCAGCGGTTACTTTCAGACTTGCCATCTCAGACACTCTACCTCTGGGGCGTTCGGAAGCTGCGCGAATGTCACAAAGTGGGCTCAAGTCCAGTACCCGAAAAGTGTCTCATGCCTCTCAACAGATGGCAGGCAGCGTGTCTCCTGCTGCTGCAGAAGGACTGCAGACGTCTGTTTCAGGCTATAGGCTAGAAACGTGGTGCCCGCTGATAGAAATGCCGGCAGTGGCCCGCCGTGAAAGTGTCATGCACCTGGTGGTTTCTTCGACATAAGCAAGCCACACGTACCGGTCACGGACATGTGCCCCTGCGCGGGGCAGGGTGCGTGAAGACACCTCTTTGGGCAAACCCTACGGGTGGCCTGGCAAATGTGTCCCGTTTATGGGAAAGTGTTATATTCCTTTGCGGTTTGATGAAAGGTACGTTACGAGCATTGCCGTTTTCTGGATTTGGAGTTCTGCCATGGAGTGCAACGCAGAGACCCAAGGGTTTGGGGGATAGGGAGCTAGCACTTTGGCAGAGGCATCTCCATGCTGCCCCGAGCTCTGGGCTCCGTATTCAACTTGGAGTAAAGGCAGCCTGGGGTACAATGCACGGACCGTCTGGCCCTAGACGGGATGTGCACGTGCAACAGACGAGCTAGAGGAAAGAAATGGGATACCCGCCGTTCTTCGGGATAGGCCAGCTCTCATCCAGCTAGTTGCGAAAGCAGGCTCTGAAAGGCCTGGATGCCTTTTCTCAACACGCCACACACGAGTTCAGTCACGCAGTACTACACTCGGAGTTTCTCAAGGGTACGTGGAGGGACAGCTTTTCTGACTGCATAGGAACGGAGTTCCTCACAGGGGAAATGGGATGTGCACCGGACAGGCTGGGTGAACAAAATTTCGTATGCAGTTGTCCTCCAGTGGACCGGGAGAGGGACCCAGGTCTGGCGAGCGCATAGTGTCTCTGGTCCCACACGTTCTGGGCCAGTGTGCTGCCTCAGCTCCCTTACAAGGCTGTGTTGACATTGAGCCACGTAAGTAGAATAAGCTGCGGAAGTCAGTTTGACGCACATCCCAGGGTAGCCTTGCAGAGTTCCAATCCCAAGCCCTGTGGAGACAGATGGGCCTGAAAGCGTTTCACCCACGACGGCTCTTTGAAGACTCCGGGTCAGGCCGAGTGCAGGGAGGACTGCGGTGAAGAGGGCTGTGAGCGTCAATCGTATCTTTTGTCCATGCCTCCTGGACGTGGAGTGTGGCAAAGCGTGCCCAGGTGGACGGGAGGACAAAGCCTTCCCAAATCAAGTTGCAGGCTGCCGTTGTTACATGGAATCCCGGGCTTTGTTCACTGCTGTGTGCGACAAAGAAATCCTGGCTTCGTGTTTGTTCCTTGAGTGCGGGAAGTCCTCGTAGAGGGAGGCTTGAGGTGTCCAGTGTTCACCCAAATCGCTTCCGATCACAGGACGGAACATCGCACACACGTGTTGGCACTGTGGCCTCAGGTCCATTGCAAAGTAAGCCTTCGCCGAGGCGTGGGAAACGAGTCGCTCCCCAGCTCACAAATGCCCGTGATGAGGTGGGCCGGATGGAAGCATGGGGGTACCATGCTGCTTTGCCTGCAGGAGAAACATACGACAAGGTTCTAGAACATACTGTTATCTATGGGAGGACTGTGGTGCCCGGGACGCTCGGTGGCTCCAACGAGGGGCGCTAAGGGCTCCTTCTGAAGCCCATACGATGCCAGTCGTTTCAATGCACTTTGCTGCTGGCCCACGTGCTGGTTGCCCACCTCTGCAATGTATGGGAATTCAACTCTGTAGCAGGTCTTCCCAACGGGGACGCTAAGTTCCTTCACATCCTCGACCCTGAGCCTAGGGGCAGAGGCAAAAGCTGGGTCACTTCAGAGGCTCTTCCACCAGACGTTCGCAGAGGCGCCTGCCTTGGACTTGAAGCTACACAGAAGCAGGGACCTCAGGCACAGGGCAGACTGCTATGAGCGGTGTCCACCCTCACAGCATATAGCCTTTCCTCGGGAACAGGGTCACTTTGGTGTCAGCTCTGGGATCCAAGATTTCGTGAGAGTGCTCCTTTGGTGACCAGAATCCATGGCTCACGCGGGACACGTGCAGCGGTTACTTTCAGACTTGCCATCTCAGACACTCTACCTCTGGGGCGTTCGGAAGCTGCGCGAATGTCACAAAGTGGGCTCAAGTCCAGTACCCGAAAAGTGTCTCATGCCTCTCAACAGATGGCAGGCAGCGTGTCTCCTGCTGCTGCAGAAGGACTGCAGACGTCTGTTTCAGGCTATAGGCTAGAAACGTGGTGCCCGCTGATAGAAATGCCGGCAGTGGCCCGCAGTGAAAGTGTCATGCACCTGGTGGTTTCTTCGACATAAGCAAGCCACACGTACCGGTCACGGACATGTGCCCCTGCGCGGGGCAGGGTGCGTGAAGACACCTCTTTGGGCAAACCCTACGGGTGGCCTGGCAAATGTGTCCCGTTTATGGGAAACTGTTATATTCCTTTCCGGTTTGATGAAAGGTACGTTACGAGCATTGCCGTTTTCTGGATTTGGAGTTCTGCCATGGAGTGCAACGCAGAGACCCAAGGGTTTGGGGGATAGGGAGCTAGCACTTTGGCAGAGGCATCTCCATGCTGCCCCGAGCTCTGGGCTCCGTATTCAACTTGGAGTAAAGGCAGCCTGGGGTGCAATGCACGGACCGTCTGGCCCTAGACGGGATGTGAACGTACAACAGACGAGCTAGAGGAGAGAAATGGGATACCCGCCGTTCTTCGGGATAGGCCAGCTCTCATCCAGCTAGTTGCGAAAGCAGGCTCTGAAAGGCCTGGATGCCTTTTCTCAACACGCCACACACGAGTTCAGTCACGCAGTACTACACTCGGAGTTTCTCAAGGGTACGTGGAGGGACAGCTTTTCTGACTGCATAGGAACGGAGTTCCTCACAGGGGAAATGGGATATGTACCGGACAGGCTGGGTGAACAAAATTTCGTATGCAGTTGTCCTCCAGTGGACCGGGAGAGGGACCCAGGTCTGGCGAGCGCATAGTGTCTCTGGTCCCACACGTTCTGGGCCAGTGTGCTGCCTCAGCTCCCTTACAAGGCTGTGTTGACATTGAGCCACGTAAGTAGAATAAGCTGCGGAAGTCAGTTTGACGCACATCCCAGGGTAGCCTTGCAGAATTCCAATCCCAAGCCCTGTGGAGACAGATGGGCCTGAAAGCGTTTCACCCACGACGGCTCTTTGAAGACTCCGGGTCAGGCCGAGTGCAGGGAGGACTGCGGTGAAGAGGGCTGTGAGCGTCAATCGTATCTTTTGTCCATGCCTCCTGGACGTGGCGTGTGGCAAAGCGTGCCCAGGTGGACGGGAGGACAAAGCCTTCCCAAATCAAGTTGCAGGCTGCCGTTGTTACATGGAATCCCGGGCTTTGTTCACTGCTGTGTGCGACAAAGAAATCCTGGCTTCGTGTTTGTTCCTTGAGTGCGGGAAGTCCTCGTAGAGGGAGGCTTGAGGTGTCCAGTGTTCACCCAAATCGCTTCCGATCACAGGACGGAACATCGCACACACTTGTTGGCACTGTGGCCTCAGGTCCGTTGCAAAGTAAGCCTTCGCCGAGGCGTGGGAAACGAGTCGCTCCCCAGCTCACAAATGCCCGTGATGAGGTGGGCCAGATGGAAGCATGGGGGTACCATGCTGCTTTGCCTGCAGGAGAAACATACGACAAGGTTCTAGAACATACTGTTATCTATGGGAGGACTGTGGTGCCCGGGACGCTCGGTGGCTCCAACGAGGGGCGCTAAGGGCTCCTTCTGAAGCCCATACGATGCCAGTCGTTTCAATGCACTTTGCTGCTGGCCCACGTGCTGGTTGCCCACCTCTGCAATGTATGGGAATTCAACTTTGTAGCAGGTCTTCCCAACGGGGACGCTAAGTTCCTTCACATCCTCGACCCTGAGCCTAGGGGCAGAGGCAAAAGCTGGGTCACTTCAGAGGCTCTTCCACCAGACGTTCGCAGAGGCGCCTGCCTTGGACTTGAAGCTACACAGAAGCAGGGACCTCAGGCACAGGGCAGACTGCTATGAGCGGTGTCCACCCTCACAGCATATAGCCTTTCCTCGGGAACAGGGTCACTTTGGTGTCAGCTCTGGGATCCAAGATTTCGTGAGAGTGCTCCTTTGGTGACCAGAATCCATGGCTCACGCGGGACACGTGCAGCGGTTACTTTCAGACTTGCCATCTCAGACACTCTACCTCTGGGGCGTTCGGAAGCTGCGCGAATGTCACAAAGTGGGCTCAAGTCCAGTACCCGAAAAGTGTCTCATGCCTCTCAACAGATGGCAGGCAGCGTGTCTCCTGCTGCTGCAGAAGGACTGCAGACGTCTGTTTCAGGCTATAGGCTAGAAACGTGGTGCCCGCTGATAGAAATGCCGGCAGTGGCCCGCAGTGAAACTGTCATGCACCTGGTGGTTTCTTCGACATAAGCAAGCCACACGTACCGGTCACGGACATGTGCCCCTGCGCGGGACAGGGTGCGTGAAGCCACCTCTTTGGGCAAACCCTACGGGTGGCCTGGCAAATGTGTCCCGTTTATGGGAAACTGTTATATTCCTTTCCGGTTTGATGAAAGGTACGTTACGAGCATTGCCGTTTTCTGGATTTGGAGTTCTGCCATGGAGTGCAACGCAGAGACCCAAGGGTTTGGGGGATAGGGAGCTAGCACTTTGGCAGAGGCATCTCCATGCTGCCCCGAGCTCTGGGCTCCGTATTCAACTTGGAGTAAAGGCAGCCTGGGGTGCAATGCACGGACCGTCTGGCCCTAGACGGGATGTGCACGTACAACAGACGAGCTAGAGGAAAGAAATGGGATACCCGCCGTTCTTCGGGATAGGCCAGCTCTCATCCAGCTAGTTGCGAAAGCAGGCTCTGAAAGGCCTGGATGCCTTTTCTCAACACGCCACACACGAGTTCAGTCACGCAGTACTACACTCGGAGTTTCTCAAGGGTACGTGGAGGGACAGCTTTTCTGACTGCATAAGAACGGAGTTCCTCACAGGGGAAATGGGATATGTACCGGACAGGCTGGGTGAACAAAATTTCGTATGCAGTTGTCCTCCAGTGGACCGGGAGAGGGACCCAGGTCTGGCGAGCGCATAGTGTCTCTGGTCCCACACGTTCTGGGCCAGTGTGCTGCCTCAGCTCCCTTACAAGGCTGTGTTGCCATTGAGCCACGTAAGTAGAATAAGCTGCGGAAGTCAGTTTGACGCACATCCCAGGGTAGCCTTGCAGAGTTCCAATCCCAAGCCCTGTGGAGACAGATGGGCCTGAAAGCGTTTCACCCACGACGGCTCTTTGAAGACTCCGGGTCAGGCCGAGTGCAGGGAGGACTGCGGTGAAGAGGGCTGTGAGCGTCAATCGTATCTTTTGTCCATGCCTCCTGGACGTGGAGTGTGGCAAAGCGTGCCCAGGTGGACGGGAGGACAACGCCTTCCCAAATCAAGTTGCAGGCTGCCGTTGTTACATGGAATCCCGGGCTTTGTTCACTGCTGTGTGCGACAAAGAAATCCTGGCTTCGTGTTTGTTCCTTGAGTGCGGGAAGTCCTCGTAGAGGGAGGCTTGAGGTGTCCAGTGTTCACCCAAATCGCTTCCGATCACAGGACGGAACATCGCACACACTTGTTGGCACTGTGGCCTCAGGTCCGTTGCAAAGTAAGCCTTCGCCGAGGCGTGGGAAACGAGTCGCTCCCCAGCTCACAAATGCCCGTGATGAGGTGGGCCGGATGGAAGCATGGGGGTACCATGCTGCTTTGCCTGCAGGAGAAACATACGACAAGGTTCTAGAACATACTGTTATCTATGGGAGGACTGTGGTGCCCGGGACGCTCGGTGGCTCCAACGAGGGGCGCTAAGGGCTCCTTCTGAAGCCCATACGATGCCAGTCGTTTCAATGCACTTTGCTGCTGGCCCACGTGCTGGTTGCCCACCTCTGCAATGTATGGGAATTCAACTCTGTAGCAGGTCTTCCCAACGGGGACGCTAACTTCCTTCACATCCTCGACCCTGAGCCTAGTGGCAGAGGCAAAAGCTGGGTCACTTCAGAGGCTCTTCCACCAGACGTTCGCAGAGGCGCCTGCCTTGGACTTGAAGCTACACAGAAGCAGGGACCTCAGGCACAGGGCAGACTGCTATGAGCGGTGTCCACCCTCACAGCATATAGCATTTCCTCGGGAACAGGGTCACTTTGGTGTCAGCTCTGGGATCCAAGATTTCGTGAGAGTGCTCCTTTGGTGACCAGAATCCATGGCTCACGCGGGACACGTGCAGCGGTTACTTTCAGACTTGCCATCTCAGACACTCTACCTCTGGGGCGTTCGGAAGCTGCGCGAATGTCACAAAGTGGGCTCAAGTCCAGTACCCGAAAAGTGTCTCATGCCTCTCAACAGATGGCAGGCAGCGTGTCTCCTGCTGCTGCAGAAGGACTGCAGACGTCTGTTTCCGGCTATAGGCTAGAAACGTGGTGCCCGCTGATAGAAATGCCGGCAGTGGCCGGCAGTGAAAGTGTCATGCACCTGGTGGTTTCTTCGACATAAGCAAGCCACACGTACCGGTCACGGACATGTGCCCCTGCGCGGGGCAGGGTGCGTGAAGACACCTCTTTGGGCAAACCCTACGGGTGGCCTGGCAAATGTGTCCCGTTTATGGGAAACTGTTATATTCCTTTCCGGTTTGATGAAAGGTACGTTACGAGCATTGCCGTTTTCTGGATTTGGAGTTCTGCCATGGAGTGCAACGCAGAGACCCAAGGGTTTGGAGGATAGGGAGGTAGCACTTTGGCAGAGGCATCTCCATGCTGCCCCGAGCTCTGGGCTCCGTATTCAACTTGGAGTAAAGGCAGCCTGGGGTGCAATGCACGGACCGTCTGGCCCTAGACGGGATGTGCACGTACAACAGACGAGCTAGAGGAGAGAAATGGGATACCCGCCGTTCTTCGGGATAGGCCAGCTCTCATCCAGCTAGTTGCGAAAGCAGGCTCTGAAAGGCCTGGATGCCTTTTCTCAACACGCCACACACGAGTTCAGTCACGCAGTACTACACTCGGAGTTTCTCAAGGGTACGTGGAGGGACAGCTTTTCTGACTGCATAGGAACGGAGTTCCTCACAGGGGAAATGGGATATGTACCGGACATGCTGGGTGAACAAAATTTCGTATGCAGTTGTCCTCCAGTGGACCGGGAGAGGGACCCAGGTCTGGCGAGCGCATAGTGTCTCTGGTCCCACACGTTCTGGGCCAGTGTGCTGCCTCAGCTCCCTTACAAGGCTGTGTTGACATTGAGCCACGTAAGTAGAATAAGCTGCGGAAGTCAGTTTGACGCACATCCCAGGGTAGCCTTGCAGAATTCCAATCCCAAGCCCTGTGGAGACAGATGGGCCTGAAAGCGTTTCACCCACGACGGCTCTTTGAAGACTCCGGGTCAGGCCGAGTGCAGGGAGGACTGCGGTGAAGAGGGCTGTGAGCGTCAATCGTATCTTTTGTCCATGCCTCCTGGACGTGGAGTGTGGCAAAGCGTGCCCAGGTGGACGGGAGGACAAAGCTTTCCCAAATCAAGTTGCAGGCTGCCGTTGTTACATGGAATCCCGGGCTTTGTTCACTGCTGTGTGCGACAAAGAAATCCTGGCTTCGTGTTTGTTCCTTGAGTGCGGGAAGTCCTCGTAGAGGGAGGCTTGAGGTGTCCAGTGTTCACCCAAATCGCTTCCGATCACAGGACGGAACATCGCACACACTTGTTGGCACTGTGGCCTCAGGTCCGTTGCAAAGTAAGCCTTCGCCGAGGCGTGGGAAACGAGTCGCTCCCCAGCTCACAAATGCCCGTGATGAGGTGGGCCAGATGGAAGCATGGGGGTACCATGCTGCTTTGCCTGCAGGAGAAACATACGACAAGGTTCTAGAACATACTGTTATCTATGGGAGGACTGTGGTGCCCGGGACGCTCGGTGGCTCCAACGAGGGGCGCTAAGGGCTCCTTCTGAAGCCCATACGATGCCAGTCGTTTCAATGCACTTTGCTGCTGGCCCACGTGCTGGTTGCCCACCTCTGCAATGTATGGGAATTCAACTCTGTAGCAGGTCTTCCCAACGGGGACGCTAACTTTCTTCACATCCTCGACCCTGAGCCTAGTGGCAGAGGCAAAAGCTGGGTCACTTCAGAGGCTCTTCCACCAGACGTTCGCAGAGGCGCCTGCCTTGGACTTGAAGCTACACAGAAGCAGGGACCTCAGGCACAGGGCAGACTGCTATGAGCGGTGTCCACCCTCACAGCATATAGCATTTCCTCGGGAACAGGTTCACTTTGGTGTCAGCTCTGGGATCCAAGATTTCGTGAGAGTGCTCCTTTGGTGACCAGAATCTATGGCTCACGCGGGACACGTGCAGCGGTTACTTTCAGACTTGCCATCTCAGACACTCTACCTCTGGGGCGTTCGGAAGCTGCGCGAATGTAACAAAGTGGGCTCAAGTCCAGTACCCGAAAAGTGTCTCATGCCTCTCAACAGATGGCAGGCAGCGTGTCTCCTGCTGCTGCAGAAGGACTGCAGACGTCTGTTTCAGGCTATAGGCTAGAAACGTGGTGCCCTCTGATAGAAATGCCGGCAGTGGCCCGCAGTGAAAGTGTCATGCACCTGGTGGTTTCTTCGACATAAGCAAGCCACACGTACCGGTCACGGACATGTGCCCCTGCGCGGGGCAGGGTGCGTGAAGACACCTCTTTGGGCAAACCCTACGGGTGGCCTGGCAAATGTGTCCCGTTTATGGGAAACTGTTATATTCCTTTCCGGTTTGATGAAAGGTACGTTACGAGCATTGCCGTTTTCTGGATTTGGAGTTCTGCCATGGAGTGCAACGCAGAGACCCAAGGGTTTGGGGGATAGGGAGCTAGCACTTTGGCAGAGGCATCTCCATGCTGCCCCGAGCTCTGGGCTCCGTATTCAACTTGGAGTAAAGGCAGCCTGGGGTGCAATGCACGGACCGTCTGGCCCTAGACGGGATGTGCACGTACAACAGACGAGCTAGAGGAGAGAAATGGGATACCCGCCGTTCTTCGGGATAGGCCAGCTCTCATCCAGCTAGTTGCGAAAGCAGGCTCTGAAAGGCCTGGATGCCTTTTCTCAACACGCCACACACGAGTTCAGTCACGCAGTACTACACTCGGAGTTTCTCAAGGGTACGTGGAGGGACAGCTTTTCTGACTGCATAGGAACGGAGTTCCTCACAGGGGAAATGGGATATGTACCGGACAGGCTGGGTGAACAAAATTTCGTATGCAGTTGTCCTCCAGTGGACCGGGAGAGGGACCCAGGTCTGGCGAGCGCATAGTGTCTCTGGTCCCACACGTTCTGGGCCAGTGTGCTGCCTCAGCTCCCTTACAAGGCTGTGTTGACATTGAGCCACGTAAGTAGAATAAGCTGCGGAAGTCAGTTTGACGCACATCCCAGGGTAGCCTTGCAGAATTCCAATCCCAAGCCCTGTGGAGACAGATGGGCCTGAAAGCGTTTCACCCACGACGGCTCTTTGAAGACTCCGGGTCAGGCCGAGTGCAAGGAGGACTGCGGTGAAGAGGGCTGTGAGCGTCAATCGTATCTTTTGTCCATGCCTCCTGGACGTGGAGTGTGGCAAAGCGTGCCCAGGTGGACGGGAGGACAAAGCTTTCCCAAATCAAGTTGCAGGCTGCCGTTGTTACATGGAATCCCGGGCTTTGTTCACTGCTGTGTGCGACAAAGAAATCCTGGCTTCGTGTTTGTTCCTTGAGTGCGGGAAGTCCTCGTAGAGGGAGGCTTGAGGTGTCCAGTGTTCACCCAAATCGCTTCCGATCACAGGACGGAACATCGCACACACTTGTTGGCACTGTGGCCTCAGGTCCGTTGCAAAGTAAGCCTTCGCCGAGGCGTGGGAAACGAGTCGCTCCCCAGCTCACAAATGCCCGTGATGAGGTGGGCCGGATGGAAGCATGGGGGTACCATGCTGCTTTGCCTGCAGGAGAAACATACGACAAGGTTCTAGAACATACTGTTATCTATGGGAGGACTGTGGTGCCCGGGACGCTCGGTGGCTCCAACGAGGGGCGCTAAGGGCTCCTTCTGAAGCCCATACGATGCCAGTCGTTTCAATGCACTTTGCTGCTGGCCCACGTGCTGGTTGCCCACCTCTGCAATGTATGGGAATTCAACTCTGTAGCAGGTCTTCCCAACGGGGACGCTAACCTTCTTCACATCCTTGACCCTGAGCCTAGTGGCAGAGGCAAAAGCTGGGTCACTTCAGAGGCTCTTCCACCAGACGTTCGCAAAGGCGCCTGCCTTGGACTTGAAGCTACACAGAAGCAGGGACCTCAGGCACAGGGCAGACTGCTATGAGCGGTGTCCACCCTCACAGCATATAGCATTTCCTCGGGAACAGGGTCACTTTGGTGTCAGCTCTGGGATCCAAGATTTCGTGAGAGTGCTCCTTTGGTGACCAGAATCTATGGCTCACGCGGGACACGTGCAGCGGTTACTTTCAGACTTGCCATCTCAGACACTCTACCTCTGGGGCGTTCGGAAGCTGCGCGAATGTCACAAAGTGGGCTCAAGTCCAGTACCCGAAAAGTGTCTCATGCCTCTCAACAGATGGCAGGCAGCGTGTCTCCTGCTGCTGCAGAAGGACTGCAGACGTCTGTTTCAGGCTATAGGCTAGAAACTTGGTGCCCGCTGATAGAAATGCCGGCAGTGGCCCGCAGTGAAAGTGTCATGCACCTGGTGGTTTCTTCGACATAAGCAAGCCACACGTACCGGTCACGGACATGTGCCCCTGCGCGGGGCAGGGTGCGTGAAGACACCTCTTTGGGCAAACCCTACGGATGGCCTGGCAAATGTGTCCCGTTTATGGGAAACTGTTATATTCCTTTCCGGTTTGATGAAAGGTACGTTACGAGCATTGCCGTTTTCTGGATTTGGAGTTCTGCCATGGAGTGCAATGCAGAGACCCAAGGGTTTGGGGGATAGGGAGGTAGCACTTTGGCAGAGGCATCTCCATGCTGCCCCGAGCTCTGGGCTCCGTATTCAACTTGGAGTAAAGGCAGCCTGGGGTGCAATGCACGGACCGTCTGGCCCTAGACGGGATGTGCACGTGCAACAGACGAGCTGGAGGAGAGAAATGGGATACCCGCCGTTCTTCGGGATAGGCCAGCTCTCATCCAGCTAGTTGCGAAAGCAGGCTCTGAAAGGCCTGGATGCCTTTTCTCAACACGCCACACACGAGTTCAGTCACGCAGTACTACACTCGGAGTTTCTCAAGGGTACGTGGAGGGACAGCTTTTCAGACTGCATAGGAACGGAGTTCCTCACAGGGGAAATGGGATATGTTCCGGACAGGCTGGGTGAACAAAATTTCGTATGCAGTTGTCCTCCAGTGGACCGGGAGAGGGACCCAGGTCTGGCGAGCACATAGTGTCTCTGGTCCCACACGTTCTGGGCCAGTGTGCTGCCTCAGCTCCCTTACAAGGCTGTGTTGACATTGAGCCACGTAAGTAGAATAAGCTGCGGAAGTCAGTTTGACGCACATCCCAGGGTAGCCTTGCAGAGTTCCAATCCCAAGCCCTGTGGAGACAGATGGGCCTGAAAGCGTTTCACCCACGACGGCTCTTTGAAGACTCCGGGTCAGGCCGAGTGCAGGGAGGACTGCGGTGAAGAGGGCTGTGAGCGTCAATCGTATCTTTTGTCCATGCCTCCTGGACGTGGAGTGTGGCAAAGCGTGCCCAGGTGGACGGGAGGACAACGCCTTCCCAAACCAAGTTGCAGGCTGCCGTTGTTTCATGGAATCCCGGGCTTTGTTCACTGCTCTGTGCGACAAAGAAATCCTGGCTTCGTGTTTGTTCCTTGAGTGCGGGAAGTCCTCGTAGAGGGAGGCTTGAGGTGTCCAGTGTTCACCCAAATCGCTTCCGATCACAGGACGGAACATCGCACACACTTGTTGGCACTGTGGCCTCAGGTCCATTGCAAAGTAAGCCTTCGCCGAGGCGTGGGAAACGAGTCGCTCCCCAGCTCACAAATGCCCGTGATGAGGTGGGCCGGATGGAAGCATGGGGGTACCATGCTGCTTTGCCTGCAGGAGAAACATACGACAAGGTTCTAGAACATACTGTTATCAATGGGAGGACTGTGGTGCCCGGGACGCTCGGTGGCTCCAACGAGGGGCGCTAAGGGCTCCTTCTGAAGCCCATACGATGCCAGTCGTTTCAATGCACTTTGCTGCTGGCCCACGTGCTGGTTGCCCACCTCTGCAATGTATGGGAATTCAACTCTGTAGCAGGTCTTCCCAACGGGGACGCTAACTTCCTTCACATCCTCGACCCTGAGCCTAGTGGCAGAGGCAAAAGCTGGGTCACTTCAGAGGCTCTTCCACCAGACGTTCGCAGAGGCGCCTGCCTTGGACTTGAAGCTACACAGAAGCAGGGACCTCAGGCACAGGGCAGACTGCTATGAGCGGTGTCCACCCTCACAGCATATAGCATTTCCTCGGGAACAGGGTCACTTTGGTGTCAGCTCTGGGATCCAAGATTTCGTGAGAGTGCTCCATTGGTGACCAGAATCCATGGCTCACGCGGGACACGTGCAGCGGTTACTTTCGGACTTGCCATCTCAGACACTCTACCTCTGGGGCGTTCGGAAGCTGCGCGAATGTCACAAAGTGGGCTCAAGTCCAGTACCCGAAAAGTGTCTCATGCCTCTCAACAGATGGCAGGCAGCGTGTCTCCTGCTGCTGCAGAAGGACTGCAGACGTCTGTTTCAGGCTATAGGCTAGAAACGTGGTGCCCGCTGATAGAAATGCCGGCAGTGGCCCGCAGTGAAAGTGTCATGCACCTGGTGGTTTCTTCGACATAAGCAAGCCACACGTACCGGTCACGGACATGTGCCCCTGCGCGGGGCAGGGTGCGTGAAGACACCTCTTTGGGCAAACCCTACGGGTGGCCTGGCAAATGTGTCCCGTTTATGGGAAACTGTTATATTCCTTTCCGGTTTGATGAAAGGTACGTTACGAGCATTGCCGTTTTCTGGATTTGGAGTTCTGCCATGGAGTGCAACGCAGAGACCCAAGGGTTTGGGGGATAGGGAGCTAGCACTTTGGCAGAGGCATCTCCATGCTGCCCCGAGCTCTGGGCTCCGTATTCAACTTGGAGTAAAGGCAGCCTGGGGTGCAATGCACGGACCGTCTGGCCCTAGACGGGATGTGCACGTGCAACAGACGAGCTAGAGGGGAGAAATGGGATACCCGCCGTTCTTCGGGATAGGCCAGCTCTCATCCAGCTAGTTGCGAAAGCAGGCTCTGAAAGGCCTGGATGCCTTTTCTCAACACGCCACACACGAGTTCAGTCACGCAGTACTACACTCGGAGTTTCTCAAGGGTACGTGGAGGGACAGCTTTTCTGACTGCATAGGAACGGAGTTCCTCACAGGGGAAATGGGATATGTTCCGGACAGGCTGGGTGAACAAAATTTCGTATGCAGTTGTCCTCCAGTGGACCGGGAGAGGGACCCAGGTCTGGCGAGCGCATAGTGTCTCTGGTCCCACACGTTCTGGGCCAGTGTGCTGCCTCAGCTCCCTTACAAGGCTGTGTTGCCATTGAGCCACGTAAGTAGAATAAGCTGCGGAAGTCAGTTTGACGCACATCCCAGGGTAGCCTTGCAGAGTTCCAATCCCAAGCCCTGTGGAGACAGATGGGCCTGAAAGCGTTTCACCCACGACGGCTCTTTGAAGACTCCGGGTCAGGCCGAGTGCAGGGAGGACTGCGGTGAAGAGGGCTGTGAGCGTCAATCGTATCTTTTGTCCATGCCTCCTGGACGTGGAGTGTGGCAAAGCGTGCCCAGGTGGACGGGAGGACAAAGCCTTCCCAAACCAAGTTGCAGGCTGCCGTTGTTACATGGAATCCCGGGCTTTGTTCACTGCTGTGTGCGACAAAGAAATCCTGGCTTCGTGTTTGTTCCTTGAGTGCGGGAAGTCCTCGTAGAGGGAGGCTTGAGGTGTCCAGTGTTCACCCAAATCGCTTCCGATCACAGGACGGAACATCGCACACACTTGTTGGCACTGTGGCCTCAGGTCCATTGCAAAGTAAGCCTTCGCCGAGGCGTGGGAAACGAGTCGCTCCCCAGCTCACAAATGCCCGTGATGAGGTGGGCCGGATGGAAGCATGGGGGTACCATGCTGCTTTGCCTGCAGGAGAAACATACGACAAGGTTCTAGAACATACTGTTATCTATGGGAGGACTGTGGTGCCCGGGACGCTCGGTGGCTCCAACGAGGGGCGCTAAGGGCTCCTTCTGAAGCCCATACGATGCCAGTCGTTTCAATGCACTTTGCTGCTGGCCCACGTGCTGGTTGCCCACCTCTGCAATGTATGGGAATTCAACTCTGTAGCAGGTCTTCCCAACGGGGACGCTAACTTCCTTCACATCCTCGACCCTGAGCCTAGTGGCAGAGGCAAAAGCTGGGTCACTTCAGAGGCTCTTCCACCAGACGTTCGCAGAGGCGCCTGCCTTGGACTTGAAGCTACACAGAAGCAGGGACCTCAGGCACAGGGCAGACTGCTATGAGCGGTGTCCACCCTCACAGCATATAGCATTTCCTCGGGAACAGGGTCACTTTGGTGTCAGCTCTGGGATCCAAGATTTCGTGAGAGTGCTCCATTGGTGACCAGAATCCATGGCTCACGCGGGACACGTGCAGCGGTTACTTTCGGACTTGCCATCTCAGACACTCTACCTCTGGGGCGTTCGGAAGCTGCGCGAATGTCACAAAGTGGGCTCAAGTCCAGTACCCGAAAAGTGTCTCATGCCTCTCAACAGATGGCAGGCAGCGTGTCTCCTGCTGCTGCAGAAGGACTGCAGACGTCTGTTTCAGGCTATAGGCTAGAAACGTGGTGCCCGCTGATAGAAATGCCGGCAGTGGCCCGCAGTGAAAGTGTCATGCACCTGGTGGTTTCTTCGACATAAGCAAGCCACACGTACCGGTCACGGACATGTGCCCCTGCGCGGGGCAGGGTGCGTGAAGACACCTCTTTGGGCAAACCCTACGGGTGGCCTGGCAAATGTGTCCCGTTTATGGGAAACTGTTATATTCCTTTCCGGTTTGATGAAAGGTACGTTACGAGCATTGCCGTTTTCTGGATTTGGAGTTCTGCCATGGAGTGCAACGCAGAGACCCAAGGGTTTGGGGGATAGGGAGCTAGCACTTTGGCAGAGGCATCTCCATGCTGCCCCGAGCTCTGGGCTCCGTATTCAACTTGGAGTAAAGGCAGCCTGGGGTGCAATGCACGGACCGTCTGGCCCTAGACGGGATGTGCACGTGCAACAGACGAGCTGGAGGAGAGAAATGGGATACACGCCGTTCTTCGGGATAGGCCAGCTCTCATCCAGCTAGTTGCGAAAGCAGGCTCTGAAAGGCCTGGATGCCTTTTCTCAACACGCCACACACGAGTTCAGTCACGCAGTACTACACTCGGAGTTTCTCAAGGGTACGTGGAGGGACAGCTTTTCTGACTGCATAGGAACGGAGTTCCTCACAGGGGAAATGGGATATGTTCCGGACAGGCTGGGTGAACAAAATTTCGTATGCAGTTGTCCTCCAGTGGACCGGGAGAGGGACCCAGGTCTGGCGAGCGCATAGTGTCTCTGGTCGCACACGTTCTGGGCCAGTGTGCTGCCTCAGCTCCCTTACAAGGCTGTGTTGCCATTGAGCCACGTAAGTAGAATAAGCTGCGGAAGTCAGTTTGACGCACATCCCAGGGTAGCCTTGCAGAGTTCCAATCCCAAGCCCTGTGGAGACAGATGGGCCTGAAAGCGTTTCACCCACGACGGCTCTTTGAAGACTCCGGGTCAGGCCGAGTGCAGGGAGGACTGCGGTGAAGAGGGCTGTGAGCGTCAATCGTATCTTTTGTCCATGCCTCCTGGACGTGGAGTGTGGCAAAGCGTGCCCAGGTGGACGGGAGGACAAAGCCTTCCCAAACCAAGTTGCAGGCTGCCGTTGTTACATGGAATCCCGGGCTTTGTTCACTGCTGTGTGCGACAAAGAAATCCTGGCTTCGTGTTTGTTCCTTGAGTGCGGGAAGTCCTCGTAGAGGGAGGCTTGAGGTGTCCAGTGTTCACCCAAATCGCTTCCGATCACAGGACGGAACATCGCACACACTTGTTGGCACTGTGGCCTCAGGTCCATTGCAAAGTAAGCCTTCGCCGAGGCGTGGGAAACGAGTCGCTCCCCAGCTCACAAATGCCCGTGATGAGGTGGGCCGGATGGAAGCATGGGGGTACCATGCTGCTTTGCCTGCAGGAGAAACATACGACAAGGTTCTAGAACATACTGTTATCTATGGGAGGACTGTGGTGCCCGGGACGCTCGGTGGCTCCAACGAGGGGCGCTAAGGGCTCCTTCTGAAGCCCATACGATGCCAGTCGTTTCAATGCACTTTGCTGCTGGCCCACGTGCTGGTTGCCCACCTCTGCAATGTATGGGAATTCAACTCTGTAGCAGGTCTTCCCAACGGGGACGCTAACTTCCTTCACATCCTCGACCCTGAGCCTAGTGGCAGAGGCAAAAGCTGGGTCACTTCAGAGGCTCTTCCACCAGACGTTCGCAGAGGCGCCTGCCTTGGACTTGAAGCTACACAGAAGCAGGGACCTCAGGCACAGGGCAGACTGCTATGAGCGGTGTCCACCCTCACAGCATATAGCATTTCCTCGGGAACAGGGTCACTTTGGTGTCAGCTCTGGGATCCAAGATTTCGTGAGAGTGCTCCATTGGTGACCAGAATCCATGGCTCACGCGGGACACGTGCAGCGGTTACTTTCGGACTTGCCATCTCAGACACTCTACCTCTGGGGCGTTCGGAAGCTGCGCGAATGTCACAAAGTGGGCTCAAGTCCAGTACCCGAAAAGTGTCTCATGCCTCTCAACAGATGGCAGGCAGCGTGTCTCCTGCTGCTGCAGAAGGACTGCAGACGTCTGTTTCAGGCTATAGGCTAGAAACGTGGTGCCCGCTGATAGAAATGCCGGCAGTGGCCCGCAGTGAAAGTGTCATGCACCTGGTGGTTTCTTCGACATAAGCAAGCCACACGTACCGGTCACGGACATGTGCCCCTGCGCGGGGCAGGGTGCGTGAAGACACCTCTTTGGGCAAACCCTACGGGTGGCCTGGCAAATGTGTCCCGTTTATGGGAAACTGTTATATTCCTTTCCGGTTTGATGAAAGGTACGTTACGAGCATTGCCGTTTTCTGGATTTGGAGTTCTGCCATGGAGTGCAACGCAGAGACCCAAGGGTTTGGGGGATAGGGAGCTAGCACTTTGGCAGAGGCATCTCCATGCTGCCCCGAGCTCTGGGCTCCGTATTCAACTTGGAGTAAAGGCAGCCTGGGGTGCAATGCACGGACCGTCTGGCCCTAGACGGGATGTGCACGTGCAACAGACGAGCTAGAGGGGAGAAATGGGATACCCGCCGTTCTTCGGGATAGGCCAGCTCTCATCCAGCTAGTTGCGAAAGCAGGCTCTGAAAGGCCTGGATGCCTTTTCTCAACACGCCACACACGAGTTCAGTCACGCAGTACTACACTCGGAGTTTCTCAAGGGTACGTGGAGGGACAGCTTTTCTGACTGCATAGGAACGGAGTTCCTCACAGGGGAAATGGGATATGTTCCGGACAGGCTGGGTGAACAAAATTTCGTATGCAGTTGTCCTCCAGTGGACCGGGAGAGGGACCCAGGTCTGGCGAGCGCATAGTGTCTCTGGTCGCACACGTTCTGGGCCAGTGTGCTGCCTCAGCTCCCTTACAAGGCTGTGTTGCCATTGAGCCACGTAAGTAGAATAAGCTGCGGAAGTCAGTTTGACGCACATCCCAGGGTAGCCTTGCAGAGTTCCAATCCCAAGCCCTGTGGAGACAGATGGGCCTGAAAGCGTTTCACCCACGACGGCTCTTTGAAGACTCCGGGTCAGGCCGAGTGCAGGGAGGACTGCGGTGAAGAGGGCTGTGAGCGTCAATCGTATCTTTTGTCCATGCCTCCTGGACGTGGAGTGTGGCAAAGCGTGCCCAGGTGGACGGGAGGACAAAGCCTTCCCAAACCAAGTTGCAGGCTGCCGTTGTTACATGGAATCCCGGGCTTTGTTCACTGCTGTGTGCGACAAAGAAATCCTGGCTTCGTGTTTGTTCCTTGAGTGCGGAAAGTCCTCGTAGAGGGAGGCTTGAGGTGTCCAGTGTTCACCCAAATCGCTTCCGATCACAGGACGGAACATCGCACACACTTGTTGGCACTGTGGCCTCAGGTCCATTGCAAAGTAAGCCTTCGCCGAGGCGTGGGAAACGAGTCGCTCCCCAGCTCACAAATGCCCGTGATGAGGTGGGCCGGATGGAAGCATGGGGGTACCATGCTGCTTTGCCTGCAGGAGAAACATACGACAAGGTTCTAGAACATACTGTTATCTATGGGAGGACTGTGGTGCCCGGGACGCTCGGTGGCTCCAACGAGGGGCGCTAAGGGCTCCTTCTGAAGCCCATACGATGCCAGTCGTTTCAATGCACTTTGCTGCTGGCCCACGTGCTGGTTGCCCACCTCTGCAATGTATGGGAATTCAACTCTGTAGCAGGTCTTCCCAACGGGGACGCTAACTTCCTTCACATCCTCGACCCTGAGCCTAGTGGCAGAGGCAAAAGCTGGGTCACTTCAGAGGCTCTTCCACCAGACGTTCGCAGAGGCGCCTGCCTTGGACTTGAAGCTACACAGAAGCAGGGACCTCAGGCACAGGGCAGACTGCTATGAGCGGTGTCCACCCTCACAGCATATAGCATTTCCTCGGGAACAGGGTCACTTTGGTGTCAGCTCTGGGATCCAAGATTTCGTGAGAGTGCTCCATTGGTGACCAGAATCCATGGCTCACGCGGGACACGTGCAGCGGTTACTTTCGGACTTGCCATCTCAGACACTCTACCTCTGGGGCGTTCGGAAGCTGCGCGAATGTCACAAAGTGGGCTCAAGTCCAGTACCCGAAAAGTGTCTCATGCCTCTCAACAGATGGCAGGCAGCGTGTCTCCTGCTGCTGCAGAAGGACTGCAGACGTCTGTTTCAGGCTATAGGCTAGAAACGTGGTGCCCGCTGATAGAAATGCCGGCAGTGGCCCGCAGTGAAAGTGTCATGCACCTGGTGGTTTCTTCGACATAAGCAAGCCACACGTACCGGTCACGGACATGTGCCCCTGCGCGGGGCAGGGTGCGTGAAGACACCTCTTTGGGCAAACCCTACGGGTGGCCTGGCAAATGTGTCCCGTTTATGGGAAACTGTTATATTCCTTTCCGGTTTGATGAAAGGTACGTTACGAGCATTGCCGTTTTCTGGATTTGGAGTTCTGCCATGGAGTGCAAGGCAGAGACCCAAGGGTTTGGGGGATAGGGAGCTAGCACTTTGGCAGAGGCATCTCCATGCTGCCCCGAGCTCTGGGCTCCGTATTCAACTTGGAGTAAAGGCAGCCTGGGGTGCAATGCACGGACCGTCTGGCCCTAGACGGGATGTGCACGTGCAACAGACGAGCTGGAGGAGAGAAATGGGATACACGCCGTTCTTCGGGATAGGCCAGCTCTCATCCAGCTAGTTGCGAAAGCAGGCTCTGAAAGGCCTGGATGCCTTTTCTCAACACGCCACACACGAGTTCAGTCACGCAGTACTACACTCGGAGTTTCTCAAGGGTACGTGGAGGGACAGCTTTTCAGACTGCATAGGAACGGAGTTCCTCACAGGGGAAATGGGATATGTACCGGACAGGCTGGGTGAACAAAATTTCGTATGCAGTTGTCCTCCAGTGGACCGGGAGAGGGACCCAGGTCTGGCGAGCGCATAGTGTCTCTGGTCCCACACGTTCTGGGCCAGTGTGCTGCCTCAGCTCCCTTACAAGGCTGTGTTGACATTGAGCCACGTAAGTAGAATAAGCTGCGGAAGTCAGTTTGACCCACATCCCAGGGTAGCCTTGCAGAGTTCCAATCCCAAGCCCTGTGGAGACAGATGGGCCTGAAAGCGTTTCACCCACGACGGCTCTTTGAAGACTCCGGGTCAGGCCGAGTGCAGGGAGGACTGCGGTGAAGAGGGCTGTGAGCGTCAATCGTATCTTTTGTCCATGCCTCCTGGACGTGGAGTGTGGCAAAGCGTGCCCAGGTGGACGGGAGGACAAAGCCTTCCCAAACCAAGTTGCAGGCTGCCGTTGTTACATGGAATCCCGGGCTTTGTTCACTGCTGTGTGCGACAAAGAAATCCTGGCTTCGTGTTTGTTCCTTGAGTGCGGAAAGTCCTCGTAGAGGGAGGCTTGAGGTGTCCAGTGTTCACCCAAATCGCTTCCGATCACAGGACGGAACATCGCACACACTTGTTGGCACTGTGGCCTCAGGTCCATTGCAAAGTAAGCCTTCACCGAGGCGTGGGAAACGAGTCGCTCCCCAGCTCACAAATGCCCGTGATGAGGTGGGCCGGATGGAAGCATGGGGGTACCATGCTGCTTTGCCTGCAGGAGAAACATACGACAAGGTTCTAGAACATACTGTTATCAATGGGAGGACTGTGGTGCCCGGGACGCTCGGTGGCTCCAACGAGGGGCGCTAAGGGCTCCTTCTGAAGCCCATACGATGCCAATCGTTTCAACGCACTTTGCTGCTGGCCCACGTGCTGGTTGCCCACCTCTGCAATGTATGGGAATTCAACTCTGTAGCGGTCTTCCCACCGGGGACGCTAACTTCCTTCACATCCTCGACCCTGAGCCTAGTGGCAGAGGCAAAAGCTTGGTCACTTCAGAGGCTCTTCCACCAGACGTTCGCAGAGGCGCCTGCCTTGGACTTGAAGCTACACAGAAGCAGGGACCTCAGGCACAGGGCAGACTGCTATAAGCGGTGTCCACCCTCATAGCATATAGCATTTCCTCGGGAACAGGGTCACTTTGGTGTCAGCTCTGGGATCCAAGATTTCGTGAGAGTGCTCCATTGGTGACCAGAATCCATGGCTCACGCGGGACACGTGCAGCGGTTACTTTCGGACTTGCCATCTCAGACACTCTACCTCTGGGGCGTTCGGAAGCTGCGCGAATGTCACAAAGTGGGCTCAAGTCCAGTACCCGAAAAGTGTCTCATGCCTCTCAACAGATGGCAGGCAGCGTGTCTCCTGCTGCTGCAGAAGGACTGCAGACGTCTGTTTCAGGCTATAGGCTAGAAACGTGGTGCCCGCTGATAGAAATGCCGGCAGTGGCCCGCAGTGAAAGTGTCATGCACCTGGTGGTTTCTTCGACATAAGCAAGCCACACGTACCGGTCACGGACATGTGCCCCTGCGCGGGGCAGGGTGCGTGAAGACACCTCTTTGGGCAAACCCTACGGGTGGCCTGGCAAATGTGTCCCGTTTATGGGAAACTGTTATATTCCTTTCCGGTTTGATGAAAGGTACGTTACGAGCATTGCCGTTTTCTGGATTTGGAGTTCTGCCATGGAGTGCAACGCAGAGATCCAAGGGTTTGGGGGATAGGGAGCTAGCACTTTGGCAGAGGCATCTCCATGCTGCCCCGAGCTCTGGGCTCCGTATTCAACTTGGAGTAAAGGCAGCCTGGGGTGCAATGCACGGACCGTCTGGCCCTACACGGGATGTGCACGTGCAACAGATGAGCTAGAGGGGAGAAATGGGATACCCGCCGTTCTTCGGGATAGGCCAGCTCTCATCCAGCTAGTTGCAAAAGCAGGCTCTGAAAGGCCTGGATGCCTTTTCTCAACACGCCACACAGGAGTTCAATCACGCAGTACTACACTCGGAGTTTCTCAAGGGCACGTGGAGGGTCAGCTTTTCTGACTGCATAGGAACGGAGTTCCTCACAGGGGAAATGGGATATGTTCCGGACAGGCTGGGTGAACAAAATTTCGTATGCAGTTGTCCTCCAGTGGACCGGGAGAGGGACCCAGGTCTGGCGAGCGCATAGTGTCTCTGGTCCCACACGTTCTGGGCCAGTGTGCTGCCTCAGCTCCCTTACAAGGCTGTGTTGACATTGAGCCACGTAAGTAGAATAAGCTGCGGAAGTCAGTTTGACGCACATCCCAGGGTAGCCTTGCAGAGTTCCAATCCCAAGCCCTGTGGAGACAGATGGACCTGAAAGCGTTTCACCCACGACGGCTCTTTGAAGACTCCGGGTCAGGCCGAGTGCAGGGAGGACTGCGGTGAAGAGGGCTGTGAGCGTCAATCGTATCTTTTGTCCATGCCTCCTGGACGTGGAGTGTGGCAAAGCGTGCCCAGGTGGACGGGAGTACAAAGCCTTCCCAAATCAAGTTGCAGGCTGCCGTTGTTACATGGAATCCCGGGCTTTGTTCACTGCTGTGTGCGACAAAGAAATCCTGGCTTCGTGTTTGTTCCTTGAGTGCGGAAAGTCCTCGTAGAGGGAAGCTTGAGGTGTCCAGTGTTCACCCAAATCGCTTCCGATCACAGGACGGAACATCGCACACACTTGTTGGCACTGTGGCCTCAGGTCCGTTGCAAAGTAAGCCTTCGCCGAGGCGTGGGAAACGAGTCGCTCCCCAGCTCACAAATGCCCGTGATGAGGTGGGCCGGATGGAAGCATGGGGGTACCATGCTGCTTTGCCTGCAGGAGAAACATACGACAAGGTTCTAGAACATACTGTTATCTATGGGAGGACTGTGGTGCCCGGGACGCTCGGTGGCTCCAACGAGGGGCGCTAAGGGCTCCTTCTGAAGCCCATACGATGCCAGTCGTTTCAATGCACTTTGCTGCTGGCCCACGTGCTGGTTGCCCACCTCTGCAATGTATGGGAATTCAACTCTGTAGCAGGTCTTCCCAACGGAGACGCTAACTTCCTTCACATCCTCGACCCTGAGCCTAGTGGCAGAGGCAAAAGCTGGGTCACTTCAGAGGCTCTTCCACCAGACGTTCGCAGAGGCGCCTGCCTTGGACTTGAAGCTACACAGAAGCAGGGACCTCAGGCACAGGGCAGACTGCTATGAGCGGTGTCCACCCTCACAGCATATAGCATTTCCTCGGGAACAGGGTCACTTTGGTGTCAGCTCTGGGATCCAAGATTTCGTGAGAGTGCTCCATTGGTGACCAGAATCCATGGCTCACGCGGGACACGTGCAGCGGTTACTTTCGGACTTGCCATCTCAGACACTCTACCTCTGGGGCGTTCGGAAGCTGCGCGAATGTCACAAAGTGGGCTCAAGTCCAGTACCCGAAAAGTGTCTCATGCCTCTCAACAGATGGCAGGCAGCGTGTCTCCTGCTGCTGCAGAAGGACTGCAGACGTCTGTTTCAGGCTATAGGCTAGAAACGTGGTGCCCGCTGATAGAAATGCCGGCAGTGGCCCGCAGTGAAAGTGTCATGCACCTGGTGGTTTCTTCGACATAAGCAAGCCACACGTACCGGTCACGGACATGTGCCCCTGCGCGGGGCAGGGTGCGTGAAGACACCTCTTTGGGCAAACCCTACGGGTGGCCTGGCAAATGTGTCCCGTTTATGGGAAACTGTTATATTCCTTTCCGGTTTGATGAAAGGTACGTTACGAGCATTGCCGTTTTCTGGATTTGGAGTTCTGCCATGGAGTGCAAGGCAGAGACCCAAGGGTTTGGGGGATAGGGAGCTAGCACTTTGGCAGAGGCATCTCCATGCTGCCCCGAGCTCTGGGCTCCGTATTCAACTTGGAGTAAAGGCAGCCTGGGGTGCAATGCACGGACCGTCTGGCCCTAGACGGGATGTGCACGTGCAACAGACGAGCTGGAGGAGAGAAATGGGATACCCGCCGTTCTTCGGGATAGGCCAGCTCTCATCCAGCTAGTTGCGAAAGCAGGCTCTGAAAGGCCTGGATGCCTTTTCTCAACACGCCACACACGAGTTCAGTCACGCAGTACTACACTCGGAGTTTCTCAGGGGTACGTGGAGGGACAGCTTTTCAGACTGCATAGGAACGGAGTTCCTCACAGGGGAAATGGGATATGTACCGGACAGGCTGGGTGAACAAAATTTCGTATGCAGTTGTCCTCCAGTGGACCGGGAGAGGGACCCAGGTCTGGCGAGCGCATAGTGTCTCTGGTCCCACACGTTCTGGGCCAGTGTGCTGCCTCAGCTCCCTTACAAGGCTGTGTTGACATTGAGCCACGTAAGTAGAATAAGCTGCGGAAGTCAGTTTGACGCACATCCCAGGGTAGCCTTGCAGAGTTCCAATCCCAAGCCCTGTGGAGACAGATGGGCCTGAAAGCGTTTCACCCACGACGGCTCTTTGAAGACTCCGGGTCAGGCCGAGTGCAGGGAGGACTGCGGTGAAGAGGGCTGTGAGCGTCAATCGTATCTTTTGTCCATGCCTCCTGGACGTGGAGTGTGGCAAAGCGTGCCCAGGTGGACGGGAGGACAACGCCTTCCCAAATCAAGTTGCAGGCTGCCGTTGTTACATGGAATCCCGGGCTTTGTTCACTGCTGTGTGCGACAAAGAAATCCTGGCTTCGTGTTTGTTCCTTGAGTGCGGGAAGTCCTCGTAGAGGGAGGCTTGAGGTGTCCAGTGTTCACCCAAATCGCTTCCGATCACAGGACGGAACATCGCACACACTTGTTGGCACTGTGGCCTCAGGTCCATTGCAAAGTAAGCCTTCGCCGAGGCGTGGGAAACGAGTCGCTCCCCAGCTCACAAATGCCCGTGATGAGGTGGGCCGGATGGAAGCATGGGGGTACCATGCTGCTTTGCCTGCAGGAGAAACATACGACAAGGTTCTAGAACATACTGTTATCAATGGGAGGACTGTGGTGCCCGGGACGCTCGGTGGCTCCAACGAGGGGCGCTAAGGGCTCCTTCTGAAGCCCATACGATGCCAGTCGTTTCAATGCACTTTGCTGCTGGCCCACCTGCTGGTTGCCCACCTCTGCAATGTATGGGAATTCAACTCTGTAGCAGGTCTTCCCAACGGGGACTCTAACTTCCTTCACATCCTCGACCCTGAGCCTAGTGGCAGAGGCAAAAGCTGGGTCACTTCAGAGGCTCTTCCACCAGACGTTCGCAGAGGCGCCTGCCTTGGACTTGAAGCTACACAGAAGCAGGGACCTCAGGCACAGGGCAGACTGCTATGAGCGGTGTCCACCCTCATAGCATATAGCATTTCCTCGGGAACAGGGTCACTTTGGTGTCAGCTCTGGGATCCAAGATTTCGTGAGAGTGCTCCATTGGTGACCAGAATCCATGGCTCACGCGGGACACGTGCAGCGGTTACTTTCGGACTTGCCATCTCAGACACTCTACCTCTGGGGCGTTCGGAAGCTGCGCGAATGTCACAAAGTGGGCTCAAGTCCAGTACCCGAAAAGTGTCTCATGCCTCTCAACAGATGGCAGGCAGCGTGTCTCCTGCTGCTGCAGAAGGACTGCAGACGTCTGTTTCAGGCTATAGGCTAGAAACGTGGTGCCCGCTGATAGAAATGCCGGCAGTGGCCCGCAGTGAAAGTGTCATGCACCTGGTGGTTTCTTCGACATAAGCAAGCCACACGTACCGGTCACGGACATGTGCCCCTGCGCGGGGCAGGGTGCGTGAAGACACCTCTTTGGGCAAACCCTACGGGTGGCCTGGCAAATGTGTCCCGTTTATGGGAAACTGTTATATTCCTTTCCGGTTTGATGAAAGGTACGTTACGAGCATTGCCGTTTTCTGGATTTGGAGTTCTGCCATGGAGTGCAACGCAGAGACCCAAGGGTTTGGGGGATAGGGAGCTAGCACTTTGGCAGAGGCATCTCCATGCTGCCCCGAGCTCTGGGCTCCGTATTCAACTTGGAGTAAAGGCAGCCTGGGGTGCAATGCACGGACCGTCTGGCCCTAGACGGGATGTGCACGTGCAACAGATGAGCTAGAGGGGAGAAATGGGATACCCGCCGTTCTTCGGGATAGGCCAGCTCTCATCCAGCTAGTTGCGAAAGCAGGCTCTGAAAGGCCTGGATGCCTTTTCTCAACACGCCACACATGAGTTCAGTCACGCAGTACTACACTCGGAGTTTCTCAAGGGTACGTGGAGGGACAGCTTTTCTGACTGCATAGGAACGGAGTTCCTCACAGGGGAAATGGGATATGTTCCGGACAGGCTGGGTGAACAAAATTTCGTATGCAGTTGTCCTCCAGTGGACCGGGAGAGGGACCCAGGTCTGGCGAGCGCATAGTGTCTCTGGTCCCACACGTTCTGGGCCAGTGTGCTGCCTCAGCTCCCTTACAAGGCTGTGTTGCCATTGAGCCACGTAAGTAGAATAAGCTGCGGAAGTCAGTTTGACGCACATCCCAGGGTAGCCTTGCAGAGTTCCAATCCCAAGCCCTGTGGAGACAGATGGGCCTGAAAGCGTTTCACCCACGACGGCTCTTTGAAGACTCCGGGTCAGGCCGAGTGCAGGGAGGACTGCGGTGAAGAGGGCTGTGAGCGTCAATCGTATCTTTTGTCCATGCCTCCTGGACGTGGAGTGTGGCAAAGCGTGCCCAGGTGGACGGGAGGACAAAGCCTTCCCAAACCAAGTTGCAGGCTGCCGTTGTTACATGGAATCCCGGGCTTTGTTCACTGCTGTGTGCGACAAAGAAATCCTGGCTTCGTGTTTGTTCCTTGAGTGCGGGAAGTCCTCGTAGAGGGAGGCTTGAGGTGTCCAGTGTTCACCCAAATCGCTTCCGATCACAGGACGGAACATCGCACACACTTGTTGGCACTGTGGCCTCAGGTCCATTGCAAAGTAAGCCTTCGCCGAGGCGTGGGAAACGAGTCGCTCCCCAGCTCACAAATGCCCGTGATGAGGTGGGCCGGATGGAAGCATGGGGGTACCATGCTGCTTTGCCTGCAGGAGAAACATACGACAAGGTTCTAGAACATACTGTTATCTATGGGAGGACTGTGGTGCCCGGGACGCTCGGTGGCTCCAACGAGGGGCGCTAAGGGCTCCTTCTGAAGCCCATACGATGCCAGTCGTTTCAATGCACTTTGCTGCTGGCCCACGTGCTGGTTGCCCACCTCTGCAATGTATGGGAATTCAACTCTGTAGCAGGTCTTCCCAACGGGGACGCTAACTTCCTTCACATCCTCGACCCTGAGCCTAGTGGCAGAGGCAAAAGCTGGGTCACTTCAGAGGCTCTTCCACCAGACGTTCGCAGAGGCGCCTGCCTTGGACTTGAAGCTACACAGAAGCAGGGACCTCAGGCACAGGGCAGACTGCTATGAGCGGTGTCCACCCTCACAGCATATAGCATTTCCTCGGGAACAGGGTCACTTTGGTGTCAGCTCTGGGATCCAAGATTTCGTGAGAGTGCTCCATTGGTGACCAGAATCCATGGCTCACGCGGGACACGTGCAGCGGTTACTTTCGGACTTGCCATCTCAGACACTCTACCTCTGGGGCGTTCGGAAGCTGCGCGAATGTCACAAAGTGGGCTCAAGTCCAGTACCCGAAAAGTGTCTCATGCCTCTCAACAGATGGCAGGCAGCGTGTCTCCTGCTGCTGCAGAAGGACTGCAGACGTCTGTTTCAGGCTATAGGCTAGAAACGTGGTGCCCGCTGATAGAAATGCCGGCAGTGGCCCGCAGTGAAAGTGTCATGCACCTGGTGGTTTCTTCGACATAAGCAAGCCACACGTACCGGTCACGGACATGTGCCCCTGCGCGGGGCAGGGTGCGTGAAGACACCTCTTTGGGCAAACCCTACGGGTGGCCTGGCAAATGTGTCCCGTTTATGGGAAACTGTTATATTCCTTTCCGGTTTGATGAAAGGTACGTTACGAGCATTGCCGTTTTCTGGATTTGGAGTTCTGCCATGGAGTGCAACGCAGAGACCCAAGGGTTTGGGGGATAGGGAGCTAGCACTTTGGCAGAGGCATCTCCATGCTGCCCCGAGCTCTGGGCTCCGTATTCAACTTGGAGTAAAGGCAGCCTGGGGTGCAATGCACGGACCGTCTGGCCCTAGACGGGATGTGCACGTGCAACAGACGAGCTGGAGGAGAGAAATGGGATACCCGCCGTTCTTCGGGATAGGCCAGCTCTCATCCAGCTAGTTGCGAAAGCAGGCTCTGAAAGGCCTGGATGCCTTTTCTCAACACGCCACACACGAGTTCAGTCACGCAGTACTACACTCGGAGTTTCTCAAGGGTACGTGGAGGGACAGCTTTTCTGACTGCATAGGAACGGAGTTCCTCACAGGGGAAATGGGATATGTACCGGACAGGCTGGGTGAACAAAATTTCGTATGCAGTTGTCCTCCAGTGGACCGGGAGAGGGACCCAGGTCTGGCGAGCGCATAGTGTCTCTGGTCGCACACGTTCTGGGCCAGTGTGCTGCCTCAGCTCCCTTACAAGGCTGTGTTGCCATTGAGCCACGTAAGTAGAATAAGCTGCGGAAGTCAGTTTGACGCACATCCCAGGGTAGCCTTGCAGAGTTCCAATCCCAAGCCCTGTGGAGACAGATGGGCCTGAAAGCGTTTCACCCACGACGGCTCTTTGAAGACTCCGGGTCAGGCCGAGTGCAGGGAGGACTGCGGTGAAGAGGGCTGTGAGCGTCAATCGTATCTTTTGTCCATGCCTCCTGGACGTGGAGTGTGGCAAAGCGTGCCCAGGTGGACGGGAGGACAAAGCCTTCCCAAACCAAGTTGCAGGCTGCCGTTGTTACATGGAATCCCGGGCTTTGTTCACTGCTGTGTGCGACAAAGAAATCCTGGCTTCGTGTTTGTTCCTTGAGTGCGGGAAGTCCTCGTAGAGGGAGGCTTGAGGTGTCCAGTGTTCACCCAAATCGCTTCCGATCACAGGACGGAACATCGCACACACTTGTTGGCACTGTGGCCTCAGGTCCATTGCAAAGTAAGCCTTCGCCGAGGCGTGGGAAACGAGTCGCTCCCCAGCTCACAAATGCCCGTGATGAGGTGGGCCGGATGGAAGCATGGGGGTACCATGCTGCTTTGCCTGCAGGAGAAACATACGACAAGGTTCTAGAACATACTGTTATCTATGGGAGGACTGTGGTGCCCGGGACGCTCGGTGGCTCCAACGAGGGGCGCTAAGGGCTCCTTCTGAAGCCCATACGATGCCAGTCGTTTCAATGCACTTTGCTGCTGGCCCACGTGCTGGTTGCCCACCTCTGCAATGTATGGGAATTCAACTCTGTAGCAGGTCTTCCCAACGGGGACGCTAACTTCCTTCACATCCTCGACCCTGAGCCTAGTGGCAGAGGCAAAAGCTGGGTCACTTCAGAGGCTCTTCCACCAGACGTTCGCAGAGGCGCCTGCCTTGGACTTGAAGCTACACAGAAGCAGGGACCTCAGGCACAGGGCAGACTGCTATGAGCGGTGTCCACCCTCACAGCATATAGCATTTCCTCGGGAACAGGGTCACTTTGGTGTCAGCTCTGGGATCCAAGATTTCGTGAGAGTGCTCCATTGGTGACCAGAATCCATGGCTCACGCGGGACACGTGCAGCGGTTACTTTCGGACTTGCCATCTCAGACACTCTACCTCTGGGGCGTTCGGAAGCTGCGCGAATGTCACAAAGTGGGCTCAAGTCCAGTACCCGAAAAGTGTCTCATGCCTCTCAACAGATGGCAGGCAGCGTGTCTCCTGCTGCTGCAGAAGGACTGCAGACGTCTGTTTCAGGCTATAGGCTAGAAACGTGGTGCCCGCTGATAGAAATGCCGGCAGTGGCCCGCAGTGAAAGTGTCATGCACCTGGTGGTTTCTTCGACATAAGCAAGCCACACGTACCGGTCACGGACATGTGCCCCTGCGCGGGGCAGGGTGCGTGAAGACACCTCTTTGGGCAAACCCTACGGGTGGCCTGGCAAATGTGTCCCGTTTATGGGAAACTGTTATATTCCTTTCCGGTTTGATGAAAGGTACGTTACGAGCATTGCCGTTTTCTGGATTTGGAGTTCTGCCATGGAGTGCAACGCAGAGACCCAAGGGTTTGGGGGATAGGGAGCTAGCACTTTGGCAGAGGCATCTCCATGCTGCCCCGAGCTCTGGGCTCCGTATTCAACTTGGAGTAAAGGCAGCCTGGGGTGCAATGCACGGACCGTCTGGCCCTAGACGGGATGTGCACGTGCAACAGACGAGCTGGAGGAGAGAAATGGGATACCCGCCGTTCTTCGGGATAGGCCAGCTCTCATCCAGCTAGTTGCGAAAGCAGGCTCTGAAAGGCCTGGATGCCTTTTCTCAACACGCCACACACGAGTTCAGTCACGCAGTACTACACTCGGAGTTTCTCAAGGGTACGTGGAGGGACAGCTTTTCTGACTGCATAGGAACGGAGTTCCTCACAGGGGAAATGGGATATGTACCGGACAGGCTGGGTGAACAAAATTTCGTATGCAGTTGTCCTCCAGTGGACCGGGAGAGGGACCCAGGTCTGGCGAGCGCATAGTGTCTCTGGTCGCACACGTTCTGGGCCAGTGTGCTGCCTCAGCTCCCTTACAAGGCTGTGTTGCCATTGAGCCACGTAAGTAGAATAAGCTGCGGAAGTCAGTTTGACGCACATCCCAGGGTAGCCTTGCAGAGTTCCAATCCCAAGCCCTGTGGAGACAGATGGGCCTGAAAGCGTTTCACCCACGACGGCTCTTTGAAGACTCCGGGTCAGGCCGAGTGCAGGGAGGACTGCGGTGAAGAGGGCTGTGAGCGTCAATCGTATCTTTTGTCCATGCCTCCTGGACGTGGAGTGTGGCAAAGCGTGCCCAGGTGGACGGGAGGACAAAGCCTTCCCAAACCAAGTTGCAGGCTGCCGTTGTTACATGGAATCCCGGGCTTTGTTCACTGCTGTGTGCGACAAAGAAATCCTGGCTTCGTGTTTGTTCCTTGAGTGCGGGAAGTCCTCGTAGAGGGAGGCTTGAGGTGTCCAGTGTTCACCCAAATCGCTTCCGATCACAGGACGGAACATCGCACACACTTGTTGGCACTGTGGCCTCAGGTCCATTGCAAAGTAAGCCTTCGCCGAGGCGTGGGAAACGAGTCGCTCCCCAGCTCACAAATGCCCGTGATGAGGTGGGCCGGATGGAAGCATGGGGGTACCATGCTGCTTTGCCTGCAGGAGAAACATACGACAAGGTTCTAGAACATACTGTTATCTATGGGAGGACTGTGGTGCCCGGGACGCTCGGTGGCTCCAACGAGGGGCGCTAAGGGCTCCTTCTGAAGCCCATACGATGCCAGTCGTTTCAATGCACTTTGCTGCTGGCCCACGTGCTGGTTGCCCACCTCTGCAATGTATGGGAATTCAACTCTGTAGCAGGTCTTCCCAACGGGGACGCTAACTTCCTTCACATCCTCGACCCTGAGCCTAGTGGCAGAGGCAAAAGCTGGGTCACTTCAGAGGCTCTTCCACCAGACGTTCGCAGAGGCGCCTGCCTTGGACTTGAAGCTACACAGAAGCAGGGACCTCAGGCACAGGGCAGACTGCTATGAGCGGTGTCCACCCTCACAGCATATAGCATTTCCTCGGGAACAGGGTCACTTTGGTGTCAGCTCTGGGATCCAAGATTTCGTGAGAGTGCTCCATTGGTGACCAGAATCCATGGCTCACGCGGGACACGTGCAGCGGTTACTTTCGGACTTGCCATCTCAGACACTCTACCTCTGGGGCGTTCGGAAGCTGCGCGAATGTCACAAAGTGGGCTCAAGTCCAGTACCCGAAAAGTGTCTCATGCCTCTCAACAGATGGCAGGCAGCGTGTCTCCTGCTGCTGCAGAAGGACTGCAGACGTCTGTTTCAGGCTATAGGCTAGAAACGTGGTGCCCGCTGATAGAAATGCCGGCAGTGGCCCGCAGTGAAAGTGTCATGCACCTGGTGGTTTCTTCGACATAAGCAAGCCACACGTACCGGTCACGGACATGTGCCCCTGCGCGGGGCAGGGTGCGTGAAGACACCTCTTTGGGCAAACCCTACGGGTGGCCTGGCAAATGTGTCCCGTTTATGGGAAACTGTTATATTCCTTTCCGGTTTGATGAAAGGTACGTTACGAGCATTGCCGTTTTCTGGATTTGGAGTTCTGCCATGGAGTGCAACGCAGAGACCCAAGGGTTTGGGGGATAGGGAGCTAGCACTTTGGCAGAGGCATCTCCATGCTGCCCCGAGCTCTGGGCTCCGTATTCAACTTGGAGTAAAGGCAGCCTGGGGTGCAATGCACGGACCGTCTGGCCCTAGACGGGATGTGCACGTGCAACAGACGAGCTGGAGGAGAGAAATGGGATACACGCCGTTCTTCGGGATAGGCCAGCTCTCATCCAGCTAGTTGCGAAAGCAGGCTCTGAAAGGCCTGGATGCCTTTTCTCAACACGCCACACACGAGTTCAGTCACGCAGTACTACACTCGGAGTTTCTCAAGGGTACGTGGAGGGACAGCTTTTCAGACTGCATAGGAACGGAGTTCCTCACAGGGGAAATGGGATATGTACCGGACAGGCTGGGTGAACAAAATTTCGTATGCAGTTGTCCTCCAGTGGACCGGGAGAGGGACCCAGGTCTGGCGAGCACATAGTGTCTCTGGTCCCACACGTTCTGGGCCAGTGTGCTGCCTCAGCTCCCTTACAAGGCTGTGTTGACATTGAGCCACGTAAGTAGAATAAGCTGCGGAAGTCAGTTTGACGCACATCCCAGGGTAGCCTTGCAGAGTTCCAATCCCAAGCCCTGTGGAGACAGATGGGCCTGAAAGCGTTTCACCCACGACGGCTCTTTGAAGACTCCGGGTCAGGCCGAGTGCAGGGAGGACTGCGGTGAAGAGGGCTGTGAGCGTCAATCGTATCTTTTGTCCATGCCTCCTGGACGTGGAGTGTGGCAAAGCGTGCCCAGGTGGACGGGAGGACAACGCCTTCCCAAATCAAGTTGCAGGCTGCCGTTGTTACATGGAATCCCGGGCTTTGTTCACTGCTGTGTGCGACAAAGAAATCCTGGCTTCGTGTTTGTTCCTTGAGTGCGGAAAGTCCTCGTAGAGGGAGGCTTGAGGTGTCCAGTGTTCACCCAAATCGCTTCCGATCACAGGACGGAACATCGCACACACTTGTTGGCACTGTGGCCTCAGGTCCATTGCAAAGTAAGCCTTCGCCGAGGCGTGGGAAACGAGTCGCTCCCCAGCTCACAAATGCCCGTGATGAGGTGGGCCGGATGGAAGCATGGGGGTACCATGCTGCTTTGCCTGCAGGAGAAACATACGACAAGGTTCTAGAACATACTGTTATCAATGGGAGGACTGTGGTGCCCGGGACGCTCGGTGGCTCCAACGAGGGGCGCTAAGGGCTCCTTCTGAAGCCCATACGATGCCAATCGTTTCAACGCACTTTGCTGCTGGCCCACGTGCTGGTTGCCCACCTCTGCAATGTATGGGAATTCAACTCTGTAGCGGTCTTCCCACCGGGGACGCTAACTTCCTTCACATCCTCGACCCTGAGCCTAGTGGCAGAGGCAAAAGCTTGGTCACTTCAGAGGCTCTTCCACCAGACGTTCGCAGAGGCGCCTGCCTTGGACTTGAAGCTACACAGAAGCAGGGACCTCAGGCACAGGGCAGACTGCTATAAGCGGTGTCCACCCTCATAGCATATAGCATTTCCTCGGGAACAGGGTCACTTTGGTGTCAGCTCTGGGATCCAAGATTTCGTGAGAGTGCTCCATTGGTGACCAGAATCCATGGCTCACGCGGGACACGTGCAGCGGTTACTTTCGGACTTGCCATCTCAGACACTCTACCTCTGGGGCGTTCGGAAGCTGCGCGAATGTCACAAAGTGGGCTCAAGTCCAGTACCCGAAAAGTGTCTCATGCCTCTCAACAGATGGCAGGCAGCGTGTCTCCTGCTGCTGCAGAAGGACTGCAGACGTCTGTTTCAGGCTATAGGCTAGAAACGTGGTGCCCGCTGATAGAAATGCCGGCAGTGGCCCGCAGTGAAAGTGTCATGCACCTGGTGGTTTCTTCGACATAAGCAAGCCACACGTACCGGTCACGGACATGTGCCCCTGCGCGGGGCAGGGTGCGTGAAGACACCTCTTTGGGCAAACCCTACGGGTGGCCTGGCAAATGTGTCCCGTTTATGGGAAACTGTTATATTCCTTTCCGGTTTGATGAAAGGTACGTTACGAGCATTGCCGTTTTCTGGATTTGGAGTTCTGCCATGGAGTGCAAGGCAGAGACCCAAGGGTTTGGGGGATAGGGAGCTAGCACTTTGGCAGAGGCATCTCCATGCTGCCCCGAGCTCTGGGCTCCGTATTCAACTTGGAGTAAAGGCAGCCTGGGGTGCAATGCACGGACCGTCTGGCCCTAGACGGGATGTGCACGTGCAACAGACGAGCTAGAGGAGAGAAATGGGATACCCGCCGTTCCTCGGGACAGGCCACCTCTCATCCAGCTAGTTGCGAAAGCAGGCTCTGAAAGGCCTGGATGCCTTTTCTCAACACGCCACACACGAGTTCAGTCACGCAGTACTACACTCGGAGTTTCTCAAGGGTACGTGGAGGGACAGCTTTTCTGACTGCATAGGAACGGAGTTCCTCACAGGGGAAATGGGATATGTACCGGACAGGCTGGGTGAACAAAATTTCGTATGCAGTTGTCCTCCAGTGGACCGGGAGAGGGACCCAGGTCTGGCGAGCGCATAGTGTCTCTGGTCCCACACGTTCTGGGCCAGTGTGCTGCCTCAGCTCCCTTACAAGGCTGTGTTGACATTGAGCCACGTAAGTAGAATAAGCTGCGGAAGTCAGTTTGACGCACATCCCAGGGTAGCCTTGCAGAATTCCAATCCCAAGCCCTGTGGAGACAGATGGGCCTGAAAGCGTTTCACCCACGACGGCTCTTTGAAGACTCCGGGTCAGGCCGAGTGCAGGGAGGACTGCGGTGAAGAGGGCTGTGAGCGTCAATCGTATCTTTTGTCCATGCCTCCTGGACGTGGAGTGTGGCAAAGCGTGCCCAGGTGGACGGGAGTACAAAGCCTTCCCAAACCAAGTTGCAGGCTGCCGTTGTTACATGGAATCCCGGGCTTTGTTCACTGCTGTGTGCGACAAAGAAATCCTGGCTTCGTGTTTGTTCCTTGAGTGCGGAAAGTCCTCGTAGAGGGAAGCTTGAGGTGTCCAGTGTTCACCCAAATCGCTTCCGATCACAGGACGGAACATCGCACACACTTGTTGGCACTGTGGCCTCAGGTCCGTTGCAAAGTAAGCCTTCGCCGAGGCGTGGGAAACGAGTCGCTCCCCAGCTCACAAATGCCCGTGATGAGGTGGGCCGGATGGAAGCATGGGGGTACCATGCTGCTTTGCCTGCAGGAGAAACATACGACAAGGTTCTAGAACATACTGTTATCTATGGGAGGACTGTGGTGCCCGGGACGCTCGGTGGCTCCAACGAGGGGCGCTAAGGGCTCCTTCTGAAGCCCATACGATGCCAGTCGTTTCAATGCACTTTGCTGCTGGCCCACGTGCTGGTTGCCCACCTCTGCAATGTATGGGAATTCAACTCTGTAGCAGGTCTTCCCAACGGGGACGCTAACTTCCTTCACATCCTCGACCCTGAGCCTAGTGGCAGAGGCAAAAGCTGGGTCACTTCAGAGGCTCTTCCACCAGACGTTCGCAGAGGCGCCTGCCTTGGACTTGAAGCTACACAGAAGCAGGGACCTCAGGCACAGGGCAGACTGCTATGAGCGGTGTCCACCCTCACAGCATATAGCATTTCCTCGGGAACAGGGTCACTTTGGTGTCAGCTCTGGGATCCAAGATTTCGTGAGAGTGCTCCATTGGTGACCAGAATCCATGGCTCACGCGGGACACGTGCAGCGGTTACTTTCGGACTTGCCATCTCAGACACTCTACCTCTGGGGCGTTCGGAAGCTGCGCGAATGTCACAAAGTGGGCTCAAGTCCAGTACCCGAAAAGTGTCTCATGCCTCTCAACAGATGGCAGGCAGCGTGTCTCCTGCTGCTGCAGAAGGACTGCAGACGTCTGTTTCAGGCTATAGGCTAGAAACGTGGTGCCCGCTGATAGAAATGCCGGCAGTGGCCCGCAGTGAAAGTGTCATGCACCTGGTGGTTTCTTCGACATAAGCAAGCCACACGTACCGGTCACGGACATGTGCCCCTGCGCGGGGCAGGGTGCGTGAAGACACCTCTTTGGGCAAACCCTACGGGTGGCCTGGCAAATGTGTCCCGTTTATGGGAAACTGTTATATTCCTTTCCGGTTTGATGAAAGGTACGTTACGAGCATTGCCGTTTTCTGGATTTGGAGTTCTGCCATGGAGTGCAAGGCAGAGACCCAAGGGTTTGGGGGATAGGGAGCTAGCACTTTGGCAGAGGCATCTCCATGCTGCCCCGAGCTCTGGGCTCCGTATTCAACTTGGAGTAAAGGCAGCCTGGGGTGCAATGCACGGACCGTCTGGCCCTAGACGGGATGTGCACGTGCAACAGACGAGCTGGAGGAGAGAAATGGGATACCCGCCGTTCTTCGGGATAGGCCAGCTCTCATCCAGCTAGTTGCGAAAGCAGGCTCTGAAAGGCCTGGATGCCTTTTCTCAACACGCCACACACGAGTTCAGTCACGCAGTACTACACTCGGAGTTTCTCAAGGGTACGTGGAGGGACAGCTTTTCTGACTGCATAGGAACGGAGTTCCTCACAGGGGAAATGGGATATGTACCGGACAGGCTGGGTGAACAAAATTTCGTATGCAGTTGTCCTCCAGTGGACCGGGAGAGGGACCCAGGTCTGGCGAGCGCATAGTGTCTCTGGTCGCACACGTTCTGGGCCAGTGTGCTGCCTCAGCTCCCTTACAAGGCTGTGTTGCCATTGAGCCACGTAAGTAGAATAAGCTGCGGAAGTCAGTTTGACGCACATCCCAGGGTAGCCTTGCAGAGTTCCAATCCCAAGCCCTGTGGAGACAGATGGGCCTGGAAGCGTTTCACCCACGACGGCTCTTTGAAGACTCCGGGTCAGGCCGAGTGCAGGGAGGACTGCGGTGAAGAGGGCTGTGAGCGTCAATCGTATCTTTTGTCCATGCCTCCTGGACGTGGAGTGTGGCAAAGCGTGCCCAGGTGGACGGGAGGACAAAGCCTTCCCAAACCAAGTTGCAGGCTGCCGTTGTTACATGGAATCCCGGGCTTTGTTCACTGCTGTGTGCGACAAAGAAATCCTGGCTTCGTGTTTGTTCCTTGAGTGCGGGAAGTCCTCGTAGAGGGAGGCTTGAGGTGTCCAGTGTTCACCCAAATCGCTTCCGATCACAGGACGGAACATCGCACACACTTGTTGGCACTGTGGCCTCAGGTCCATTGCAAAGTAAGCCTTCGCCGAGGCGTGGGAAACGAGTCGCTCCCCAGCTCACAAATGCCCGTGATGAGGTGGGCCGGATGGAAGCATGGGGGTACCATGCTGCTTTGCCTGCAGGAGAAACATACGACAAGGTTCTAGAACATACTGTTATCTATGGGAGGACTGTGGTGCCCGGGACGCTCGGTGGCTCCAACGAGGGGCGCTAAGGGCTCCTTCTGAAGCCCATACGATGCCAGTCGTTTCAATGCACTTTGCTGCTGGCCCACGTGCTGGTTGCCCACCTCTGCAATGTATGGGAATTCAACTCTGTAGCAGGTCTTCCCAACGGGGACGCTAACTTCCTTCACATCCTCGACCCTGAGCCTAGTGGCAGAGGCAAAAGCTGGGTCACTTCAGAGGCTCTTCCACCAGACGTTCGCAGAGGCGCCTGCCTTGGACTTGAAGCTACACAGAAGCAGGGACCTCAGGCACAGGGCAGACTGCTATGAGCGGTGTCCACCCTCACAGCATATAGCATTTCCTCGGGAACAGGGTCACTTTGGTGTCAGCTCTGGGATCCAAGATTTCGTGAGAGTGCTCCATTGGTGACCAGAATCCATGGCTCACGCGGGACACGTGCAGCGGTTACTTTCGGACTTGCCATCTCAGACACTCTACCTCTGGGGCGTTCGGAAGCTGCGCGAATGTCACAAAGTGGGCTCAAGTCCAGTACCCGAAAAGTGTCTCATGCCTCTCAACAGATGGCAGGCAGCGTGTCTCCTGCTGCTGCAGAAGGACTGCAGACGTCTGTTTCAGGCTATAGGCTAGAAACGTGGTGCCCGCTGATAGAAATGCCGGCAGTGGCCCGCAGTGAAAGTGTCATGCACCTGGTGGTTTCTTCGACATAAGCAAGCCACACGTACCGGTCACGGACATGTGCCCCTGCGCGGGGCAGGGTGCGTGAAGACACCTCTTTGGGCAAACCCTACGGGTGGCCTGGCAAATGTGTCCCGTTTATGGGAAACTGTTATATTCCTTTCCGGTTTGATGAAAGGTACGTTACGAGCATTGCCGTTTTCTGGATTTGGAGTTCTGCCATGGAGTGCAACGCAGAGACCCAAGGGTTTGGGGGATAGGGAGCTAGCACTTTGGCAGAGGCATCTCCATGCTGCCCCGAGCTCTGGGCTCCGTATTCAACTTGGAGTAAAGGCAGCCTGGGGTGCAATGCACGGACCGTCTGGCCCTAGACGGGATGTGCACGTGCAACAGATGAGCTAGAGGGGAGAAATGGGATACCCGCCGTTCTTCGGGATAGGCCAGCTCTCATCCAGCTAGTTGCGAAAGCAGGCTCTGAAAGGCCTGGATGCCTTTTCTCAACACGCCACACATGAGTTCAGTCACGCAGTACTACACTCGGAGTTTCTCAAGGGTACGTGGAGGGACAGCTTTTCTGACTGCATAGGAACGGAGTTCCTCACAGGGGAAATGGGATATGTTCCGGACAGGCTGGGTGAACAAAATTTCGTATGCAGTTGTCCTCCAGTGGACCGGGAGAGGGACCCAGGTCTGGCGAGCGCATAGTGTCTCTGGTCGCACACGTTCTGGGCCAGTGTGCTGCCTCAGCTCCCTTACAAGGCTGTGTTGCCATTGAGCCACGTAAGTAGAATAAGCTGCGGAAGTCAGTTTGACGCACATCCCAGGGTAGCCTTGCAGAGTTCCAATCCCAAGCCCTGTGGAGACAGATGGGCCTGAAAGCGTTTCACCCACGACGGCTCTTTGAAGACTCCGGGTCAGGCCGAGTGCAGGGAGGACTGCGGTGAAGAGGGCTGTGAGCGTCAATCGTATCTTTTGTCCATGCCTCCTGGACGTGGAGTGTGGCAAAGCGTGCCCAGGTGGACGGGAGGACAAAGCCTTCCCAAACCAAGTTGCAGGCTGCCGTTGTTACATGGAATCCCGGGCTTTGTTCACTGCTGTGTGCGACAAAGAAATCCTGGCTTCGTGTTTGTTCCTTGAGTGCGGGAAGTCCTCGTAGAGGGAGGCTTGAGGTGTCCAGTGTTCACCCAAATCGCTTCCGATCACAGGACGGAACATCGCACACACTTGTTGGCACTGTGGCCTCAGGTCCATTGCAAAGTAAGCCTTCGCCGAGGCGTGGGAAACGAGTCGCTCCCCAGCTCACAAATGCCCGTGATGAGGTGGGCCGGATGGAAGCATGGGGGTACCATGCTGCTTTGCCTGCAGGAGAAACATACGACAAGGTTCTAGAACATACTGTTATCTATGGGAGGACTGTGGTGCCCGGGACGCTCGGTGGCTCCAACGAGGGGCGCTAAGGGCTCCTTCTGAAGCCCATACGATGCCAGTCGTTTCAATGCACTTTGCTGCTGGCCCACGTGCTGGTTGCCCACCTCTGCAATGTATGGGAATTCAACTCTGTAGCAGGTCTTCCCAACGGGGACGCTAACTTCCTTCACATCCTCGACCCTGAGCCTAGTGGCAGAGGCAAAAGCTGGGTCACTTCAGAGGCTCTTCCACCAGACGTTCGCAGAGGCGCCTGCCTTGGACTTGAAGCTACACAGAAGCAGGGACCTCAGGCACAGGGCAGACTGCTATGAGCGGTGTCCACCCTCACAGCATATAGCATTTCCTCGGGAACAGGGTCACTTTGGTGTCAGCTCTGGGATCCAAGATTTCGTGAGAGTGCTCCATTGGTGACCAGAATCCATGGCTCACGCGGGACACGTGCAGCGGTTACTTTCGGACTTGCCATCTCAGACACTCTACCTCTGGGGCGTTCGGAAGCTGCGCGAATGTCACAAAGTGGGCTCAAGTCCAGTACCCGAAAAGTGTCTCATGCCTCTCAACAGATGGCAGGCAGCGTGTCTCCTGCTGCTGCAGAAGGACTGCAGACGTCTGTTTCAGGCTATAGGCTAGAAACGTGGTGCCCGCTGATAGAAATGCCGGCAGTGGCCCGCAGTGAAAGTGTCATGCACCTGGTGGTTTCTTCGACATAAGCAAGCCACACGTACCGGTCACGGACATGTGCCCCTGCGCGGGGCAGGGTGCGTGAAGACACCTCTTTGGGCAAACCCTACGGGTGGCCTGGCAAATGTGTCCCGTTTATGGGAAACTGTTATATTCCTTTCCGGTTTGATGAAAGGTACGTTACGAGCATTGCCGTTTTCTGGATTTGGAGTTCTGCCATGGAGTGCAACGCAGAGACCCAAGGGTTTGGGGGATAGGGAGCTAGCACTTTGGCAGAGGCATCTCCATGCTGCCCCGAGCTCTGGGCTCCGTATTCAACTTGGAGTAAAGGCAGCCTGGGGTGCAATGCACGGACCGTCTGGCCCTAGACGGGATGTGCACGTGCAACAGACGAGCTGGAGGAGAGAAATGGGATACCCGCCGTTCTTCGGGATAGGCCAGCTCTCATCCAGCTAGTTGCGAAAGCAGGCTCTGAAAGGCCTGGATGCCTTTTCTCAACACGCCACACACGAGTTCAGTCACGCAGTACTACACTCGGAGTTTCTCAAGGGTACGTGGAGGGACAGCTTTTCTGACTGCATAGGAACGGAGTTCCTCACAGGGGAAATGGGATATGTACCGGACAGGCTGGGTGAACAAAATTTCGTATGCAGTTGTCCTCCAGTGGACCGGGAGAGGGACCCAGGTCTGGCGAGCGCATAGTGTCTCTGGTCGCACACGTTCTGGGCCAGTGTGCTGCCTCAGCTCCCTTACAAGGCTGTGTTGCCATTGAGCCACGTAAGTAGAATAAGCTGCGGAAGTCAGTTTGACGCACATCCCAGGGTAGCCTTGCAGAGTTCCAATCCCAAGCCCTGTGGAGACAGATGGGCCTGAAAGCGTTTCACCCACGACGGCTCTTTGAAGACTCCGGGTCAGGCCGAGTGCAGGGAGGACTGCGGTGAAGAGGGCTGTGAGCGTCAATCGTATCTATTGTCCATGCCTCCTGGACGTGGAGTGTGGCAAAGCGTGCCCAGGTGGACGGGAGGACAACGCCTTCCCAAATCAAGTTGCAGGCTGCCGTT